>NC_092044.1:27477582-27805582 GCF_003086295.3 Arachis hypogaea | reverse complement strand
CTAAGTTATTTTTGTAATCCTCTTTCTTGGACCTTTGTTAGGTCTCTTTCATGGATTACTTTTATAACTTGTCTTGTAGGAGACCGACTTCGTTAGGTCGATCTCTTCTAAGTTATTTTTGTAATCCTCTTTCTTGGACCTTTGTTAGGTCTCTTTCAGGGATTACTTTTATAACTTGTCTTGTAGGAGACCGACTTCGTTAGGTCAATCTCTTCTAAGTTATAGCAATTCATCTTTAATAGGGTTGGTCAGACCTCTTTCCAGGGATTTGCTGATAACTTGGGTTGACTTGGTCCGACTTTTTAGTGTCGGCCAGTCCTTTTAAGTTATTATATAGAAATCCATAAGACCTCGGCAGGTTCTTTTTGGGATCACTTTCGATAACTTCTTGCATTAATTCTGTGTTCATCTTTGCCGATTTGTCGATGGTGGTTTTTGTCCCGGTTTGATCGTTCTTTAGGTGAATCGCGTTTTCACCTTTGTCGGTCAATCATTCCTATCAAGATCGTACAGTGAATCTGTTCTTCACTTTCTGTCGATCCGTTGCTTTATAATCGGACGATGAATGCTTCAGATTAATGTGCCTTGGGAATTTGTAGAATATCTTAAATGTATTTTATTCAAAGAAAGTGCAAATATATACATGCGGGAGTTTTCCGTACCCTTAAGTCGGATTAAATCCCAATCTTGACGCCTCATTAAAAAACCTTTTTAGAAAAAAGAGTACATCTTGTGATGAGATCTTTCACCTGTCCTAGCTATAGTACCTTCTTAGGTTACAGGCGTGCCATGATCTGGGGAGTTCTCGTCCCTCGAGTTCGGACAGTCTGTAGTAGCCTTTCCCAAGTACTTCTGTGACTCGGTAGGGTCCTTTCTAGTTGGCTGCCAGCTTTCCTTCTTCGGGTCGAGTTGTTCCAATATCATTTCGGATTAAGATGAGATCATTCTCAGCAAAACCTCTTGGCACTACCTTTTGATTATACCTTGCAGCCATTCGCCGCTTTAGTGCTTCTTCTCTGATCCGAGCTCTTTCTTGGATTTCCGGAAGTAGGTCGAGCTCTTCTCTTTGAAGTTGAGAGTTGGTTTGTTCATTGTAGTGGACTACTTAGGGAGACCCTTCCTCGACTTCTATTGGAATCATTGCCTCCACTCCGTATGCTAATCGAAATGGTGATTCGTTCGTAGTAGAATAGGGGGTTGTTCGATACACCCATCGGACTTGTGGAAGTTCCTCGGCCCAAGCTCCCTTTGCTTCTTGCAGTCTCTGTTTCAGCCCGGCCAATATAACTTTGTTGGCAGCTTCGGCTTGTCCATTGGCTTGGGGATGTTTGACGGAGGTGAACTGGTGTTTTATATTCAAGTCGGTCACTAGTTTTCTGAAGCCTGCATCTGTGAATTGGGTGCCATTATCTGTGGTGATGGAGTATGGGACCCCGAACCTTGTAATGATGTTCCTATATAGGAATTTTTGACTTCTTTGAGCAGTGGCGTTGGCTAGGGGTTCTGTCTCGATCCATTTTGTGAAATAGTCTACCCCTACTATGAGGAACTTGACTTGTCCCGATCCCTGGGGAAAGGGTACGAGAAGATCGAGTCCCCACTTTGCAAATGGCCAGGGTGAGGTCACGCTGATGAGCTTTTCCGGCGGGGCGATATGAAAGTTGGCATGCTTCTGACATGGTGGACATGTCTTTACAAATTTGGTAGCTTCCTTTCGTAGAGTTGGCCAATAGAATCCCACCCGGAGTACCTTTTTGGTGAGAGCTTGCGCTCCGAGATGATTGCCACAAATGCCGCTGTGTACTTCTTCCAAGACTTCCTTTGTATTGGAGGTCGGTATGCATTTTAACAATGGTGCTGAGATCCCTCTTTTGTATAGGGTGTTGTTTATGATAGTGTAGTACTGTGCCTCCCTTTTTAACCTCTTTGCCTCTTTTTCATCTGTAGGGAGCGCTTCTGTTTTGAGGTAGTTAATTATGGGGGTCATCCATCCTTGATCCCGACCTGTTATGGCTAGGACGTTTTCTTCTTCTGATATTGACGGGTTCTGTAGTACTTCCTGGATGAGGCTTCTATTGTTGCCCCCTGGTTTGGTGCTGGCTAGTTTTGAGAGTGCATCAGCTCGGGCGTTTTGCTCGCGGGGTGTGTGGCAGATCCTATATTCCTCGAGTTGTCCGAGCTGTTCCTTGGTTTTATCCAATTACTTTTTCATTGTAGGATCTTTGGCTTGGTAGCTCCCTGTTATTTGTGAGGTAACAACTTGTGAATCGCTATAGATGTTGAGTTTTCGAGCTCCAACTTCTCTAGCCAGCTTCAAACCAGCTAATAACGCTTCATATTCCGCCTGGTTGTTTGAGGCCGGGAATCCGAATTTGAGGGAAAGCTCAAGTTGGGTTCCTTGGTTGCTTTCGATTATCACACCTGCACCACTTTCGGTTTTATTCGAGGAGCCGTCCACGTATATATTCCACTCTATGGGGATCTCCGGGATGTCTGTGAATTCTGCAATGAAGTCGGCTAGGTATTGTGATTTAATGGCTGTTTGTGCCTCGTATTGGAGGTCGAATTCAGACAACTCGATTGCCCACTGTAGGATTCTTCCTGCTAGATCTGTTTTCTGCAGTATCCCCTTTTTGGGCTGGTTGGTCTAAACCTTAATGGTATGCGCTTGGAAGTACGGGCGAAGTCATCGGGATGTGAGTATGAGAGCGTAAGCAAACTTTTCTATTTTCTGGTAGTTCAGCTCTGACCCCTGCAGTGCTTTGCTAATGAAGTAGACGAGTTGTTGCCCACCCTCGTTTTCTCTAATTAGTGCTGAGGCTATTGCCCGGCTTCCTACTGTGAGGTACAATATGAGTGGTTTTCCTTTTCGTGGTCGAGATAGGATAGGTTGCCGCCCCAAGAATTCTTTGAAGTCTTGGAAGGCTTGCTCACATTCCGTTGTCCACTCGAAGTTCTTTCCCTTCCTTAAAGTAGCGTAGAAAGGGAGGGATCTTATCGCTGACCCTGCTAGGAATCTGGACAAGGCCGCCAATCTCCCATTGAGTTGTTGTACCTCTTTGACGCAGGTTGGGCTCTTCATGTTGAGCATGGCCTGGCATTTATCTGGATTTGCCTCGATTCCTCTTTGTGTGAGCATAAAGCCCAAGAACTTACCTGCTTCCACGGTGAAGGTGCATTTAGCCGGGTTAAGTCGCATGCCATGCTTTGTGTCTTTATCAACATGTCATCCACGTAGACCTCCATGATTTTTCCAATGTGATCTGAGAAGACCTTATTCATTAGCCTCTAATAAGTAGCTCCCACGTTCTTAAGGCCGAAAGCCATTACAATGTAACAATAGTTTGCTTTGGGTGTTAGAAACGAGGTTTTTTCTTGATCCGGTGGATACATTAGGATCTGGTTGTACCCCGAGTATGCATCCATAAATGAGAGATACTTATATCCCGATGAGGCATCTACTAGAGCGTTGATGCTTGGGAGTGGATAAGGGTCTTTTGGGCAGGATTTGTTGAGGTCGGTGTAGTCGGTGCACATTCGCCACTTCCCATTTGACTTTCTTACCAAGACGACGTTTGCTAGCTATAGTGGGTACTTAACTTCTCTTATGAACCTTGCCTCTAGTAGTGCTTGTACCTGTTCTGCTACAGCCTGAGACCGTTCTGGCCCAAATTTTCTTCGTCTTTGTTGTACCGGCCGGGATCCCGGATAGACTGCCAACTTGTGGCTCATCAGTTCGGGATCTATGCCTGGCATGTCGACAGCTTTCCATGCGAAGAGATCAACATTATCTCGTAGGAATTGTATGAGTGATTCCTTTGCATCTCCTTTCAGGACCGTGCCAATATTAGTTGTCTTATCCGAGGTGTCTCCGATCTGAACTTTCTCTACTTCACCCTCCGGCTGTGGACGGAGTTCTTCTTGCTTCTGAACTCAACCAAGTTCGATTATGTGGAACTCTCCTCCTTCGCCTCTGAGGTTTAGACTTTCTTTATTACAGCGGCGCGCTATTTTTTGATCTGCTTTTATTGTAGCTATCCCTTCTGTAGTTGGGAATTTCATACATAGATGTGGAGTTGAAACTATTGCGCTGAGTTGGTTTAACGTTGTCCGACTTATTAAGGCGTTGTAGGCTGAGCTTACGTCTACCACGATGTAGTCTATCTTGAGTGTTCTGGATTGGTTCCCCTTTCCGAAGGTTGTATGTAGTGATACGTATCCCAGTGGTTGTACTGGGGTATCCCCAAGTCTGAACAGGCTGTTCAGGTATGCTCTTAGCTCTTTTTCTTCTAAGCCGAGCTTGTCGAAGGCAGTTTTGAATAAGATATCGGCGGAGCTTCCTTGGTCAATTAATGTACGGTGGAGGTTGGCATTTGCCAGTATGATAGTGATAACCATGGGGTCGTCGTGTCCTGAGATGATTCCGGATGCGTCTTCTTTGGTAAACGTGATTGCTGGGATGTCTGGTGCCTCCTTCTTTCCTTCGACATGGTATACTTCTTTGAGGTGTCATTTGCGAGATGATTTGGAGATTCCTCCTCCCGTAAATCCGCCGTGTATCAGTGGACGTGTCTCTCCGGTGTGCGAGGTGATCGCTCAGACCATCCGACATCTTCATCCCTTCTTCTTTTTCTTGGTTCTTCGTCCCGGTTGGCCAAAAACCGATCTAGTTTTCCTTCTCTTACTAATTTTTCTATGACATTTTTCAAGTCGAAGCATTCGTTGGTGGAATGTCCTCGGACTCAATGATACTCACAGTATTCGTTCCGATTTCCTCTTCCTCTTTTGCCTTTGAGTGGCCGAGCTGGGGGTATTTTTCTGTATGGCAGACTTCTTTGTAAACATCTACCAAGGATACCCTAAAAGGGGTGTAGTTATGATATTTTTTTATTTTCTCCCCGAAGCGATCTTCCTTTTTCTTGGATTCTTTATCTTTATCTCGGTAGGTGGAACCGAACCTCGAGGCTTCCCCAAGTCGAGAATTCTCCTCCATGTTGATGTACTTCTGCACCCGTTCTTGTACTTCGTCCAGGGATGCAGGGTACTTCTTTGATATAGATTGGCTAAACGGTCCTTCTCGTAGGCCATTTATAAGGCCCATAATGGCAGCTTCTGTTGGTAGACTTTGTATGTCCATGCATGTTTTGTTGAATCTTTCCATGTAGTTACGAAGACTCTCCCGATCTCCTTGCTTGATTTCTAGTAGGCTGGGTGCATGTTTAGCCTTATCCTTTTGTATGGAAAATCTGGCCAGGAACTTTTTGGCCAGGTCGTCGAAGCTCGAGATGGATTTTGGAGGTAGGCTGTCGAACCATCTAATGGCTATCTTGGTAAGAGTTGTTGGAAAGGCTTTCTAGCGAACTGCATCTGAGGCGTCAGTGAGGTACATTCTACTTCTGAAATTGCTGAGATGATGGTTGGGGTCTGAAGTGCCGTCATACAGAGTCATATCCGGAAGTTTGAAGTCCTATGGGATTTTGGTCTTCATAATTTCCCTGGTGAATGAATCTTGATCCTTGCGAGAGCTATCCTCTGGAGTGGATCGAGTAGCTTTAGTTTTGAGATCGGCTTCGAGTTTTAGAAGTTTATCTTCTAATTCTCGACGTCGCCTTATCTCCCGATGCAGATCCTCTTCTTTTTCGCGTTGATGTTGGGCTTCTTTCTCGAGTTGCTTTTATCGATCTTGAAGCGCCTCTATCACTCCTGGGTTTGATGAATTTTTGTCTCCGTTGGGCTCTGAAGTATCTTTGAGTGTAACATCCGCGTTCTTGTGCGGCGTTCTATCTTCCAAACCTGAATCGTGGTCGTTGTCATGGTCGTCCACCATGGTGATGGGATGGCTTCCAGGTTCCCCGGTAACGGCGCCAACGTTCCGAGGGTTACTTGAAACTGTAGGTCGATCTCGGTCGAGATCTTCTGTGTTGGTCGGAGTCGACGTGCTCGGCAGGTGTACAGCGGTCAGAACTGGTGTGTCCGACTTGTGGAACTGAAAGTGCTGCTGATCCTTTATCACCGAAGGGTGGGGGGTACCAGCAAGGGACTCCGATGCTTAAGTTAGCAAGGGTATTAAGCAGGCATTGAGTAGAATCAGAGTATGAGTTATACCTAGGTGCTCCAGTGTACTTATAATGGTGAGATGTGACCTTTGGATAAGATAAGTTAGTTATCTTATCTTATCTTTTGTCGAGGTCAGCTTATCTTCCACGGAACCGTCCTTATCTCTATAGGCTTGGGCTGCCCTTGGATTGGGATCGTATTCCTTGAGTTGGGCCCTTCTTTGGGCATTCCTGTCGATTTGGACCGAGTTCTTTGTGAAGAAGTCTATCCGCTTGACCTAAAGAGGTCAGTCGCTTTGTCTGTAGAACATCCCGGGTCGGACAGCTCGACCCAGGGTATGAACAAGTTTCAAAATGTTTCAAATGAATGTCAAATTTGCTTTTCTTAATGGTTTTATAGATAGGAAAGTATTTGTGGCACAACCCCTCAGTTTTGAAAGCAAAGATTTTCCAAATCATGTTTTTAAACTTTCAAAGGCCCTTTATAGTCTTAGGCAAGCTCCTAGAGCTTGGTATGAAATGCTTAGTGCGTTCTTGTTGGAAAATAATTTTCAAAGGGGTACCACCGACACTACTTTATTTATAAAAGAATCTAATGATGATTTCTTACTTGTTCAAGTTTATATGGATGACATTGTGTTTGGATCGGCCAATGAATCCTTGTGTTAAGAGGTTGGAAAACTAATGACTAGTGAGTTTGAAATGAGTTTGATGGGACAATTAACTTTATTTCTTGGTCTTCAAATCAAACAAACTCCTAGTAGTATTTTTATTCACCAAGGAAAATATGCCAAAGAGTTAATTAAGAAATTCGGCCTAGAAAACTCCAAACCAATGGGAACTTCTATGCATCCGAACACTAAAGTTGACAAGGATGAAAAAGGCAAAGATGTGGATGAAACAAAGTATAGAGGAATGATAGGATCTCTCATGTATCTTACATCCTCTAGGCCATATATTGTTCAAAGTGTGGGTGTGTGTTCTAGATTTCAATCTCACCTAAAGTATCCCATCTTTCGGCTGTCAAAAGAATCATTAGATATATTAAGGGCACATGTGATCTTGGCTTATGGTATCCTAAATCTAATGAGTTTTGTGATGCAGATTATGCGGGAGACCAAGTGGATAGAAGAAGCACTTTCGGAATGTGTTGCTTCCTTAGAAGTTCCCTTAACATATGGTCAAGTAAGAAACAAGTCACGGTTGCTGTTCCGAGGGCTACCTGAAACTGTAGGTCGATCTCGGATGAGATCTTCTGTGTTGGTCGGAGCCGACGTGTCCGGCAGGTGTACGGCGGCCGGAGCTGGTGTGTCCGACTTGTTGGACTTGGCGGTGGTGTTGATCCTTCGTCCCCGGAGGGTGGGGGGTACCTGCAAGGGACTCTGATGCTTAAGTTAGCAAGGGTATTAAGCAGGTATTGAGTAGAATCAGAGTATGAGTTATACCTGGGTGCTCTAGTGTATTTATAATGGTGAGATGTGGCCTCCTGTGGATAAGATAAGTTAGTTATCTTATCTTATCTTTATCTTATCTTTAAGTAAGGTCATCTTATCTTCAAGGGAACCGCCTTTATCTTTCTGGGCTTTGGCTGCCTTTAGATTGGGTTGTGTTCCTTCGTTTTGGGCCTGCTTTGGGCTCCTTTGGCGATTTGGCCGAGCTCTTTGAGAAGAGGTCGGACATTGGCCGAGCTCTTTGAGAAGAGGTCGGATAGTCTGACTTGAAGAGGTCGGTCGGCTTGTCGCTAAACATCCGGGGTCGGACAGCTTGACCCAGGGTATGAACAGTGCCCCTGCTTGAGTTCGATCTTTCCGTGAGATCGTGCTTTTCAGAGCTTTGATCTCTTTGGAAGTCGTGCTCAAGCATTTGTCTGGCTTGTTTCTTCATTGCTTTGCAATCTTGCAGATTTTCTAGAGGTTTTTGGTGCTTCACAATCCAACATCTTTTGAGTGGTAGCGTGGGTTTTCTACCCTTGCCTTCTGGATCATGCCTTGCTTTAAGTTTGTGTTGACAACCCTCTGCTTTGGCGAAGTTGTCCTTGCGGCTTGATATCCGGACTTTTAGTGATTTGTCCGACGACTTTTTAGTGTTCTTTATATAGAACCCCCCTTTTTTAGTCTTGGATGATGTTCGTAGTCTTGTTTGAGATTGTGCCTTAGTGGAGTTGTATCCTTTTTGGCTAAGCGCATTTGAGCCTTAAGTTGTTTCCTAACTTTTTGGCTTGTTCTTTTTTGAAGTCGTACTTGCGCCTCTTCTTTAGCTGACGTCGACCTGTATGACTTTGCCCCTGCTTGAGTTCAGACTTTTCTTTGAGATTGTGCTTTCAGAGTTTCGATCTCTTCGGGGAAGTCGTGCTCAAGCATCCTGACTTTGGTCGATCTTTGAGAAGTTTCTCCTTGTGCGAGTCTGGTATTGCCCCTTTTACTTTGTTTGAGGGGTCTTTTCAACCTTCTTCCGACTTGTTTGTCTTCGCTATTCGGGCTTTTTAGTCATAATCCAACAACTTTTTAGGTAGTGTTCCGATGGGGAACCTTTTTATAGTTTGTTTGGATGACTTTTTAGCCCTGTCTTTGAGGCTGTGCTTTTCGCTTTTTAAGTAGTGTCTTTTTTCAAGACTTCGTATTTTTTAGCAAAGTATTTTTGGCCTTCCTCTGGCCGTTGTGAGATGTCTTTGTCCTTTTTTTGTGGATCTTTGTAGAGTGTCGGTACTTTATTGTTCGACCTTTTTTGATCACTTCTGGTTTCGTCCACTTTCTGTTTGGTCGAGGTGGTCCTTGGGGCTAACTTGTCCGATGACTTTTTAGTATTCTCGTGAATACTTTTTAGTCAGTCTGAACAATTTTGATAGCCTTGTCGTGGAGCCGTGGCTTTTTGGGCGGAGCTATGTCCATTTTAGCGCACATTTTTTGTTAGTCCGACTTCTTCTTGTCGGTCCAAGCTGTAGCTTTCGTTGGTCCGGCTTCTTTTTGTCGGTTCAAGCTGTAGCTTTCGTTGGTCCGACTTCTTCTTGTCGGTCCAAGCTGTAGCCTTCGTTGGTCTGACTTCTTCTTGTCGGTCCAATCTGTCACTTTAATTGGGTCGGGCTGACTTCTTCATGTCGGGCCCTTCTAAGTTATTTTTGTAATCCTTTTTCTTGGACCTTTTTCAGGTCTCTTTCAGGGATTACTTTTATAACTTGTCCGTTGTAGGAAACCGACTTCTTTATGTCGATCTCTTCTAAGTTATTTCGTAATCCTCTTTCTTGGACCTTTGTCAGGTCTCTTTCAGGGGTTACTTTTATAACTCTTTGGTAGTAGGAGTTCGACTTGGTTACGTCGGTCTCCATTAAGTTATTTTTTGTAGTCCTCTTTCTTGGATCTTTGTCAGATCTCTTTCAGGGACTACTTGTATAACTTTTTGTTTTGGGCTGACTTTGTTATGTCAGGCCCTTCTAAGTTAAAGTAATCCTCTTTAATAGGGTTGGCCAGACCTCTTTCCAGGATTTACTTATAACTTGGGTTGACTTGGTTCGACTTCTTAAAGTTCGACCAGTCCTTAAGTTATTATTTTAGTGATCCGTAAGACCTCGTCAGGTTCTTTTTTAGATCACTTTCGATAACTTCTTACATTATTCTATGTTCATCTTTGCCAATTTGTAGAAAGTGGTTATCATCTCTAGATCGTCCTTTGGGTGAATCGCGTTTTCACCTTTATCGGACGGTTGTCTTTATCGTGACTGTGGAGTGAAATTGTTTTTCACTTTCTGCCGATCTGTTGCTTTATAATCTGCCGACCTGCTGTAGTCGAGCGTCTTGGTAGGAAACTTTTTAGGGAATCTGCAATCTTTTAAACAATAATATAAAGATAAGAGTGTGTACATGTTAGTACTTACCTTTCTAGGTCGGGCAATCTTTTTGGATCTCGGCCTGGTGCCCTTTTTAGATTGCAGGCATGCCATGACCTTGGTAGCTCTTGCCCTTCGAGTTCGGACAGTCTGTAGCAACCTTTCCCCAGTTCTTCTAAACAACTTGGTATGGTCCTTTCCAGTTGGCTGCTAGCTTTCCTTCTCTAGGTCGAGTTGTTCCGATATCATTTCGGATTAGGATGAGGTTGTTGTTGGCAAAGCTTCGCTATACTACCTTCTGATTGTATCTTGAAGCCATTCAACGTTTTAATGCCTCTTCCTTGATCGGAGCTCTCTCTCGGACTCTTGGAAGTAGGTCGAGTTCTTTCCTTTGGGTTTGGGAGTTGACCTCTTCATTGTAGAAGATCATTTTGGGGATCCTTCTTTGATCTCTACTGGGATCATTGCCTCCATTCCGTAAATTAATCGGAAGGGTGATTTCCCCGTGGTGAAGTGTGGAGTTGTCTGATATGCTCGTAGGACTTGTGGGAGCTCTTCAGCCCAAGCTCCCTTTATGTCCTGTAGTCTCTGTTTTAACCTAGCTAGTATGACTTTGTTGGCAGCTTCTGCTTGTCCATTGGCTTGTGGGTGTTCTACGGATGTGAACTGGTGCTTGTAATAATGTTTCTGTACAAGAATTTCTGACTTCTTTTAGCAGTGGCACTAGCTAGGGGCTCTGCCTCAATCCATTTTATGAACACCCCTACAATGAGGAACTTGACTTGTCCCAATCCTTGGGGAAATAGTCCGAGGAGGTCGAGTTTCCTATTTGCAAACGGCCAAGGTGATGTTACACTGATGAGCTCCTCTGGTGGGGCAATGTGGAAGTTGGCATGCTTTTTGATGTAAAGCTTTGACTTTGTATTTGGGTTTTTGCTCCGTTGTTGCCTCCAAAGGGTGCCCCTGGACCTTCGTGTGAGTCTTGGGGTTTCCCTTTTACTGTTGTATCTGACACCTGATATTTTGCTGTTATTGTTCGAGTTGTTGCCCGAGTTGTTTGGTAGTAACCCCATAGTTGACCTATGTCTTTGAGATGTATACTAAGATCCCGGACGGCATGTCTAATTGGCTGGATTCCATAGTTTTTTAATGCGTGTTACGATGGCTGACCCTGAGTACATCCCTGAGATTGACTTTGTTGTGGTCTTGTGATGTAGCCTGGATGAGGCTTCTGTTATTGCCCCCTAGTTTGGTGTTGGCTAGTTTTGAAAATGCATCAGCTCGGGCATTCTGCTCCCGAGGTATGTGTCGGACCTCATATCCCCGAATTGTCCGAGTTGTTGGTGCTGGCTGGTTTTGAAAGTGCATTAGCTCGGGCATTCTGCTCCTGAGGTATGTGTCGGACTTCATGTTCCCCGATTTGTCCGAGCTGTTTTCTGTTTTTGTCCAGGGTCCCCCGAATTGTCCAAGATGTTTTCTGGTTTTGTCCAGGGTCCCCTGAATTATCCGAGCTGTCCTCTGTAGGATTCTTCCAGCTAAGTTTGTTTTCTGTAGGATGTCTTTTATGGGCTGGTTGGTCCGAACTCTGATAGTGTGAGCTTGAAAGTATGGGTGGAGTCATTGAGAGGTGAGTATGAGGGTGTAGGCAAACTTTTTCTATCTATTGATGGTTTAGTTCGGTCCCTTGTAGAGCTTTGCTGATGAAGTAGACGGGTTGTTGCCCACTTTCATCTTCTCTGACTAGTGCTGAGGCTATTGCCTGACTTCCCACTGCGAGGTGTAATGAGTTCTTCACTTTCCCGTGGTCTGAAAAGAATGGGTGGTTGCCCCAAGAATTTTCAAAATCTCGGAAGGCTTGTTTGCACCCCGTAGTCCTATTCAAACCTCTCTCCCTTCCTTAATATACCTCTTTGAGGTGTCCTTTGCGGGATGATTTAGAGATCCTTCCTCCTGCGAATCCTCCATGAACATGTCTCTCAGGGGTGTGAGGTGGACGTTCAACTCATTTGACCTCTTTGGTGTGAGACGTTCGACTTGTCCGACCTCTTTGGTGTGAGACGTTCGACTTGTCCGACCTCTTTGGTGTGAGGTTGACCTTTCGACTTGTCCGACCTCTTTGGTGTGAGGTTGACCTTCAACTTGTCCGACCTCTTTGGTGTGAGGTGGACCTTCAACTTGTCCGACCTCTTTGGTGTGAGTTGGACCTTCAACTTGTCCGACCTCTTTGGTGTGAGGTGGACCTTCAACGCGTCCGACCTCTTTGGTGTGAGGTGGACCTTCAACATGTCCGACCTCTTTAGTGTGAGGTGGACCTCCAACTCGTCCGACCACTTTGGTGTGAGGTGGACCTTCAACTTTGTCCGACCTCTTTGGTGTAAGGTGGACCTTCAACGCGCCCGACCTCTTTTGTTTTTGATTGGGCGAGTTGATGGGATCTTCTCAGTGTTGCATATTTCTCGGTAGATATCCACAACAGACACCCGAAGGGGATGTAATTGTGGTATTTTTTAGGCTTCTCTCCATGTTGATCTTCTTTTTTCTTGGACTCTTTATCCTTATCCTGAGAGGAGTATGAATGTTTGGTTTTTGAGATCTCTCCTAGTCGAGAGTTTTCCTCCATGTTGATGTACTTCTCTGCCCGTTCCTGTACCTCATTCCGAGATGTTTGGGTGCTTCTTGGATATTGAGTGGCTAAAAGGTCCTTCTGTAGACCATTAATGAGACCCCTGATAGCTGCTTCTGTTGGCAAACTTTGTATGTCCAGACATGTTTCGTTGAATCTTTCCATGTAGTTGCGAAGGCTCTCTCGATTTCCTTGCTTGATCCCTAATAGGCTTGATGCGTGTTTGGCTTTGTCCTTCTGGATGGAGAATAATGGATTACATCTGAGGCCTCTGTGAGATACATCATGCTTCTAAAATTGCTAAGATGATAGCTTGGATCTGATGTGCCGTCGTACGGAGTCATGTTGGGAGTTTTGAAGTCATTTGGGACCTTTAGCTTTCATGATCTCTTTGGTTTTGAGATCAGCTTCGAGTTTTAAGAGCTTATCCTTTAACTCTCGGCGTCGCCCAGTTTCCCCTCGGAGGTCCTTCTTGGCTTCCCGTTGATGCTCGGCTTCTTTTTCGAGTTGTTGGAGGCGGTTTTGTTGAGCTTGTAGTGCTTCCATGATTTCTGTGTTTGGAGTTTGCTTATCTCCCCCATTTTGGGGTGTGCTTTTGGGGGTGGCGTCCGCGTTTTTATGCGGCGTCCTATTTTCTGGATCAGAACCGTGGTCGTTGTCATGGTTGTCCGCCATGTGATGGGATGACTTCCAGGTTCCCCGGCAACGGCGCCAATGTTCCGAGGGTTACCTGAAACTGTAGGTCGATCTCGGATGAGATCTTCTGTGTTGGTCGGAGCCGACGTGTCCGGCAGGTGTACGGCGGCCAGAGCTGGTGTGTCCGACTTGTTGGACTTGGTGGTGGTGTTGATCCTTCGTCCCCGGAGGGTGGGGGTACCTACAAGGGACTCTGATGCTTAAGTTAGCAAGGGTATTAAGCAGGTATTGAGTAGAGTCAGAGTATGAGTTATACCTGGGTGCTCCAGTGTATTTATAATGGTGAGATGTGGCCTCCTGTGGATAAGATAAGTTAGTTATCTTATCTTATCTTTATCTTATCTTTAAGTAAGGTCATCTTATCTTCAAGGGAACCGCCTTTATCTTTCTGGGCTTTGGCTGCCTTTAGATTGGGCTGTGTTCCTTCGTTTTGGGCCTGCTTTGGGCTCCTTTGGCGATTTGGCCGAGCTCTTTGAGAAGCGGTCGGACATTGGCCGAGCTCTTTGAGAAGAGGTCGGATAGTCTGACTTGAAGAGGTCGGTCGGCTTGTCGCTAAACATCCCGGGTCGGACAGCTTGACCCAGGGTATGAACAGTTGCTTTATCCACGGCTGAAGTTGAATATATCTCTACGGCTGCTTGTTGCTCTCAAATTTTATGGCTTAAAACTCAATTGGAGGATTATAAATTGAAAATCAATAGTATTCCTTTATTTTGTGACAATATGAGTGCAATAAATATTTCAAAAAATCCTATATTGCACTCTAGAACTAAGCACATTGAAGTGAGATATCACTTTATTAGGAAACATGTACAAAAAGGTACTATTGATATCCAATTTGTAAAATTTGAAGTGCAACTTGTTGACATCTTCACTAAACCTCTGTGTGAAGACAGATTTTGTTCATTGAAAAACAGTTGGGGGATGATGGATTTAAGTTCTGTTATGTAAATAATGATTTTCTTGTTTCTGTTTGTTTTTGTCTCGTAGGCAGCAGGGAGACAAATCTAGGAAAGTGATGAAATTTTCAAAGGAAGACTTGTATAAAGCCCAAAAAAATTTGTGGATTAAACATGGAGAACTGTGCTCTATTGCCCAGCATGCTATAACCACGTTTTGGGCCTATGTTAGACAAACTTTGTTCACATGATATGGGCTCATTATTTTTAAATCATAAAACTCTTTTAATTTTTTGAAATTAATTTTTCAACATACCATTACTTCATTCCATTTCAAGTCATGACAGTTTTAATATTTCATCATTCCCAATGACTTGTCTTTTCAGTTTTCATGGTTTTAAAAAAATTCAAATTAATTATTAAAAACCATTTCATTAATGATTTTGCTTTGAAAGAGAAGGTTTGTTCCTAGCATTAATGACAGTTCTTTTACTCCTAAAAGGTGGATCATATCAGAGGGTAACTATTTCTGACACCCTTGTTCTTTATGTTATTTTGAACTCCATTCCCATATCTTTTGCTTACTTTATGATTCGTCATATGAAGGATTGTGTGAAAAATGATAAAAAGTGTAACTTACCATATGGTATGTTTTTGACTTGCTTGATTGAGCATTTTAATGTTGATTTGAGTAATGAGCCTGTTGAGAATAGAGTGTCTACAATCAAAGGAGGTAGTGTACCACAGCAAGCTAAAGGTAAAAATGTCAAAGGCACCAAGGCTTCGGCTATATTTGAAAGAATAGGAATCTTGGTACACGAAATTGCAATCACACTTTTGCAGTCCACACAACTAACCAGCAAGTGCATTGGGTCGTCCAAGTAATACTTTACATGAGTAAGGGTCGAATCCCACGGAGATTGTTGGCTTGAAGCAAGCTATGGTTATCATGTAATTCTTAGTCAGGATATAATATCAATAATAATTTTTAGTTTTAATTATAAAAAGTAAAAGAGCATGAAATAAATACTTATTATGTAGTAATGGAGAATATGTTGGAGTTTTGAAGATGCTTTGTCTTCTGAATTCCTGTAACATAATACTTCCTCACTTTCAAACATGCAAGGCTCCTTCCATGGCAAGCTGTATGTAGCGCATCACCATTATCAATGGCTACTTTGGATCACGACTTTAACCACTCAATCTCCAGCTTTTCACTTGGACCTGCATGCCACAAGCACATGGTTAGGGACAACTTGATTTAGCCGCTTAGGCCTGGATTTATTTCCTTGGCCCTCCTATCTATTGATGCTCAAAGCCTTGGATCCTTTTCACCCTTGCCTTTTGGTTTAAAGGGCTATTGGCTTTTTCTACCTCTTTTGCTTTTTTTTCTTTTTTTCTTCTTTTTTTTCTTTTTTTTTTCACTGCTTTTTCTTGCTTCAAGAATCAATTTTATGATTTTTCATATCAGAAATAATATTTTTCTTGTTCATCATTCTTTCAGGAGCCAACAATTTTAACATTCATAAAATTCAATATAAAAAAATGCACTGTTCAAGCATTCATTCAGAAGACAAAAAGTATTGCCACCACATATAAATAATTAGAATTTTCTTTATTAAGAACTCGTAAAAAAATATTGCCTCTTTATTCTAAAAATCTACTATTTTATTCATGTTCGATGATGATGAGTAAAATAAATTATAGCTTAATTGGAGATAAAATCAAAATAGATATACTAATTACTACTACTCATATATAACTTCTAAGGTAAATTCCTAATAAGAACAATTATCACAGAGTTAAGGCTAAGATTAGAACTCAACAATCTTTAGTTTGGAAGATGATGGGTGCTCCTTCAACCTGTGGGGTGTCTGGTCCTTCAAGAGACAGCTTCTGGCTTTTCAGCTTCTGTATCTCCGAATATTCGTCTTCCTTCAGATCAAATTTAACTTTCGGGATCACTGATCTCAGACCCATTATTTTGTGGTAATGGTCTGCATGTTCTTTAGTTAAGAACTTATCTTGATTCTAAAGTGGTTTTGGAATATTCTCTTTCTTGCCTCTTGAAGTGGTTTGTTTTCCCTTAGGTGCCATGATCTTGATGAGTTTTAGCTCAATGATCACGGAAAAACACACCAAACTTAGAGGTTTGCTTGTCCTCAAGCAAAAGAAAGGAAAGGAGAGGAATAGAAGGAGAGGAAATTTCGAAAATTCAAAAGATATGATGAGATTTTGAAAAAGATTTGACAAGAATTCAAAAAGATAGATGAGTTTTGAAAAAAAATTTGAAAAGAAGTTGGATGGGGTTTGAAAAAGGATGTGTTTATAAATTAAGATACATTTGACATTTTTGAAAAAAGGGATTTTAGAAATTACAATTAAAATTTTTGGAGTTGAAGGATGAGAGTTTGTAACATGTTTATGCAAGAAATCATGAATTGAAATATGAAAATTGAAAAAAATGTGAAGTAAAAACGAATTTACCTCCTCCCCACAATCCTGGCGTTAAACGCCCAAACGCTGCATGTTTTGGGTGTTTAACGCCCATTTGCAGCTTCTCATGGGCGTTCAACGCCCAGCTGTTGCTTCTAGCTGGCGTTGAACGCCAAGAACTCCTTTGTCACTGGGCATTTTTTTGAACGCCCAGGACACTGTAAATCTGGCGTTAAACGCCCAGAAGGTGCTTCTTTCTGGCGTTCAACACCCAGAAGATGCTTCTTTCTGGCGTTCAATGCCCAAAACAGCTCTTACTGGCTTTTTCGCACCAGTGAGCTTCCTTTTTGCTCTTTTATCCTGCGAATCCTTCTGTAACTTTGTGCACTCAAGCAATTGCTATTTTACCTTAAAGATCATTGACATAAACCTGTAAAAATCAATTAATTAACAAATAAGCTTTGTAAATGGCTGGGTTGCCTCCCAGCAAGCGCTTCTTTATTGTCTTTAGCTGGACTATTACTGAGCTTTAATCAAGTCTCAATTTTTAGCATTCTTGCTCAAAATTGCTTTCAAGATAATGTTTAACTCTCTGTCCATTAACAATGAACTTTTTGTTAGAATCATTATCTTGAAGATCCACGTATCCATATGGTAACACACTTGTAATCACATATGGACCTCTCCACTGGGATTTCAATTTCCCGGGGAATAATCTGAGCCTGGAATTAAACAGCAGAACTTTCTGCCCTGGCTCAAAGACTCTAAATGACAACTTCTTATCATGCCATCTTTTTGCTTTCTCTTTGTAAATTTTTGCATTTTCGAAAGCGTTGAGTCTGAATTCCTCTAGCTCATTTAACTGGAGCAATCATTTTTCTCCAGCTAACTTGGTATCAAGGTTTAGGAATCTGGTTGCCCAATAGGCCTTATGTTCCAATTCCACTGGCAAGTGACAGGCTTTTTCATACACAAGCTGGTATGGAGAAGTTCCTATAGGGGTCTTGAATGCTGTTCTGTATGCCCACAGAGCATCATCCAAGCTTCTTGCCCAATCCCTTCTACGGTTAATCACAGTCCGTTCCAGGATTCTTTTAAGTTCTCTATTAGAGACTTCAGCTTACCAATTTGTCTGTGGATGATATGGAGTAGCTACCCTGTGGCTAACTCCATATCGAACCAAAGTAGAGTAAAGCTGTTTATTGTAGAAATGAGTGCCTCCGTCACTGATTAGTACTCTAGGGATACCAAATCTGCTAAAGATGTGTTTCTGGAGGAATTTCAGCACCGTCTTAGTATCATTAGTGGGTGTTGCAATAGCTTCCACCCATTTGGATACATAATCCACTGCCACCAGAATATAAGTGTTTGAGTATGATGGGGGAAAGGACACATGAAGTCAATACCCCATACATCAAACAACTCAATCTCCAAGATCCCTTGTTGAGGCATGGCATAACTGTGAGGAAAATTGCCAGATCTTTGGCAACTGTCACAGTTAAGTACAAACACTCGGGAGTCTTTATAGATAGTAGGCTAGTAGAAGCCACATTGGAGGACTCTTGTGGCTGTTCGCTCACTTCCAAAATGTCCTCTATACTATGATCTATGGCAGTGCCAGAGGATCTTCTGTGCTTCTTCTTTAGGCACATATCTACGGATTACTTCGTCTGCACATCTCTTGAAGAGATATGTTTTATCCCAAAGATAGTACTTTGCATCAGTAATCAATTTCTTTGATTGCTGCCTACTGTACTCTTTGGGTATGAATCTCACTGCCTTGTAGTTTGCAATGTCTGCAAACCATGGCACTTTCTAGATGGCAAATAGTTGCTCATCCGGAAAGTTTTCAGAGATCTCAGTAGAAGGGAGGGACGCTCCTTCTACTGGTTCTATTCGAGACAAGTGATCTGCTACTTGGTTTTTTGTCCCTTTTCTGTCTCTTATTTCTATATCAAACTCTTGCAGAAGCAACACCCATCTGATGAGTCTGGGTTTTGAATTCTGCTTTGTGAGTAGATATTTAAGAGCAGCATGGTCAGTGTACACAATCACTTTTGATCCTACTAAATAAGATCTGAACTTGTCAATGGCGTAAACCACTACAAGTAACTCTTTTTATGTGGTTGTGTAGTTTTTCTGTGCGTCATTTAAAACACGACTGGCATAGTAAATGATGTGCAGAAGCTTGTCATGCCTTTGTCTCAATACTGCACCAATGGCATGGTCACTGGCATCACACATCAGTTTAAATGGTAATGTCCAGTCTGGTGTAGAGATGACTGGTGCTGTGACCAGCTTAGCTTTCAGAGTCTCAAACGTCTGCAGACACTCCTTATCAATGATAAATGGCATGTCAACAGCTAGAAGATTACTCAAAGGTTTGTCAATTTTTGAAAAATCTTTTATAAACCTCCTATTGAATCCTACATGCCCCAGAAAGCTTCTGATTGCCTTAACATTGGCTGGTGGTGGTAATTTTTCAATTACCTCTACCTTAGCTTAATCCACCTCTATTCCCTTGTTCAAAATTTTATGCCCAAGGACAATTCCTTCAGTCACCATAAGTGACATTTCTCCTAGTTTAAAACCAGGTTTGTCTCTTGGCACCTCTTTAGAACAAGTGCTAGATGGTCAAGACAGGAGCTAAATGAGTCTCCAAATACTGAAAAGTCATCCATGAAAACTTCAAGAAATTTTTCTACCATATCAGAGAAAATGGAGAGCATGCACCTCTGAAAGGTTGCAGGTGCATTGCACAGATCAAATGGCATCCTTCTGTATGCAAATACTCCAGATGGACATGTGAACGCTGTTTTCTCTTGATCTTGGGGATCTATTGCAATTTGATTATAACCTGAATATCCATCCAGGAAGTAGTAGTATTCATGACCTGCTAGTCTTTCTAGCATTTGGTCTATGAATGGTAAAGGAAAAAGATCCTTTCTGGTAGCTGTATTAAGCCTTCTGTAATCAATACATATACACCACCCTGTAACTGTTCTTGTAGGAACCAGTTCATTTTTTCATTATGAACCACTGTCATGCCACCCTTCTTAGGGACGACTTGGACAGGGCTTACCCAGGGGCTATCAGAAATAGGATAAATAATCTCAGCCTCTAGTAATTTAGTGACCTCCTTCTGCACCACCTCCTTCATGGCTGGATTCAGCCACCTTTGTGGTTGAACCACTAGCTTAGCGTCATCCTCCAATAGGATCTTGTGCATGCATCTGGCTGGGCTAATGCCCTTAAGATCACTGATGGACCACCCAAGAGCTGTCTTGTGTGTCCTTAGTGTAGAACCTATGCACAATTACTCAAGAGGGGGGGTGAATTGAGTATTGCAACAACAATTAATCTTTTTACGAAAGTTAAAGACAATATACAAAAAGTGTTATTGTACTAGTATTTTTCCAAGAGCTTAACTCAATTGCTAAGCATTTATAAGGAGCTTTTACTTTCCAATAGACACCAACTCAAATAAATTGATCAAGCTTTTCACCAATCGGACTTAAGCCACTCCTTAAGTACTTACGAAGCTACTTTTCGATCACAATTTATTTGCTCAAAGGTAAAAGACAATAATATTGAAGAGATGAGTTTGGAGAGATGCAAACGCTATTTAGAGTGGTTCGGCACAATCCTTGTCCTACGTCCACTTTCTTTCTCAATCGCAATTGAGAAGTTCCACTATTGCCAAGCTTCAAGGTGCTCGCGCAAAACCTTTTACAATCCGAGTCCTTAGTTTCTAACACCTCACGGTATATGATCACCACTCGTATACTAACCCACTCCACTTAGAGATACCTTCTCTAAGATTTGCCTTGAGTACTTAGTATACCTCTTTGGTATCCTCACCGACTATAGTGTTTATAACTCTTGACTCAACCTTGGAGATCACACTCCAATTTACAAGGTGTACAAGAAAACAATTCTCAAAGAATTGTTGTGATGAAATGAGTACTCTCTAGAAGAGCGTATGATTACAAGTTTAGCACTATTGAACCAATTGATATTGCTCTCACAAATTGTGTATTATATCACTTTAAAAAAGTGTAGAATGAAAGAATATGACAAGATAGTTTCCAAATACTCAAAAATTGGTGAAATAAGGCTTCAATCCATCTATTTATAGATTCCCCAAACCTTAGAAACGTTGGGGAATTAATGGGATGAAGCCTTTATGTCAAAACTAGCCGTTTTTTTATGTTTTTGAATTATTTGCATCGATGCATAACACTTTGCATCGATGCAAATGTGTCTTTGACGCTGAAATTTGAATTTTCAGCTAGGTTGCATCGATGCAACAAGTCGTTGCATGCTTTGCATCGATGCAAGATGAGTGTGCATCGATGCAAACCTTAAAGAATGGCTTAAAATCACTTCAAAATACTTAGGATTGATCTCAAACTTGTTGGAGTCAATTCCTATGCTTTTGTACCTTTGAAAACAAGTTTTAAACCATTTGGCTAGCATCGAATTGCAAGATGTGCATATGATATGATAATCAAAACATTTTGTGAGTGTGTGTTGAGAGATTTAGCAATTGGTTCTTAACAAGAAGTTACCTAAGTCCTAAGACACTATACTTGTCTTCAAATGTTGTGGACTTGAGTTTCTTGTTGTTGTTGTGTTGCTTTCAACTCTTCATTCCTCAACGTTGAATGTTGGTTGATCTTTCAATCATGCTTGTTCATTCAAGTTGTTTGTTGGTTTGTCTTTCATGTCGTTTGTTGGTTTGTCATTCATCAAAACCTATGAATACAAACTTCACATACAAGCAACATGATTTACAATTTCCCCCTTTTTGATAATGACAAACCAATTTTGAGGATATGTATTTATAAATGATTTTGAAAGCAACAATAATGCACTTTGTTTTATAGAAAGCTTTGGAGAAGACTTCACAAAAAAAAAATTGCAGGAGTTCCCCCTAAATATGTGCATTTGTTCCCTTAAAGGGCGTTTATCAAAGAAAACGATTTAGATATCAAAGTTTTTGCTTAGCGAAAGTCTTTTTGAAATCATTGTTTCGCAAACTTATTTCTTCTTTTCAAATCCTCAAACTTCTTCTTTTTCAAAAGTTCAAAACTGCAAATATCCTCAAACTTCTCTTCCCCCTTTTGACATTATCAAAAAGAAAGGAGTTTGAAATGTGTCATAGAAGCATGCATAAAACAATGAATTTTTTTTTAAGTTCAATTTCTCTATTAATCTCAAGGATGAGATATTCCCCCTTTCAAAAAGAATTTGATTTCCTCTTTTTATATATAACAAGCATGCATAATTCCCCCTAAAGAAGTGAAATATATCAAAGCATGCACATTAACTTAAAATAGGGGTACCAAGCCTATTTTGAGTTATTCACCAAACAAGCATACAAGCATTAATCATTAAACAAAATTATGAAGGAAATATCAAAGTATTTAAACCATAATAGAAATCCTTAGCTTACTAGGAGTTAGTTTAACAATTCATATAAACAAATAAACATAAAGCAATAAAAAGTGAGTTGTGAGGTTGAAGATGATGAAAAAGTGGGGTTTTGTGGCTCAAAAATGCCAAATTCACGTGTTTTTGTGCAATTTGGTCGAGTTTGCATCGATGCAATAGGCTTTGCATCGATGCACATAGCACGTCGTGTGCTTTCCATCGATGCAAAGCTTGGTTGCATCGATGCAACATGCATCATTTTGCCCAAAATCACCAAATTTTCATCCTTTGGTGGTTCTTTCTTCAATCCTTTGAGTTCCATCATGTATATACTCACTCAAACCATTATAAACTTCAATTTGTTGATCCTCCATTGTTTATAATCTTCAAATTCTTCAATCTACCTCAAGATTAATCACTTATTCATCAACTCATAAACCTACAAAACAATGGCTAATTGGATATCTCCAATGCTTAAATTAGTAAGAGAAAAAATAGCAATATAAATATAATGAATTCAAACAAATCATATTAGAGTAGAATCCAAGATACCAAGTTCATTTCGGATGTTAAAAAAACTTTCTTTACATAAAGGTTTAGTGAAGATGTCCGCTAGTTGTTTACTAGTTTCGACAAATTCAATAACCACATCACCCTTTTCAACATGGTCTCTTATGAAGTGATGTCTAATCTCAATATGCTTGGTTCTTGAATGTTGAACCGGATTCTTGGTTAAATTTATTGCACTAGTATTATCACATTTGATAGGAATGTGATCAAGCATGAGTCCATAATCCATAAGTTGTTGTTTCATCCATAAAATTTGGGCGCAACAACTACCGGCGGCTACATACTCGGCTTCGGCGGTAGACAAGGCTACACTTACTTGTTTCTTACTATGCCATGAAACAAGAGAGTTTCCTAGCAAGTGACAAGTGCCGCTAGTGCTTTTCCTATCCAATTTGCAACGGCAAAATCGGAATCGGAATAACCAATCAAATCACAAGTGGATCCTTTCGGATACCACAATCCAACATTTAATGTTCCTATGAGATACTTCATAATCCTTTTTACCGCACTTAAGTGATATTCCTTAGGATTAGCTTGGTATCTCGCACACATGCATACACTAAACATGATATCTGGCCTACTTGCCGTTAGATAAAGTAATGATCCTATCATGCCTCTATACTTCTTTACATCTATGCTTTTACCTTGTTCATCTTTGTCAAGGTAGCAAGTAGTGCTCATTGGTGTGTCCATTGCCTTAGCATTGTCCATTCCAAATCTTTTGAGCAGTTCCTTGCAATATTTGGTTTGGCTAACGAAAGTTCCTTCTTTTCCTTGTTTGATTTGCAGACCAAGGAAGAAGTTGAGTTCGCGCATCATAGACATTTCAAATTCACTTTGCATGAGGTTTGAGAAAAACTTGCAAAGTGATTCGTTAGTTGAACCAAATATTATGTCATCGACATAAACTTGTACCAAAAGGATATTTTTGTTTTCAATCAAGATAAATAAAGTTGTATCAACCTTCCCTCTTCTAAAACCCTTTTCTATTAAAAATTTGCTCAAACGTTCATACCAAGCTCTTGGAGCTTGTTTAAGACCATAAAGAGCTTTCTTGAGTTTAAAAACATGATTAGGATTTTCATAATCTTCAAAACCAGGAGGTTGTTCAACATATACTTCTTCTTTAATGAAACCATTAAGAAAGGCACTCTTAACATCCATTTGATAAAGTTTGAAGTTATAAGAGGATGCAAAAGCAAGTAGCATCCTAATTGCTTCTAATCTAGCTACGGGAGCATAAGTTTCGTCATAATCAATGCCTTCCTCTTGATTATAACCTTTAGCTACTAATCTAGCTTTGTTTCTAACAATTGTACCATTTTCATCGAGTTTATTTCTAAAAACCCATTTTGTTCCTACAATTGTTTGATTACTTTGTTTAGGCACCAATTCCCAAACGTCATTTCGTTTGAATTGGTTAAGCTCCTCTTGCATTGCCATAGCCCAATGTTCATCATTAATTGCAGACTCAATGGTAGATGGTTCAATTTGAGAAACAAAAGCACTATATGCAAATAAATTTCTAAAAGTGGATCGAGTTGTTACCCCTTTTGAAACATCACCAATGACGTTGTCTAGAGGATGATCCTTTGAAGTACGCCAATCCTTTGGAAGTGCATTTATTTGTACTTGTGATGGTTCAATTTCTTCAACTTGAACGCTATCCTTTGTTGAGCTTGTAGAGGCTTCATTTAAATCTTTTTCTTTGTCTTCACCATTCAAATTTAGTGAATCAAAGTTTTCTACATTTTCATCAAAATCTTTTCTAGCACAACAACGGTTAGTTTCATCAAAAGCGACATGAATACTTTCTTCCATAGTCATGATGCGTTTATTATATACTCTAAAAGCTTTGCTAGTTAAAGAGTAGCCTAAGAAGATTCCTTCATCAGCCTTAGCATCAAATTTGCCTAAGTTATCTTTTCCATTATTTAGAATAAAGCATTTACAACCAAAGACGTGAAGGTGGGAAATATTTGGCTTTCTTCCTTTGTACAATTCGTACGGTGTTTTCTTAAGAATAGGTCGAATGATAATCCTATTCATAACATAACACGCGGTACTAACTGCATCCGCCCAAAAGTACTTAGGAATATTAGCCTCATTGAGCATAGTTCTCGCCATTTCTTCTAAATGACGATTTTTCCTTTCAACCACACCATTTTGTTGTGGTGTTCTAGGAGAGGAAAAATTATGCTCAATGCCATTTTCTTCACAAAAAGTTTCAAAAAGATTGTTTTCAAATTCTCCACCATGATCACTTCTAATAGATGATATATGCAAATTCTTTTCATTTTGAATAACTTTGGCTAATCTTTTGAATGCTCGAAATGCATCACTCTTGTTTGCTAGGAACAAGGTCCATGTAAATCGAGAGTAATCATCAACAATAACTAAAGCATAGTAATTGCCACCAAAGCTCATAGTCCTAGAAGGACCAAATAAATCCATGTGCAAAAGTTGTAATGGCCTTGTTGTTGAAACAATGTTTTTGGATTTAAAAGAGGCCTTTACTTGTTTTCCCTTTTGACATGCGTCGCAAAGGACGTCTTTTTCAAAACGTAGCTTTGGTAAGCCAATTACTAACTCTTTAGAGACCAACTTGTTAAGATGGTCCATGTTAGCATGAGCTACTCTACGATGCCATAACCAAGTTTCATCATTTTTACTAACAAGGCATTTCACATCATTTGAGGAAACTTCATTTAGATTAATCATGTATACATTGTCAACACGGTGCCCAATTAGCACAATTTCATTAGTGTCTTGCCTTTTTATCAAACAACATTTTGAATTAAAGGTGACTAAGTTTCCTTTGTCACAAAGTTGGCTAACACTAATGAGATTATGTTTGAGACCTTTGACAAGTATAACATTATCTATGGAGGTAGAAGGATTTTTACCAACTTTTCCAACGCCGATTACTTTGCCGGTGTTGTTGTCTCCATAGATCACGTTTCCTCCATTTGTAGGCTCTATTGCGGTGAACTTTGATTCATCGCCGGTCATGTGTTTGGAGCATCCACTATCAACATACCAATTTGTATCCTTAGCTCCAACACGTACCTACAAAATAATTAAAATTGGGATTTAGGTACCCAAGTGAATTTGGGTCCTTGATGGTTAGTATGAGCATAATGCCCATAAGGTGCCCATCTCGTATCTTGACTACGAAAGTTTATATGTTTAATTCTAGTAAAGCATACGGGTGCTATATGACCTACTTTATTACAATAATGACATATGACATTTGGATTATGCATCCTATGCATGTTTCTAAATGGTTGCCTAGGTTGTTTCCTCAATGCAACATCGTTTGATCTATATGCATTGTGATTATAATTTCTAAATGAAGCATGTTGATGAGGATGTTTAAAGGCTTCATTCCTTTTAGTCATGCTTGCCTTTTGGGCTTGCGGTTGCCTAATAGGAGTTTTAGCATTTTTAAATTTTCCTTTTTCAAAACCTAAACCTTCCTTATTATGAACATGCTTTTGGTTTTTCAACATTTTATCTAAGTTCTTTGAAGATTCATTGAACTTAGCTAAAGTGTTCTTAAGATTTGTAATTTCATTTTCATGCATTTTACAAGATTTGTATGGATCACTACTTGTGCTACACTTATCCTTTCCAAGATTGATATTCTCGTTTTTCAACATCTCATTTTGTTTTAAAAGTTCCATATTCTTTTTCTTTAGGAGAGAATAATCTTGGGTAAGTTTTTTGTACACCTCAAGTAAGGCATCATATTCATCTTGTAAATTAAAAGAAGTGAAGTGGTCATCACTAACCTTTTCTTCGCTTGCCATTAAGCAAAGATTTGCAACCTCGTCGTTATCGGAGTCGGATTCATCCTCGTTCTCCCATGATATGTATGCTTTCTCCTTCTTCTTAAATTTCTTGTTTTTGTCCTCCTTTTGAAGTTTTGGACAATTGGGTTTGATGTGTCCAACTTCTCCACACTCATAGCATTTTGGTACCTTTGTTTTGCTCTTGAAGTTTTTCTTCATTGCAAACTTATTGAATCTTTTTAATAAGAGTGCAAATTCTTCATCTCCTTCTTCTTCATTATCATCACTCTCTTCTTGCAGTGATGTTGTTTTAAGGGCGAGACTTTTCTTCTTGCTTTCTTCACCTTTTTGTCTATTTAGCATAGTCATTTCATAGGTGAGAAGATTACCTCGTAGTTGATCAAATGTAAGTTGATCATAGAGCCTTCCTTCCACAATGGCGTTCACTTTGGAGTTCCATTTTGGTGTAAGGCTTGTAAGCACCTTGGTCACAATTTGTTTATCATTGTATTTTGTGCCAAGCATGCTTAGATTGTTGAAGATCTTGGAGAGTCTTTCAAGAGCTTCTTCAATGCTCTCTTCATCTTTCATTTTAAAATTTTCCCATTCATGAACCAACATAAATACCTTTGATTCTTTAACGTGGTCGGTTCCTTCGTAAGTGATTTGGAGTTTATCCCAAATCTCTTTAGCGGTTTCACATGTAGAGATCTTCATATAATCATGCTCGTTAAGTGCACAATGAATGAAGTTGATGGCTTTATCATTCATTGCCACTTTCTTCCAATCATCGTCACTATATTCATCTTCTCCTTTCGGTACTTGCTTTGAGACGGAGACTTCTCCTTCTTTAGCACTTGTTGTCTTTGTTGGAATGTGATTTCCATTCTCAATCACTTTCCAAATTCTCACATCTTGAGAACGGATCCAAATTCTCATCTTATTTTTCCAATAAGAGTAATTTGTTCCGCTAAAAAGAGGAGGTCTAGCGGTTGAGTTACCTTCGCTAGTGTTGTTGTTGTTAAAGCCTGTGCTTGCCATGATCTTTTCCCTTAAACGGTTAAGTCTTTCAAAGGGTTAAGCTCTGATGCCACTTGTAGAACCTATGCACAATTACTCAAGAGGGGGGGTGAATTGAGTATTGCAACAACAATTAATCTTTTTACGAAAGTTAAAGACAATATACAAAAAGTGTTATTGTACTAGTATTTTTCCAAGAGCTTAACTCAATTGCTAAGCATTTATAAGGAGCTTTTACTTTCCAATAGACACCAACTCAAATAAATTGATCAAGCTTTTCACCAATCGGACTTAAGCCACTCCTTAAGTACTTACGAAGCTACTTTTCGATCACAATTTATTTGCTCAAAGGTAAAAGACAATAATATTGAAGAGATGAGTTTGGAGAGATGCAAACGCTATTTAGAGTGGTTCGGCACAATCCTTGTCCTACGTCCACTTTCTTTCTCAATCGCAATTGAGAAGTTCCACTATTGCCAAGCTTCAAGGTGCTCGCGCAAAACCTTTTACAATCCGAGTCCTTAGTTTCTAACACCTCACGGTATATGATCACCACTCGTATACTAACCCACTCCACTTAGAGATACCTTCTCTAAGATTTGCCTTGAGTACTTAGTATACCTCTTTGGTATCCTCACCGACTATAGTGTTTATAACTCTTGACTCAACCTTGGAGATCACACTCCAATTTACAAGGTGTACAAGAAAACAATTCTCAAAGAATTGTTGTGATGAAATGAGTACTCTCTAGAAGAGTGTATGATTACAAGTTTAGCACTATTGAACCAATTGATATTGCTCTCACAAATTGTGTATTATATCACTTTAAAAAAGTGTAGAATGAAAGAATATGACAAGATAGTTTCCAAATACTCAAAAATTGGTGAAATAAGGCTTCAATCCATCTATTTATAGATTCCCCAAACCTTAGAAACATTGGGGAATTAATGGGATGAAGCCTTTATGTCAAAACTAGCCGTTTTTTTATGTTTTTGAATTATTTGCATCGATGCATAACACTTTGCATCGATGCAAATGTGTCTTTGATGCTGAAATTTGAATTTTCAGCTAGGTTGCATCGATGCAAACATCTTTGCATCGATGCAACAAGTCGTTGCATGCTTTGCATCGATGCAAGATGAGTGTGCATCGATGCAAACCTTAAAGAATTGCTTAAAATCACTTCAAAATACTTAGGATTGATCTCAAACTTGTTGGAGTCAATTCCTATGCTTTTGTACCTTTGAAAACAAGTTTTAAACCATTTGGCTAGCATCGAATTGCAAGATGTGCATATGATATGATAATCAAAACATTTTGTGAGTGTGTGTTGAGAGATTTAGCAATTGGTTCTTAACAAGAAGTTACCTAAGTCCTAAGACACTATACTTGTCTTCAAATGTTGTGGACTTGAGTTTCTTGTTGTTGTTGTGTTGCTTTCAACTCTTCATTCCTCAACGTTGAATGTTGGTTGATCTTTCAATCATGCTTGTTCATTCAAGTTGTTTGTTGGTTTGTCTTTCATGTCGTTTGTTGGTTTGTCATTCATCAAAACCTATGAATACAAACTTCACATACAAGCAACATGATTTACACTTAGCACTTGAATTAGTGCTTCCTCTCCCTGTGGCTCTAAGATAGAGCTTATGATTACAGGAAAGGTATCACCTTCTCCCAGAAATGCATATTTCAGGGATGGTGGTAATGGTTTGAGCTCGGATTTGGGAGGTTTCTCCTCTTCTTGAGGGATTTTTAGAGGTTCTATTATTCTCTCTGGTTCCTCCAGATCAGGCTAAGCATCTTTAAAGATATCTTCAGCTCTGATTCGAGACTCTCAGTCATATTGACCTCTTTTACCAGAGAGTCAATGATATCAATGCTCATGCAGTCATTTTGGGTGTCTGGATGTTGCATAGCTTTGACAACATTCAACTTAAACTCGTCCTCATTGACTCTCAGGGTTACTTCCCCTTTTTGGATGTCAATGAGGGTTCGTCCAGTTGCTAGGAAAGGTCTTCCTAGAATGAGAGTTGCACTCTTGTGCTCCTCCATTTCCAGCACCACAAAGTCAGTGGGAAAGGCAAATGGCCCAACCTTGACAATCATGTCTTCAAGCACGCCTGATAGGTGTTTAATGGAACCATCAGCAAGTTGGAGACATATCCGGGTTGGTTTGACTTCATCAATCAACCCAAGCTTTTTGATAGTATATGCAGGTATTAGGTTGATACTTTCCCCAAGATCACATAGAGCTTGCTTGGTACAAGTACCTTCTAATGTGCATGGTATCATAAAACTTCCAGGATCTTTAAGCTTCTCAGGTAAGCTTTTTAGAATGACTGCACTACATTCTTTAGTGAGGTAAACTTTTTTAGTTTCCGTCCAATCCTTCTTATGACTTAAGATCTCTTTCATGAACTTAGCATAAGAGGGTATTTGCTCAAGTACCTCTACAAACGGAATCTTTATTTCAAGAGTCCTGAGGTAGTCTGCAAAGCGGGCAAATTGCTTATCCTGTTCCGCTTGGCGGAGTTTCTGAGGATAAGGCATTTTGGCTTTGTATTCCTCAACCTTAGTTGTTGTAGATTTATTGCCTACAGATGTGGGTTGAGAAGCCTTTTTAGATGGGTTGCTATCAGCACTTGTATGTGTCTGATCTTCCACTGGCGTTTGAATGCCAGGGGTGGAAGCTGGAGTGGCATTAGACGCCAACTCCTTACCTGTTTCTGGCGTCTGAACACCAGAACTGTGCTTCTTTTGGGTGTTCAACGCCAATTCCTTGCTTGTTTCTGGCGTTGAACGCCAGGACTGAGCATGGGTTGGGCGTTCAACGCCAACTTTCCACCCATTATCTGGCGTTTGAGCACCAGAATTATTCCTCTCTGGGCTCTGACTGTCCTCAAAGGGATTTTGGGTAGCAGTCTGTTCATTTCTTGGCTTCCTGCTGCCTTGAAGTGAGGTATTTAATATTTTTCCACTTCTTAATTTAACTGCTTGGCATTCTTCTGTTATTTGTTTTGATAACTGCTGTTCTGTTTGCTTCAACTGCACTTCCATATTCATATTAGCCATTCTTTTTTCTTGCAATATTTCCTTGAATTTGACTAACTGTTTTGTTAGAAAATCTAATTGCTGATTGAATTCAGTAGCTTGCTCTGCAGGACTGAGTTTAGCAGTTACTGTTTTAGCCTCTTTGTTGATGGAAGGTTCACTGTTTAGGTACAGATGCTGATTTCTGGCTACTGTATCAATGAGCTCTTGATCTTATTCAATTGTCTTTATCATGTGTATAGATCCACCAGATGAGTGGTCTAGAGAAATCTGAGCTTTCTCTGTAAGCCCATAATAAAAGATGTCTAACTGCACCCACTCTGAAAACATTTCAGAGGGGCATTTTCTTAGCATCTCTCTGTATCTCTCCCAGGCATCATAAAGGGATTCATTATCTCCTTTTTTGAAGCCTTGGATGCTCAGCCTTAACTGTGTCATCCATTTTGGAGGGAAATAGTGATTCAAAAATTTTTCTGACAGCTGTTTCCATGTCTTTATGCTGTCCTTAGGTTGGTTATTTAACCACCTCTTAGCTTGGTCTTTTACAGCAAATGGAAACAGTAATAATCTGTAGACATCCTGATCTACTTCCTTATCATGTACTGTGTCAACAATTTGTAAAAACTGTGCCAGAAACTCTATAGGTTCTTCTTGTGGAAGACCGAAATACTGGCAACTTTGCTGCACCATGATAATGAACTGAGGGTTCAACTCAAAACTACTAACTCTAATGGAGGGTATACAGATATTACTCCCATAAGAAGCAGTAGTGGAGTTAGCATATGACCCCAGAGTCCTTTTGGATTGTTCATTTCCACTTAAGTCCATAGTGGAGAAAGGAAGTTGATGTGAATTTATTTTATTTATTTTATTATTATAGAGGAGGTTACGAAATAATAAAATAAAATAAAAACTAACGTAAAAAGAAAAACAAAAAGAATTTGAAAATATTTTATGAAGAAATTCGAAAAAATGAGGAGAGAGAAAGTGGTCAGAATATTTTTGAAAATGCTATAATTTTAAAATTTTAAAAATGGAATCCGAAAATTTTAAAATTTTTTGAAATAATTGCTTTAAAAAAAATAGTTAGAATATATATATATATTTGAATTTTGAATTTTATGATGAAAGAGAAAAACACACAAAAGGCCCAAGACTTAAAATTTTTAGATCTAATGCTTCTTGTTTTCGAAAATTTTGGAGGGAAAACACCAAAACACACCAAACTTAAAAATTTTAAGATCAAAACACAAATAAGACTCAACAACACCTTGAAGACTCACAAGAACAACAAGAACAAAAGAAAGAACACCAAACTTAAAATTTTTAGAAAACCACAATAAAATTTTCGAAAATTAAAGAAAGATTAACAAGAAAACACCAAACTTAAAGTTTGGCACAAGATTTAATCAAAGAAAAATTATTTTTGAAAAAAAAGTTTTAAAAGGAAGATACCAATTGCCAAGAACGTAAGCCAACGCTCTAGCTAACTGAGCTATAAATGTAACGTGTTTTAATATTGTATATAAAAAAAATGTTTTTGAAAACTAATATTTTGAAAAAGCACAAGGAAAACACGAAAACACACAGAACAAGACAAACCAAAGATCAAACAAGAAAAATTGACAAGAACGATTTGAAGATCAAGGAAAAACAAGAACATGCAATTCGAAAAATTGAGAGACAAAGAAAAGCATGCAATTGACACCAAACTTAGAACATGACACTAAACTCCACAGAAAAACTAAAAATAAAGAAAAATAATATTTTTGAAAAAGTTTTTTTTAAAAGGGATAATAAAAGATGCAATTCTAGTGATTCTAAACCAAAAGGATTAATTTTTTCCTAATCTAAGCAACAAGATTCACCGTCAGTTGTTCAAACTCAAACAATCCCCGGCAACAGTGCCAAAAACTTGGTGCACGAAATTGCAATCACACTTTTGCAATCCGTACAACTAACCAGCAAGTGCACTGGGTCGAATCCCACGGAGATTGTTGGCTTGAAGCAAGCTATGGTTATCCTGTAATTCTTAGTCAGGATATAATATCAATAACAATTTTTAGTTTTAATTATAAAAAGTAAAAGCACATGAAATAAATACTTATTATGCAGTAATGGAGAATATGTTAGAGTTTTGGAGATGCTTTGTCTTCTGAATTCCTGTAACATAATGCTTCCTCACTTTCAAACATGCAAGGCTCCTTCCATGGCAAGTTGTATGAAGGGCGTCACCGTTGTCAATGGCTACTTTCCATCCTCTCAGTGAAAATGGTCCAAATGCTCTGTCACAGCACGTCTAATCATCTGTTGGTTCTCGATCATGTCGGAATAGGATCCATTGATCCTTTTGCGTCTGTACGCCCAACACTCGCGAGTTTGAAGCTCGTCACAGTCATCCAATCCCAGAATCCTACTCGGAATACCACAGACAATGTTTAGACTTTCCGAATTCTCATGAATGCCGCCATAAATTCTAGCTTATACCACGAAGATTCTGATTAAGGAATCTAAGAGATACTCATTCAATGTAATGTAGAACGGAGGTGGTTGGCAGGTACACGTTCATGGATTGAGGAAGGTGATGAGTGTCACGGATCATCACGTTCTTCATAGTGAAGCACGAATGAACATCTTAGATAGGAATACGCGTGTTTGAATGGAAAACAGAAATAATTACATTAATTCATCGAGACGCTGCTGAGTTCCTCACCCCCAACAATGGAGTTTAGAGACTCATTCCATCACAAAGTATAAAGTTCAGATCTAAAAATGTCATGAGATACAAAATAAGTCTCTAAAAGTTGTTTAAATACTAAACTAGTAACCTAGGTTTACAGAAAATGAGTAAACTAAGATGGATAGTGCAGAAATCTACTTCTGGGGCCCACTTGGTATGTGCTGGGGCTGAGACTTAAGCTTCTCACGTGCCTGTGCTGTTTCTAGAGTTGAACGCCAGGTTGTAACCTGTTTCTGACGCTGAACTCCAACTTGTAACCTGTTTCTGGCGCTGAATGGCAGAATGCAACATGGAACTGGCGTTAAACGCCAGTTTACATCATTTATCTTCGCGCAAAGTATGGACTATTATATATTACTGGAAAGCCCTGGATGTCTACTTTCCAACCCACTTGAGAGCGCTTCAATTGGACTCTTGTAGCTCTAAAAAATTATTTCCGAGTGCAGGGAGGTCAGAATCCAACAGCATCAGTAGTCCTTTTTCAGCCTGAATCAGATTTTTGCTTAGCTCCCTCAATTTCAGCTAGAAAATACCTGAAATCACAGAAAAACACACAAACTCATAGTAAAGTCCAAAAATATGATTTTTGCCTAAAAAATAATAAAAATCTACTAAAAGCTAACTAAAACATACTAAAATCTACATAAAATTACCCCCAAAAAGCGTATAAAATATCCGCTCATCAAATCTCATGCCTAGTTTGTTCCTTGCTGCTGCTGACTGATTTCTATCTTGATAACTCTGGATTTAGAACGCTAAAACTATTTTCATTTGCTTGCACTTTATTGTGGACTGCATTACCTGCCCTGTTTTGCTTACAGGTGTCCCTCCTTGAAACTGTTATGTTTCATTGATTTGTTGTCCTGTTTTGCTCTGTTTTATGCTTTGATCTGGCTCTGTTTTGAGCACTTTGTGTTGATGGATTAATTTTAACTTGAGCTTTGATTGTCATTGATAAATTTATTTGCTCAAATACATGTGTGTTGACTGGACTATGGAATTTTATTCAGGTGTTTGAAAGAATTTTCTTGTGAAAATATGGCTCGGTCTTAAATGATCCAAATTCTTGAAATTTTTATCTTTTGAAAATATTTTGGAGATTGCACATAGCTTTTTGCTTTCCTGAATATTGTGTTAATCAGACACACATTAAGGGGGAGCACATTGAACAAAAGAAAGGGGAGAAATTTACAAATCTTCAAAGGAAAGTTTTCTACCCTAACTCTTTCAATTCGGTTTTAATAATGTTTGTCATCAAGGGGGAGATTTTTGAGTTTGGAAAACTTATATCTAATTAAAATGATGACCAAATATTATTAAAATATTAATTAAATTATTTGCTTTCAATAGTTTGTTTGATATGTTTGTTCAAGTGTGCAGGAAGAAAAATAAAATTGTTCCTTGGCCCAAGTGATGAAAGCCTAACTTGGTTACTAAACATATTTAGTCCAATAATAATTGATCACTTCAAGTGGCTGAATATTAAAAGAAAAAGAGGATCCAAAGGGACCCATGTCACAAGCCCATTAACCAATATTGAATGGTCAAAAGAAGGAACCCAAAGGTTCTCAAAGCAAGCCACGGTTACCTACTACATGGTGGAATGGAATTCAAAATTCAAATTGATTAATTGTATGCATAGGTAACCGAAACTCAAAATTAAATTGGGTTTAATATTGCATTAAAAGCTTTGTCTCTTCTCTCTCTCCTCTATCTTTCTTGAGTCACATCACTCATTCAAATAAGAAGAAAGAAGAAAAATAGTGGCTAAATAATTAAAAGGAAGAAAATCAAATTGGCCCAAAGCCTTAGAAACCCATTCAGTGATCACAAAAAAAGGGGTTCGATTTGCAAAAGTCTTCATGTCTTGGTAATTAGAACTAGGAATTAAATTGAGTTTAATTTCCTTCAAAGGTTCCACCAAAAGCTTCACCGTTCTCTCTCTTCTCTCTCCTCTCTCTTGTCTTTCGGTTACATCCATTAGAGGAAGAAGAAGATAAAAGTTATTAGAAGAAAAAGTAAAGTAACAGAGAAGCCTATGGAAGAAAGGCTATGAAGAAGGAAGATCTGAAGTAAGACAGGGTAAAATCTTTGCCATTGAAGGAAAGATCTTTAAAGATGGCTTCAAGATCTTGATACCCAGAAAAGAAAGGATTTGCCTCGGTCAGAGAAGATCTCAGTTGTAAAAGTTCATTTCCATTTTTGTTTATTAGAGAAGGAAGCTAGCCTCCGAAGCTACGGATAGGAAGAAGCAAAAATGGAAGAAAAGAAGCACTTATGGGTCAGAGATTCATCAAGTGTTAGAGTTCTTTCTTGGAGCCAAAGTCAAGATCAGGGGCTCAGATTGAAGAAGCTTGATGAAAATTGTTGAAAGAGGTACATGCAGGTTGGTTTTTGGTTTTCCCTCTCTCTTCTGTCTGTCCAAACCGCTGCTGTTTTGTGGTTGGAGAAGAAGTTGTTTAGTTGAACCGGTTTCAACCTTAGAAGCTTTCCCTTCTATATTAAGGGTGAACGGCCAAGGGTTGAGATCAAGGAGAGAAAGTGTAAAACATAATGTTTTGATAAACCACTATTTTATGGTTTATCTTGTGTTTAATTGAGTGATTTTATCAAATCTTTAACCACTTATTCATTTGAACTGAATGATTTTACAATCTCTTCCTAAGATTGTTCTATGGTTGAAAACATGCTTCCTAAAGATCTTTAATTTGTATATTTCAATTCTCCTTTATACCATTCGATGCCGTGATCCGTGTCTTAAGTGTTTTAGGCTTTACAGGGCAGGAATGGCTTAGAGAATGGAGAGGAAGCTTGCAAAAAATGGAAGGAACACAAGAAACTAAGGAGATGACCAGCGAGCATCGACGCGCGCGCGTGGCTCACGCGAGCGTGCGGAATGAAAAAAATCGCAGTGACGCGTGCGCGTGCCTGACACATATGTGCGGATTGGAGTCTGCACGAATGACGCGTACGCGTGGACGATGCGGATGTGCGACAAGAAAAATCACCGAATGACGCACACGCGTGACTTGCGCAATCTGCAGAAATAACAGAAAATACTAGGGGTGATTTTGGGCCGCGTTTTGACCCAGTTTTGGCCCAGAAACACAGAATAAAGCCAGGGAACATGTAGAAACTCAACACGACATCAACACATTCTCATTAGGATAGTTTTAGGATTTTAGATCTGAATCTAGAGAGAAACTACTCTTCCTCTAGGTTCACGACAGTCATAGTTTATTAGCTTTATGCTTTTTGCTTTGGATATTGAAGAGTCATCACCTCCGTTGAAGATACTATTCTAGTTTGTTTCCTTATTTGCTCTTTTATTTATTCCACATTCTTAATTCTTGTTTAAAGTGGTAGTTGGATTATTTTCATGGATTTTTGATACAGAGGATTACTTTTATTTTTAATTAAATTTCAGTCTCTATTTTATTTAATTTATTATGTCTTCTTCTTATATTTTTCTCAGTATTATATTCATGTCAATGAAATAGATTCCTTACTTGACATGGGGGTTGATTAAGAGGAGACACTTGAGTTGAAATGTTTAAGTGAAGATTAAACTGGAAGTTGTTGGTTCTATATTTACTAACGCTTGACCTTCCCAAGGGAGAGGACTAGGATTTGTGAATAAGAGTTAGCTCAATCACTTGACTTTCCTTTATTTAGTAAGGGTTAACTAAGTGAAAACAACAACCTTGTTGATACTACACCTAAGAGATTCCAACAAGGATAGAACTTCCAATTGATCATTCCCCCAGTCAAGGCTTTTTATTTGGAATATTAATAATCATTCTTAGTTTTTATTTCTTTAATTTACGGCTATTTAGTTGCTCATTATCCAAACTCAACTCTCTTGTAAACCCCTAATTAATAAATTAGCATTCTCTCTGCAACTCGTTGGGAGATGACCTGGGATTCATACTCCCAATATTTTTATTTCTAAATTTTGTGACAACTCTTTTAAATTGATACGCGGAATCTTCATTGGTTAAGAGCTATACTTGCAACGCTATTTCCTCTATAAACTTTTAATCGGTGATTTTTTCGCCACGTCAAGTTCTCATAGCTACCCAAGCTTCCTGAGTTCTTCTCCTTCAAAGATGTTCATTTTGTTTTCTTTTTCTTAGTATTGTCTGTCTGAGTCTTATGGTAAAAGGCAAACATGGTGAGGTTTGTAAGAAAAATTCAGTGAAAGAAAAAAGCGAGTGAGCAATATTAGAGAAAAAGCCATAAATGTCTCAGAGTTTCTTTGTACATCTGTATGTTGTGTTTCATGATCCTGTGAGGATTTCCTTGTAAGTTGGGTTAGCACTTTGCGGTTGAAAGTTTGGTAGAAGTCCAAGTCAAGTTCAGATTTGGGGATAGAATCTGGATTTGTCCCAGATAGGATTTGGTAGATCCTAGGGAAGAATTGGTGTTTGTAATCTGATGATTATAGTGAAATTTCGTCACTGTTCTGATGGAGACTGGATGTAGACTACATTGCACTTAGCAGCTGAATCAGAATACATCTGGGTGTGATTCTCTCTTTCTCTTCTACTCCTATTATGTTTCTGTTGTGTTGGAGACAAAAATAAAAATATCTCCTAACCCGTTACAAGACAAAAAGAAAATGTCTCTTCACTTGTTATGAGACAAAAGCAGAAATATTTTCTGAAGTTTATTTGAAAAAGCAGAAATTAATATTCAACAAAAAATGACTAAGATTCAACCTCCTTTTTCTTAGCCACTAATTACCATCAAATACTATTCTTTTTTCTACGCATATGAATACTTCTTTATTATAAAATTAACCAAATTATATATTTTAAAAAATTTTAAAATATTATTAACAATTAATTTGTCATGTTTTATTCTTATCATTTTAAATAAAATTTCAGTTTTACTCTTAGAATTATTTTTTTATTATTAATATTTGGTCAATTTTCTTTTACTAATTTTACCATTACATAAATCATATCATCAACATCATCTTCCTGTCTTCACTCCCTTAGTGTCACCTAGAGCCATAGTATCATTTTAATAAAAAAATGCTATTTGTACAACAAAATTCAGCCTTTGGTCAGCTTTTAATATTATTTAATTATTTTTTAATTAAAACATATTCCTATTTTTTAGATACACAATTATAATTAAGATTAATTTAAAATTTAAAAACTAAAATTTCTCTAACTTCCTTCCTACTTCATAGTTAGTTATTGTTTCCTTCTTTTATGTTCATTCTCTCTCTATAACACGATTTTCTTCTTTTTTTTATTCGTCTATCTCGTTTTCCGCTTCTTTCTTATAGTGGTCGTAATTTCTTTTTTAATTGTAACACATCTAAACTTACTAACTTATACAGAAAATATTTTTGAAACACATCCAAAATCATAAATCTAAAATTTAAATTTAAACATTAAAAAACAATTGTAACACATCTAAAATTATGAAGTGATACACAAAATATTTGTAAAACACATTCAAAATCATAAATAAAAAATTTAAACTCTTGTAGTGGCCGTAATTGCACATATAACAGTGTTGACAATTTGAGGATAGTGGTTCTTTAAGTTGTTCTTCTACCTAACCATTCTCCAATGCAAATTAGGATGTTTTACATGACATGCAAAATCAATGTGATTGAATTACTAAACAGATACATACGGTTAACTATGAATCACTTTCTCTTAAACACATCCAAAATACCTGAGGTACACTTCCGACGATGAAGGATTAGCGACGCTGATGAGGACTAACACGACGAAGAGTAGGATGAAGCGAGGCTGTGGATTGAACGACGAGGAGGAAGGTGATGCCAAGGACGAGCGAGGTAGACGACGGTGTTGCAGAGGAACGGTGAAGCGGAAGAACAATATTGGGAATGACGCGACGGCGCTGAGAAGGATGGCGGTGTAGACGAATAATCATACGGACGAATTAAAATCTTTAATTTTACTGAATTTATATTTTTGGAAGTGTATTTAAATGATAATCTGTTAATAATTAAAAGTAATAAAATTAAAATAATAATTTTAAATTTTAGTTTTATCTAATTTATATTTTAGATGTGTTAATGTGTATTCAATTTAAAAAAAATATTAAATTTATTTAAATGTGTTTGTTTTATTTTATTTTTTAATTATTGTAATAAAAAACTAAATACTGTGAGATTTTTAAAGGATGTCTAATTGAATTGAATAGTTAAATCTCATCCTCACCATCACCCCACCGTGACTTTTCTCACCGCTTACACTCCAAACCGAAATCCATCACCACAGCTCTAATCTCATCTTAATCCTCCTTTACGCGCTTCCAGAGCTCACCGTGAAGAACGAGCAACCTCGCGCCACCAAGGACCTTTGTAAATAGAGTTGGAAGAGTCGGCCGCTGTGGTCCTTTGTTTAAGTCCGCGATTGCTTTCTTTGTTGCGACAAAGAGCTTTGTGGATTTGTTTGTTGCGGCAAGTGGGGGCGACAGAGGTATGGATTGTGGCATTGGTGAAAGTAATAGTGTGTTATGTCTTACTTTTGGAGCTTTTTATTATTAGAATAGATAGAAAATCCTCAATTGAATATGAATATGACATGATTTGAAATTCATGAATATTTGTACCTCTTCTAGTTTTAACATGAGATGTGGACCTCATAATCTCTATCAACATTTTTTTTCTTTATTTTTCTTCTCTATATCTTTTGTTTGGTGTACAACACCAAAAATGAATTTGTATCCCAAGATTGTAAAAGACTAAAAATAAAAGGTCTGTAAAATTCAGGCTTGTAGTAGAAATAAAATAATCATGTAAATAAAAGGTCTATAAATACAATGAACTGGGATGGCAAATGTCATGATCATCACTGTATAAACACAAAGAATGTGATCATTCTCTCTATATTTCTTAAAGAACATTTCTCTCTCTCTACAACTAAATTATAGATACAAAAAGTAGAGGGAAAAGAATGGATTATCTCTTTGGAACAGCATTGTCACTTGGCAGTTCTTCTCTTGGCATCAATAGGAACTGGCTTTTTGGGCAAGCTAGATGCTTTCCTTGATGGCGAAGGAGATAATGTTGGTCTGTTAACACAAGAGTTAGACATAATAGTAAGTGCAAGGGAAATTTGTTCCTAAAATCAAATCTAAAACAACTAATTAAGTACCTCAATTTTAAAGTTTAAGGTGAATTGCACCAACATCCTCAATTTTTTTCTATTGATTTTTGCCAATTGGAAAGATTTTTATTTACCAAGTTAGATATTTTATCTTTTCACCAGCTTTATATATAAAAAAAGGCATCCCAGTGCACAAGCATCTTGCCTTAACGCAAGGGCAAGGTGTAATATATGCAGCCTAACCTGATAATTACCTAAGTAGCTGTTTCCACAACTTACCCGTGACTTTGATCACACGAAGACAACTCAACTAATATTATATATAGAATTATATTTTCAAAAGGTAGTTTAGATCTTCAGTTGATAACATTAGAACTAGAGTCACTTAATTGGTTAATATCCCTGAGAAAAACAGAAGCAAGATATAGGAAAGTGCAACCCAAATGAGTACCTGGTGGTTTCTCTGCTCCTGACTACTCGTGCTGATGCTGATTTCTTTAATTTATCAGGTACTGCTCCACCTGTTACTGTTGATGGTGGTGGTGGTGTTTTAGACACATTTGCTTGCCAATTCATGTCTAACAGATCTGGACTCTCACTAGGTGTAAACCCAGTCTCTTCAGAGTCATATATACTGGGACTTAACATCACTGGGGAATGTGCAATGCTATTGTAGCTCTCATTCCTGCTCATGCCTGATGCTGGTGAACCATTTATCCACGTGTCTTGGCAATCAAGGCTACGCCTTTTGGACAGTGATGATTCCATTTTCTGATCCTGTAATTCCATTTCCATTTTGGACATGCATGAAAATATCACCTTTTTTTCTTTTGGTAGAAATATATGCAAAATACTGTGCTATGTCTATATTTGGACACCTTGAATGATCTGCTAATTATTTCTCAAGAGAATGTTCTAAGCTACTTATATATCAGATACATTATTATTATTATTATTATTATTATTATTATTATTATTATTATTATTATTCAAGAACAGTTTAGCCTCTTAGGGCTAGATTGGTTTGTAAAAACATTTTCTATTTTCATGATTTTTTGAAGAAAAAGTGAAACGAAATGAAAACAAAAAATAAGTTTATTATTTTCACTTTTTCTTGATAAAACTCTGAAATGAATAAAAAAACTTAATAGAGCAAAAAAATCCCCACAAAATGAAAACAGAAACTCTTTTCACTAATCAAACAGGCCTACCAAAGATTTCTCTGTTTTGATGCAAATCATGTGTCTAGTTTTTGGTAGTAACCACCTCAAAACTTAGACCATTACGTTCAGATATGACTAATGTTCCAAATTATTTTCCAGGAGTTATGGTAAATTATTAACAATATTCATACCTCCAAGCTACTAGCGGAATCATCTCTGGGTATCTTGCGACTTCCGGACTTAGAACTAACTGTAGTAGAAGACAATTGAGATTTCAACACTGACAAATCAGACTTGCTACTTGGAGGATGTTGAAACTGTTCTGCTTCTTCATCCTTCTGTGCTAAGGCTGCCTTCAAATTAGCAATCTGGCAAACAAGGCAGTAGTAACATTGAGATGCACGATTTGCAGATACATTTGATATAAGCACATCAAAAGTTGAAGAAAAATGGAAGAACCTGTTCTTTAAGCTCTTTCACATCTGCACTATCTTTGTTAACTTTGGCAGCACCAAGTTCAATAGTGGATACCCTTTCGGCGAACTTCAACGTACTAATTGATTCTACAAGAGCATCTTGCTCCGGAGCAATATGAACAAACATTAAAGTTTTTGCTTGCCCTCCTGATATATGCACATAAATATGGAGAATCAGCTTCATGATACCTTAAGGAGGATATAAATACAATAGTACCTTAGTAGTTAAGCAAGTGATACTACATGGAATCAGAGACAGAATCATACCTAGAGAATCTTGAAGTAGCTGAGTAAGTTTACTGTTCCTGTATGGAATATGTTGTTGCTTTTGGGCAAGAGAAGATATAACATCTCCCAAAGCAGCAAGTGACTTGTTGATATGTTGAGCCTCCTTCAGTCTGTCTCCTGTGACCTCAGATTTATCAACCCTTTCACTTCCAGCCAGGTCAACTAAATGAATAGAACCACGAATTGTTTTTCCGGAGGTAAGGTCCTTTCCATGAACATGAACTGTAAGGCAGCTGCAATTATACCATTACAAGTATCAATTGTTGTTATGAAATTGTGGAAAAACATTCATGAGAGAGATAAAAAAATGACCAAAATGTGTTACAAGTCTACCCCATGAATGCTTTATAGAGTTGTTGTTGACCAAGATTATTTTGTTTTGTCTAGTATTATTGAAGTTTAATATGTACCTGTGAGAACGACTACTGCGATCATTCATCGCAGTAGCACTAACAGCACGATTCTTAAATCCCAGGTCCATTAGACTTAAGACATCTGCAGTCGATTGAACCGGAACAAGATTTGCATCTGGCACGTTAATTCCATTCAGAGAACTGTTACGGATTTCTAATGTATGAAATTGTTAAGGATCACATAGAAGAAGAAGACAATCATTAATAGATCCAGCACACACAAAATAAAGAAAAGAAAAGACTAGTTAGCACAGAAAAAGGATATCTTTTTTGAACACCATCTGTTGATAGGAGGTCTCTAACTGTCTCATTATAGATCTCAAGCATTTGAACTCTGATGTCATAGTGAATGGTGTCTTTCCTTTGTTCTGAGATAAGGAAAAGATCTCGAAGTGCCCGGTAGTTAACACCTACTGTTTCTTCAGTGGGATTGTTTGGTCCAGACTACATGATTATATGCATGCATTCAGTCAGTTACAACAATTGCACAAATTAAATGGCAAAAGAGAAATATTATTTGAATTTAGTGAACAAACAAAATATCGCACCATTGTGTGTGTTTTTCCTGAACCTGTCTGACCGTAGGCGAATATGCAGACATTGTAGCCATCCAGAACTGAACGTATCAGAGGTTGAGTATCGGCAAAAACCTCCGCTGCAAGCAAACAAAATGAACAACCAATGAAACAAACATATTGAGTAGCAATGATTTGAAACTTTGAAGGAAGGCAAAGAATGAAGACCAACCTTGAGTCACATTAGGACCGAAACATCTATTGAAAGTAAATGTCTTCTTCCCATCTTTCCCATTCTTGGAAGGTATTATGAGTGAGATGCTACCTTCATCTATGTTACCCACACTGGTTTGATTATGATGGCAAGGCCTAACTCTGCAGTATACCCTGATATTTCCTATCATCATATAAAACCTTGGCCATTTAGTAGTAGGTACTAACTTTGTGGAAACTCAGGAAACAAGTAACTGAAGAGAAAAATTGCAACGAGATAATGATCATTTGATTTTTACCTTTTAGGTCTTGCACTTGATTGTATAGCTTGCGGTTTTCTTCAAGAATTCGCTGATATCCTGAAGCAGCAGAAGCTATGCTATGCAGCTGCTTACCTATTAATGATAGGTAGTAATTAAATAAATTATTATATATAGATATTCAGGTGCAAATAAATGGATAAATTTTTCTAGGCAGCATACTTACCTAGATGAATTATCTCTTCCTGGTGTTTCTTTTGCAGAAATTCCATTCCTGTTTTTGTTTGATATACCATACTTTTCAACTCCTGAAGAAACACCAAGTTCATTAGATATTCTTGGACTTATGATTACATTTTTGCTATGAGTTCACGATTAGTTACTTACCTGAATGCTTTCCTTATGCTGTTCAACTAACTGTTGCTGCTTCAGAAGTTGGACTCTTTCCTTTTCCTGTTGAGATAATAGTTGCTGCTTCAAAAGGTTGATTCTTTCATTTTTCTGTTGTTGAACTAACTGATGTTCCTCCAAAAGCTGCATTCTTTCATTTTCCAGTTGAGCTAATTGTTGCTGCTTCAGAAGCTCGCTTCTTTCATTTTCCTGTTGAACTATCTGTTGTTGCTTCGTAAGTTCGACTCTTTCATTTTCCAGTTGAGCTAACTGTTGTTGCTTCCAAACCTCACTTCTTTCACTTTCTTCTCGAACTAATTGTTGCTGCTTCAAAAGATCGTTTCTTTTGTTTTCTAGTTGAGCCAACTCTTGTTGCTTCAAAAGCATGCTTCTTTCGTTTTCCTGTTGAATTAATTGTTGCTGCTTCAAAAGCTCACTTCTTTTGTTTTCAATTTGAGCTAAAAGTTGCTGCTTCAAAATCTTGTTTTTTTCATTTTCCTGTTCAACTAAATCTTGTTGCTTCTGAAACTCGCTACTTTCCTTTTGCTGTTGATCTAACTCTAGCTGCTTCAAATGCTTGCTGCTTCGTTCTTCACCGGCATTGTACTTCACATTATCACATTTCTCTTGTTTAGCCTCCACATCTTCATTGTCAACCATCTTAATAATTGATCAGATGAAAAGTAAGTCATATTATAGCATTCATGATGCAAAGCTATTTCTGGAGAAATTGCAATTGAAATTGTGGAATCTAAAGTTTACCTCTTCGTCATCAGAAGCAGGCTTTAAACCCGAATGATGTGCTTCAGATGATGGCTTATATTCTTGAGTTATTTTGTTCTGCTGTGATTAAAGTTTCAAGATAAAGTCAAGTAAGATCATAAGTATGAATCTTTAGAGCAGTGCATGATGTTGCACTAAGTAAATTGAAATCCAAAGTGAAACACACCGTTTCTTGTTGGATTAGCATGCGATTTTGAAACTCCTCCATGACTTTGCCAAGAAAGGACTCAATCAACTGTTATTATAGCAAAAGCCATTACCCTTTTAGTTACATGAGGGAATAAAAGTACACCAGATACAAAAAACAAAAATAACTAAATTAGTTTTATGCAAAGCAAAAACCTTACCGCCGGAATATCTTCTTGCTTCTTATCGCGAAAGAATTCATGAACTAGTGTATTCAAGGAAGACATGGGATCCTGCAGATACCAAATCAAAAAAAAAAATATATATATATATAAATATAAAATACATGTTGAAATATAAAATACACATTGAAAATGAGTTATACAACATATGTATTTGTACACAAATGCATGATGACTGATTTTAATAGTTAATTTTAATATACAAATAGCATTTTTGTATAACTATATATAAAGCATATGGCAAAACCCAAAAAGATTATAAACTAGAAAGGTGTCTAACCTCCTCGCAGTGCTCGTGGCTAGGATCACTATTGGCACTTGAGAAAGACTCCTTGAGTGGTTCTGGGTCCTTACTCATAACTGGTTTAATAAGATTAGAAGCTCTTGCATTCCCACCATATCTCCACAAACCATTGGTTATCAATTTCCCTTCATTGTATGACTTGAGTGCTAGAATACAATTTACTACCCTAGAAGATATCCCTCCCTGTACATACATACAAAAAAAGTTAAAAGCAGAATGGAGATTTCATTCTAAAAACAATGCTGGAAAGAAATAACGTGTGGATAAAAGAAGGTTCTGTTCTGGTGTGTGTTTGCAATTTTGGGAGTACTGACTAAATGTTAAATACTTTCATTTATCGTTTCTTTTATATATATTTTGTTGATGTGATTGTCTCTTTAGTTTGGTTATAAATGGTTAGAATTTGTTAGTTTTGATATTGTAGTAGTGTTGGTGGTGCTTTCGCTTCATGTACTGATGTAATTTACATCCTACTTGGATTTTTGTGTCTCTAGTTATAATAATAATAATAATTAAAAAAAAAGTAACAATCACCTGTTCCAAATCAGAAGTTTCAAAAGTGGGAAGCCCCAATCTCTCAAGAGCAACAAGAAAGTTCCTCACATTTTCAAAGTATTGATACACAGATAGTGCTTTCCCATCAGGAAGAACATCAGCATCACTGGGGGCTTCAACCACCTAATAAACCAATTCAAGTCCAACAATTAGTCGTGATAATCAACAAGAACAATGTGAAACCAGATGAGCATAGAATATGACTGATTCCATGGAAAACAGAATAGAATAAACATACCTTGGGTATGGCACCAGGTTGGATTTTGTTAAGAGCACTGCAGAGGATGATCCCGTTGCGCAACGCCGCCATGAAATCTTCTTCGGAAGGCTCAGCCGGCAAGTCCCTACCACCAACCGTTCCAACCATATTTCGCAGCCACTTGGCAGCTTCATTTCTTCTTAAGGCTGCAATAGTAGACTCATGAGGGCATGTTCCCTTGGAAGTTAAAGATTATTCAAACTTTCTATGTTACAACTTGTTTTCGTATAATTCTGTTATTTTCTAACGAGTAACGACTATCAAATCTCATAAAATTTTTGTTGCGACCAATTTTGGAGTCTAACATAACAAGTAGCTTGTGGATTCTATTGCTAAGACGAAGAAAGAAAAATGGAGACCCGTTAAAGTTTAAGAAATACAGGAAATAAAGAAATTTGTCTTGGAGACGAAAAAGTTATGTGTCTGAAAAGAATACAACTTTTTCAACAAATCATTCGTCATCCCTAGTTGGCAAAAAATGTTCCAAAAATCTTGATTTTCAATATAGCCAAACAGGAACACAACATTATGCATTTAAGAAATGTAGAGCCAAATAATAATAATAATAATAATAATAATAAATAATAATAAAGTTAGAAAATGATGGTTAAATTACAAGCTTCTTTGGCCTTCCTTGATGCGAAGTGATTGTCGCTTAATCTTTCGTCTAATCTTTGGTCTAATCTTTCGTCATACTTATGAAGAACATTTTCAACCATGGAGATAACGTTTAATGGAAATGCTGCCATCACTATGCCTTAACCATCACCAACATTATATGTCCCAAGCCTTTGATTAAAAGAATAATCCTCAGTCTTGGGAGTGTGAAAGAACAATTACGTATGAACAGTTTAGATTTTTACGGGACGAGATTCTGCTTCTGCATGAAACTACGTTTAAAAATAAATCTTTTAAGAAAGTGAAAGAGAGAGACGAAGGATCTTTGAAATTCTAGTTTTCTCTCACTTTCTTTGTTGTCATTGTTTGACCTCTCTCTGTGTCTCTCTCTGTTTTTCTTGTTCGTGTTTTGACTGTTTACTAATATTGACATGAAATGGTTACGACCAAAAGCTGGCTCCGAACCTCTCGCCCATTCGCTCTGGCGCTTTATACATTCCTGGGTGAGAAAACCAACACCCTATATTTATATTTTATATTTTTTTCTTTGCAAAAATTATGCTAATAAATGTGATTTATTTATTTTAATTGATTATACACTTTTTTTTTTCAGGAATTAATATTTTTTTATCAAACAAACAGCCAAAAACGTAATGGATGAAAGAAAGTTAAGAGGAGAAAAGAAAAATACTAGTTTTGTTAAAAAAAAATTGGTTTTCTTTCGATTTTTTTACTTGATTATATTTTTTTTGAGTGAATATTCATTTCGGACTCTAACTATTTGTTCAAAATTAAAGTTTACTTTAGTCATTCTAAAATATCACATTAATCTTTATCCATCAAAATAATTAATCAAATTACCTCTTTAAACTAGTTATAATACTGTAACTTATTAACATGTTAGATGTTAAGTATCGTGTGAAAATAATTTTTGAAAACTATCTCTACATGACACTCATATCTGACACATTAATTAATTATCGTTTTGCAATCGATTAAAGAGTATAATTTAACTAATTACTTTGACGAATGAAGCTTAATATAGTATTTTAGAATGATAAAAAAATGCTTTATTTTTCAAACAAATAGTCATTAACTAAAATAAATACACACACACACATAACATTTAAAAATTTGGACTTTTAAATACACTTTTTTCATTTTTTTATTTTTTATTATTTTCTTTATTTATTTAACTTTTGCACATATATATACTACAAGCTATGTGAGAGAGCTTATTTTCCAAAACAAAGATGGTTCTTTCTTTCAATCATAAAACTCTGTTTTAATTTTTGTGTTGTAAATATTATTTTAAAATTGTTCGTTAATTAAAAATTAATTGTTATTTTGTCTAATTTTTGTAATATTTTGAGAACAAATATTATGTTAGTTAATTCTATTAATGATAAGAATTTAAAAGAAGATTGTGAAAAATTTTGTTATAATTTGACTATTTTTATTTTTGGTTAAATTATAATTAAATTTTTACTTATATATTTTATTAGATTAATTTTACTTTTTTTTTGGGGGTAAAATTAAGGGGTTTTAGCCCAGAAAAGGATAAAACATAGCAAAAAGCATAGGTGCATATGGCCCGATCCAGCCTGAAGACCCTGTCCGCCTCCGAACACTTTAGGGGCGAATTTAGTGTGATTTCATCGGGTCTAGGGCCGGGTAAGGGTCTCAAAAATAGACTCGGTCATTATTTCGGGTCGGGTCCGGGTCATAGCTCGAGTCACCCGAACTCGGCCCGGTGGCCCGGTCATCATACACAATTAATATTTTGTGTTTAGTGATGGATGATGGCTATTCTTATGTGGAATTTAAATATTGTAAACCTTAATATTTTGTGTTATTAGTCATTATAAGATTATAAGTTAATGTTTTATGTCTAAAATGCATAAGACTTTTGACTAATGCATAATATTGTGTTATTTGTATTGATTTAAATATTTGGTGTTATTAGACAATATTAGTATTAATTATGGTTATACTTTAATTTTAGAGAAGGGTTGATTCTTGTTATATTTTTTAAGTGAATTTTACTATGTGAATTGTGAAATAATGGTTGGAGATTAGGTGATTTTTACATGCTAAAGACCCGATTTTCACCTGATTTTTACCCGACCCGAAGATAGGTAGGTTTCATCGGGTTTAGGATCGGGTTAGGGTCTAAAAATTAGGCCCGGTCTATATTTCGGATCGGGTTTAAGTTAAGCCAAACTCAGTGTGACCCGGCCCATGTACACCCCTAGTAAAAATTTAAGGGGGGGATCAAATATCATCAAAATCTCCCTTTGTCTCTATCAATAAGCAATAACTTAATTAGCTCTCCATATGGAGAATCCAAGAAGATAAATCTACTTTGTTGCTTCACGCTTTCTCCAGCCAATGAACTCACGCATATGTTGGCTTCTCTGCTCGTGTACAGGAATTCTAGCTCCCAAGGTCTCTTCTTAACGTACTAATCTCATTGACCACTGCGCTATGGTATCTTGTTTCACTTTTATCTGTAACTATATTTAAAACTTCAGCTACTTGTATCCTTTTCATTCTCAGATCTGCCGCCAATCTAACCCAAGAAGCACCCCCACATCTTTCCTTGTGCTAGCGTACAAAACTCCATTTCTGTCATGAATCTCCCAATCCACTCTCCCTCTGAAGTTTGTAGTAAGCCACCACATCCATATTTCCTGCTTTCATCATGTACTACATATTAGTATTAAGTTTTACCCAACCTAACGAAAGATTTTTTCATCTAGTGCTTCTCGTCCTTATCTTTACCAGGTTAGCAAACAGGTATCTTTTTTCAAAAATCTTTTTGTAATTCGTAGCACATTCCTTCACAATTGATACCAAATTTTTTGGTCTTTTGAATGAGGGGTTGTGAACCTCCTGGTTTCGCCATCTCCATAACCACCAACAAGCTACCATGAGCACATCTTTCCATTCAAGCTGCTAATTATTCCCCAATTTTTGATTTAAATAGAACTATAACCAGCTTTGCAGGGAGGTGGTAACGAAAGAAGCTACAACACTTGGTTGGACGATTTCAGTCCATAGCATCGCCGCTCCTAGATAGTCCCTTAAAGCATGGAGTATTGTCTCGTCAATACCACTGCACTTGTGCTATAAGGAGAAGACCCGATCATCTTGGATCTTCTACTAGCAGTAAATAGATTGTCATTACTGTCTCAACCTTAGCAAGATCCACAACTATCCCTTACTGACTCACCACATGTCCTGAAAATTTCACCTCATTCTTTCAAAATTCGCATTTAGAGAGCTTAGCATACAATTTTCTTTCCTTTAGAATCTGCAGCATGATTCGCAAGTGTTCCGCATGTTTTTCTTCGGTTTTGGAATAAATTAGGATGTCATCAATAAAGACAATGACGAATTTGTCCAGAAAAGACGGAAGATCCGATTCATGTAGTCCATAAACACCACCGGGGCATTGGTTAACCCAAATGACATTATCTTGTACTCATAGTGGCCGTAGCGGGTTCTAAAAGCAGTTTTCTATCTTTGTCTCTTACTCTTATCTAGTGATAACCAGACCTCAATTCAATCTTAGAAAATACTCTAGCTTCCTGCAATTGGTCCATTAGATCATCGATTCTTGGTAACAGATATTTATTTTTTACAGTGACTTTGTTCAATTGCTGGTAATCTACGCACAAATGCATACTCCCGTCCTTTTTATTCACTAGTAACATCGGTGCTCCCCACGGAGAAACACTTGGACGAATGAAGTTTTTACCCATCAATTCCTCCAACTGAGCCTTAAGCTCAGCCAGCTCCAACAACGACATTCGATAGGGTTCAATCAAGATTGGCCCCACCCCGGGCACCAACTCAATCGTGAACTTGATTTCTCGAGAAGGAGTGAATTCAGGAATATCTTTCGAAAATACTTCTGGAAATTCATTTACAACTGGAATCTGACTCAAACTTTGCTCCTCACTTGATACATTTGCGGCTAACAACATAATACCCTGACATTCACTTCCACCATAGCTCACCCCAATAGAGTTCAAATAGTATCCCTTCACCACCACCAGTCCTTTTGACCCTTCCGGCATGAATTGCAACGACCGTTTAGAACAATCAAGCAGAACGCGATTCTTTGATAACCAATCCAATCCCAATATGAGATTGAGACCAGTCATCAGCAAACAAATTAGATTATAGACAAAATTACGTTGTTTAATTCGGAACGGAATTCGCTAACAGTCTAACCTAGTCACAATAGCTTCAGAGGTAGCAGTATGCACTTCTAAGTCGTAGGCCAACATAACTATTTTCAACCCTAGCTCACTAGCATTGTCAAATGCTATAAATGAGTGTGATGCTCCAGTATCAAATAATGCAATTAAAGTTTTACTAACCATTTCGCAATTACTTTGGATCAGTGTGTCGGATCTCTCTGCGCCATCAGTAGACATAGTGAACACCCTTCCTTGTTGCGGAGCTCTCCCGATATCATACTTTTTTTTTAGGGCAAGTCCAAGACATATGTCTAGCTCCACCACAGAAATAACACACACCCACTCCAGCTCGGCACGAAGTTCCTGGATGGTAACTCCCGCACCTCGAGTAAGTCATTTCATTCTATGGCTGCTTCCCAAACCTTTTTCTTTGATGATTATTAGCATTGAACATCCGAAGGTTGTTCTGGTTCTGTTTTTGTTGTGGGATATATCTTCCACGCTTAAAGGCCCTACCTCTTGGTGCAAAGTTTTTCCCTTGATTCCTCTAAAAAGGCACTCTGTGACTCCCTTTTTCAATTGCTGCCTTCCTCACAGATTCTTCAGCGACTCGGCTCTTATTCAGCAATTCTGAAAAAATCCTAATCTCCATTGGCCCAACTAAGTTCAGAATGTCACTCCGAGTTCCTCTCTCATATTTAATACATTTTCATTCTTCAAAGTCTCCCGGAGCGCCTTGGCGAATTCTGAAAAACCGACACAATTCTTCAAACTTATTTGTATACTCAGCTACAGACATTTGACCCTGCTTCAATTGGAGTAATTCAAGTTCCTTAGCTGTTCTGACCGAATTGGTATTTTCTGTCGAATTCACTCCAAAACACATCCCAGGATATCACAGCATTGTCTGGTTGTAGAATATGTTGCGTTCTTTGCCACCAGTATTGAGCTTCACCCATTAACCGGTAAGTTGGGAACTCCACACATTGATCTTCAGAAACCTGATGTGCTTGTAAAGCCCTCTCCGTTGCCTGAAACCAATTGTCGACCTCAGTGGGGTTCGTAGTCCCTCTAAAGTTTGGGGGATGCACCTTCAGGAAAGTAGCGAACATCATCGGCCCATATTCACCATTACTGCCATTACCATTATTCATCTTATTTCTTAGCACCTCAACTGTCGCCTGCATGGCCGCAGCCATGTTTTCCAGAGCATCCATGAAGTTTATCGGGTTATTCCTCGTTATTCCAGGTTTGTATTACTTGTTCTGACTCTCCCTTAGCCGCGACCGTATCCACGAATCGCCATTTGGTCCCTGTTCATACAAAAGAAGTGATATCAATGTGATCAGTCTTAATATCTCAAGTCTAGTACTTTGAAGTCCCAAATGCATCCTCATGAACATTCATGCCACATATGTCAATTAGATAACCTAATTTATCATGTACAGACACCCATAGTATGCCCAAAAGTATAATTAGTTTGTCCCTCAAGCTCTATAGGAACGAACCGCTCTAATACCATAATGTAATACCCTACCACACAGAGCTTTACGCTTAAGCCATAAAACAGAGGTAGTGTGGTATTATGACATTTGAAATGAAATATATACATAATAATAGTTGAAAGAATTTAATAATCGAGGAGCCTTGAAGGAAAACTTAAACAAAGTCTTGAAAGGAAAAGCGCAAAGCTCATGTAACAGAAACTTGCGTACAAAGAAAAGTAAATACATATATACAAATATATATTAGGAATATACATATTATCATTAAACTTTCTCTGAAATTCATGGATCTGGGATTTTACTGTTCATGTTCTTATTTACTGTTGTTCATGTTCTTATTTACTGTTCATTTTGTACATAAGAAACAATACTTTAAATCTGGAAGTACAGGCCGTTTAATCTTATCACTCAAAGGGGCTGTAGCAGTAAGACCCTGGAATTCGGGCAGTAAGGCTAACTTGATAATGTCCCTAAAAGTGATAATGGTCCAAACGTAAGAACTCCTGGTGGCTATAGATTTAAAGGATTATTATTAAAAAAAAAAGAGTTAAAAACCCAGATTCAAAAATTTGAGTGATAGTTTAGTGATAATATATATGTTCTCTCTGAACCAAAGGAGGGCCATGATATCAGATTTTATGTAATCATGTCTAAACTCTTTCGCTCTCTCTCTAGACGCCTTTCCTTTTCTTCACCGTCCTCTTCTTCCTCCTCTCCGATCCATTCTTCTTCCAATCCCCTTACTGAGAAAGTTACTCGTCCTGAGGAACTTTCCCCCAAACACAATATCTTTGAAGAAGAAGTCTGCTTCAAAGATATCAATCAAGCCATTGACAATTGGAAAATACCCAAAATCCCACAAGATGAGTTATATGTCCCTGATGATAACAAAAGAAAATCTGATTATATCATCAAAATCGCTGAAAATAATATTCCTCTAGGACCCGATTCCGGTGAGGAATTCCATCTTCTGACTAAACAATCAGTTAGAGAACATGCCCGTCACTGCAGATATCTTCACATAGGGTGTGTCCAAGTTGCAGTCAAACCACTCATCCGAGAAGGTTTGAATGCCTCTATCCTCATGTGTCTTAGAGACATTAGACACAATGACTTCCAAGACTCCTTAATCGGAACAGTTGAAACAAGTCTAGGACATGGTCCAGTTTACTTCAACTATTTCCCTAACAAGACGGTCAGCCTGTTAGACCTTAACATTCTTGACTCTCTTTTTCTAAACATTCGAATTCATGGTCTTAATATGAAAGAAGGTTCCATTCCAGCCGCTTTAATCTATAGGATTCAATACAAGGTCATGAACACTTGTAACTCTAGAGTCCTTCTTAAGTCCCAAGATCGTGAAACCACTTTGTTTGTCACAGACATGACAAAGGCCAACATCATGATCCCAAGGCTTATAAGATGGGATGAAATTGACCTCCTTCAGTCATGGTCAATTGACCGAGCCATTCCTACGCAACCTAGACAAGCACCTATTTTACGAGAAGTAAAACAAGATGAATCAGGGAAAGTAGAGATTTTCTTTGATAGACGAAACTCTTTTTCCTCTAGATCTGAAGCAGGAACATCTAATGATTTTGCTTCAACAAGAAGATCTTTTTCAGTAACTTCCCAATCTCAGTTTTCAAAATGTCGAGACCATCCAATTCTGAAATACATATTTTCGGATTACAAAACAATTCAAACATTTCTCAAGGAGTTTACCAAGAAGATGATGGTGATGTAGAATTTGAAGTTGAATCTTCTCATCCATCCCATCAATCTCCAACACATTCTTCTTTGAATGGTAAATGAATAACACGGAATTTATTATAAACAGAGAAGCCTTACATAAAAACCTTAACTCTAAAGAGTATGACCTCCAAAGAGAATGGTATTTACGTACTTATACAGCTTCTCAAATCTCATCATTCAAAGAAAAATATTACAAATTTTTAAATGATGTTAGAATGCATATTCCTTTTTTTGAATGGTTTCATGCTTACTCCATAAAAAATAACATTGAGTATCCTTTTAAAACTAAACAAACTTCATTTTCAACAAATGTTATTTCAACTTGGAAAGTCAAAGATGGAAACTTAGTTAGATCTGAGTTTCCTCCAAAAGCAGCTTTTATTATTTCAAATACGGAAGGACATAATCCTGTTATGGCCTCTCCCTTTAAAACAAAGAATGTGGATGAAGCTGTCGCCCCTAAAGATATTAAAAATCTCATTGAACAATCAAATTATACCAACAGATTTTTACAATGTTTGGGTGACAACCTTTCATCTTCAGGATCTACTTTCTCTTTAAAAAATGTTTCTGAAGCATCTACTTCTAAAAGCATTGAGAAACCTCTTTTTAAACCTTTCAAAATAAGTAGCAAGGCTAAGCAAAGTCTTAAAACCTCCATTTTAAAACAACAATCTAGTGATTCGGAAGTTATTCAAAAGATTGACCAACTTTTGAATCATTTTACTACTATCCCTGAAACTCCTACAAACTCTGGAGAATCTACTTCTCGTATTCAAACACGATCATCTAAAGCTATTAATGCCCTCGGCTTTGAGTCCAATGAATCTTGCTCTGAGCAAAGTGATGATTCTGGCAAATCATCCCTCAAGATCAGCCCCATTTTGACCAACTCCCTAACCAAGTGGAAGGGTTTAACTAAACCCTCTACGTATGGTTATAATCGTGTATCCGCTCCAGATCTAGCTCTCGAAGAAAGAGAACTAGGTTTTGTTAGCTTTAATGCCAATAATGTCTATGAATGGAATATAGATGGCAAAACGGAATATAATATCATGAGTATGCTCCAGCATATGACAATGGTAGGCACAGCCTATCAAGCAGCCCATGAAACCTCTGAAGAAGCTATAGCCAATGTTATTGTTTCCGGGTTTAGTGGCCAACTGAAGGGATGGTGGGATAACTACCTTTTCGATAACCAAAAACACTCAATCTTTTCTGCCATAAAAGTTAACGACCAGAACGAACCCATCATTGGTGACGACGGGGAACCTATCCCCGATGCTGTCAATACCTTAATTTTTACCATAGCAAGCCACTTCATTGGTGATCCATCTCTTTGGAAAGACCGTTCTGCGGAGCTGCTTTCCAATCTCAGATGCAAAACTTTGTCTGACTTTCGATGGTATAAAGATACCTTTCTTACTAGGGTTTATACCAGAGAAGACAGTCAATAACCTTTCTGGAAAGAAAAATTCCTTGCTGGACTCCCCAAATCCCTTGGAGAAAGTAAGGGACAAAATTCGTAGCTAACCCCAGATGGGATAATACCCTATGATGAGTTAAGTTATGGCCAACTCATTTCTTTTATCCAAAAGGTTGCCCTAAAGATTTGTCAAGATGATAAAATCCAAAGGCAACTTGCTCGTGAGAAAACTCAAAATCGTATCGATTTGGGAACTTTCTGTGAACAATTTGGTCTTCCTGCTTGTCATCCAAGGAAATCTAAAAGACCTTCCAACCGAAAAGTGTTTAAACCTAACCCTGAAAAGAATTTTAGAAGATTCAAAAAGGGTTTTCAAAAACCTAAAAATGAAACAGGTTTCCAAAAGTATCCCCAGAAAAACCCCATTATTTGTTACACATGTAAAAAACCAGGACATGTTAGCAAATATTGTCGGTTAAAAGGAAAGATTAATAATCTAAACCTTGATCCTCAGATTGAGGAACAGATTAATAATCTTATAATTGAGAGTTCAGATGATAACTCTGGACCAGAATCTTCTGATGATAATATCAACAATATCCAAGTTGATGATGTTGGGTCATCCTCAGATTCAGATATCAAGCAAATTAATGTTTTATCTAAAGATCAAGGTCTCTTATTTGATGCCGAGGCTATTGACAATCCAGAACAAAAGAAAGACTTTCTTTTGAAACTAAAAATATCTTTACAAAAGGAGAAAAAACCCAAAAATTTGGTCCTTAACAATAAATATGATGTCAAACCTATTTTCAAAAAATTAGAAAAACAAGTTATTCGTCCCATAACCATTCAGGACCTCCAAACTGAGGTTAAAAATCTTAAGAGAGAAATCCAAGAAATCAAAAGAAACCAAAACGATCATCATCTCATTCTCTCGCAATTAGTACAAGATGAAGAATCTGGTGTTGAGGATCTTGGTTCTCTTTTAAACCAAACTGAGTGCTCTAAGGAACAAGAAAATAAAATTTCTAACGACAATGAGGTAAAAGAAATTTTGAGAATAATAAATGTATTCTCCTTCATGAAGCATCGTGTTAATGTCCGAATTGTCGTTAAAGATTTTGTTTTTGACACCATTGCACTCTTTGATTCAGGTACAGATTCAAACTGTATTAGGGAAGGTCTGGTCCCCACAAAATATTTCGAAAAAATTACTGAACGCCTTAGCTCAATAACGGGTGAAAGGCTAAGTATCAATTTTAAAATAATTAATGTCTTTATTGAAAAGGGAAATATCAGAATTCCCACCGATTTCATCATAGCAAAAGATATAAAAAATGATGTAGTTTTGGGGACACCTTTCATAAATCTATTGTTTCCATACCTGGCAGATTTTCCTGGACTTACCTCTTTTGTAGGAGGACAAGTAACTTTCTTTGAGTTCCTAGACTCGCCAAAGCAAAGGTCTCTAAACCTAATTGAATCCAAAACCAAACAGATTTGTTTTCTAAAAGAAGAAATCTCTTTCAAAACCCTTGAATCACAGCTTTCTCAACCAAAGATTCAAGAAAAAATAAAAAATCTTTTAAATCAAATTGAAAAATCTATTTGTTCTGATTTGCCTCATGCCTTCTGGGATAGGAAAGAACACATTGTTGATCTTCCATATGAAAAGGATTTCAAAGAATCAAAAATCTCTACAAAAGTCCGCCCCATTCAAATGAATGAGCAGCTTTTGCAGCATTGTCAAAAAGAAATTAAAGATCTTTTGGATAAAAGGTTAATCCGTCCTAGCAAAAGTCCTTGGTCTTGCTCTGCTTTTTATGTTAATAAACAAGCTAAGATAGAAAGAGGAACTCCCAGGCTTGTCATCAATTACAAACCTTTGAATCAAGCTTTACAGTGGATTCGTTACCCCATCCCAAACAAAAAGGATTTGCTTAATAGGTTAAACTCAGCAAATATTTTTTCAAAATTTGATATGAAGTCGGGTTTTTGGCAAATCCAAATCACTGAATCAGACCGATATAAAACAGCTTTTACAGTTCCATTCGGGCAATATGAATGGAATGTAATGCCTTTTGGTCTGAAAAATGCCCCTTCCGAATTTCAGAAAATCATGAATGATATTTTTAACCCATACTCAAACTTTGCAATCGTTTATATTGATGATGTCTTAATTTTTTCCCAGACTCTGGATGAACATTTCAAACATGTTAAAACTTTTATGTACATCATCCAAAAAAATGGACTTGCTGTTTCTAAACCAAAAATTGTTCTTTTTCAAACAAAAATCCGATTTCTTGGTCACATAATTTTCCAAGGAACAATAACTCCTATTGAAAGATCAATTTTGTTTGCAGAAAAGTTTCCAGATTATATCCTCAATAAATCTCAGCTCCAGAGGTTCCTAGGATGTCTCAATTATGTTTCAGATTTCATCCCGAATCTTAACAATCTCATTAAGCCCCTCCATGATAGGCTTAAGAAAAATCCTCCACCTTGGACAGACAAACATTCGGATACTATCAGATTCCTTAAAACCAAAGTCCGCAATCTTCCATGTCTTTACCTGCCCATTCCTCATGCATTCAAAATAGTAGAAACTGATGCATCAGATTTAGGATATGGTGGTATTCTAAAACAAAAACTGCATGATAAAGAATGTATCATTGCATTTACATCCAAACACTGGAATATTACTCAACAAAAATATTCCACAATCAAAAAAGAAATTTTAGCCATTGTTTTATGCATCACAAAATTTCAATCCGACTTACTCAATCAAAAATTTTTAGTCCGAGTTGATTGCAAATCAGCTAAAGATGTGTTACAAAATGATGTAAAAAATCTTGCATCAAAACAAATTTTTGCCAGATGGCAAGCAATTTTAAGTGTCTTTGATTTCGACATTGAGCATATCAAAGGTAACTCAAACTCTCTCCCTGACTTTCTCACACGTGAATATTTGCAGGGAGATAATCAAGGGAAAGATGCCTAAAAAGGCAACATTAGTTGAGTCAAATAGCCAAACAAACAAAGGCAGATTATGCCTTCCCAATCCAAACCTTGTTGGCCTTACAAGATGTAGGCCTTACAAAGCTCCATAAAAAATCCTGGGCTAACATATGTGACAACTCAGATGAAGATGAAATAGACCTTACCAAACTTATCTCACAAATGGCAACTCAAAAAACCATTTGTAATGATCCAAAAGGAAAAATAATTGCCCAAACAATGCCACCTCAATCAAACCAAACCCAGCCCGTCAACACTCAATTAAAACAACTATCCACATACATTTCAAAAAACAAGTTCTCATCTGTCCATCTAATGGAACCCGAGTTTTGGGAAAAATCACCTTTTAAAGTTATTCCTAAAGTCTTTCCGCCAGGATTCCATTTTAGATCAACAGCCTTGAACAAAACCAGACAGTTTTATGAATTCATATTAGTGGATTCAGATTCAGTCTCAATAAAACATTACAAAGATCCTAAAGATGCCACCAACATAACTCATTTAACCATTCAAATTCTAAAAGTACTCACCCTTAATCAATTTGGTAAAAATCCAAACAATACTAAAAAAATTCTCTAATCCTTATGACCCGATAGGATATTCTTATTGGGATTATATGGATGTCTGGACAAGAGTATTTTGGTTACAAAATAATCAGAACAGACATTCTTGGCTCATTTATTTCAAGAAAAATACCAATTATCAATTCCCAAATTGGTTCTCCCAATGGTGGGATTACTTTGGTCCTCTACCAGAAATCTTGCCCCCACCTGCCAATGAGGGGTTCAAAATTTTCACCAAAAAATTTGACCAACAGGAAACAAGCATTCCTGCAGATCTTCAATTTTTCTCTGTTTTCTCCCTGGCCTGGGTATTCTCATGGCAGTACAGGTATGGCAAACAAGAACATCCAAAGGCACCACCTATGCTTCAAAGGAATGCCTATGTAAAATGGTGGTCCCAGTTTGATGCCGCCATGGCCCATCCAGATAAAGTTCGAAATTGGTTCAAAGAGCACCCCAAGTTCACCAAACCATTCGACCATGAAGAATCAGTATTTCTCAACCAGAAAGCCCAAATTGCAGCAGCCCTTGCAGGAGCCCAATCAAAAGAAACCTTAGCAAGACACCTTCAACAAATCATGCAAATGATCGAAGAAGACAAAAAACACAAAGAAGATCCTACTACCTCAGCAGAATCATCAAGTGATTACAATCAAAATGAAGACGATTGCTTTGGAATCAATCTAGGAGAAGAATAGATTTTAAGCCAAATTTGCAAAAAATCAAAATTGTATCAACTTGTACTGTACCAATAGTACCGGTTAATATAACCTGCACTATAGAAACAGTAATTTTCTCAACTATAAAAGGAGGCCACATTCTTATTATAAGGCACCCTTTTCATTTTACAAAAATATAGAGAGAAGTTAGTGAGAGACGCTCTGAGAGTTCCCCTTGTAAGCTCTCCAGCTCTTCTTCTCTCTTCTCCCTTTTCAGATCATTTAATAAAAATCTCTTATTCAGTTCTTCATTTTCGTGTTTCCATATTTACTTTTCTGCAACTGCATATGCGTGCGGACTACCGCCACATCTAACTACATAACTAACCTGCATATGCGTGCGGACTACCGCCGCATCTAACTTCATATTTACTTTCTTGCTCTTGCATTCATCCTATTGCATTCATACTGACGTTTACTTTTCATCCTTCTTCCCCTTTCCCTCCTTGATCCGCACTAGGGCCAGATTCAATATATATATATATATATATCACGAAGAATTATTGGTGCGGTAATTTTACAACCCACAAACTAACCGGCAAATGCACCGGGTCGTACAAAGTAATACCTTACGTGAGTAAGGGTCGATCCCACGATGATTGATGGATCAAGAAACAATAGTGTTTGATAGGATTAGTCAGGCAAACAGAAAATAATGTTTGGAAGTTCAAAAGCAATAACAGTAAATTCAAAATATTAAAGACAGGTAGATAAATAAGTTGAGAATAAAATATTGAGAAAACAGTTAAGGTTTCAGAGTTATCTATTTTTCCAGATTAACTTTTCTTACTAACTAATTTAATCATGCAAGATTTAATTCATGGCAAACTATATGTGACTAGACCCTAATTCCTTAGACCTTCCTAGTCTCCTTTAAAATTCATTAACTTCCAATTCCTTGGTCAATTAATTTCAATTAGAGGGTGATGATCAAGTTCCAGTTTATATGCCACAAAAATCCTAATTATCCAAAAATAAGGAGATTATATGTCACGTATCCCGTTAAATACAAACAATTAGAAATTTAGGATAATATGTTTTCAAGTTGTTGTTCAAGTAAAGAGCTTTTCTAAGTTTTACAAGAACTCAATTAGAACATGGGTCATACTTCCGTTCCACCCAAATTCATAAAATAAAGAACAAAAACAAATTATTGAAATATAAATCAAAACATGGATTAAATTAGAAAGATCAAACGAATCAATCCATACGAATAGACAAAGCTCCTAACCTTAACAATGAAGGATTAGTTGCTGATGGTTCAGAGAAGAAAACTAGGATTCTGGTAAAATGTACCGTGTTTCCATCTGATGGCATCTAAATTCTTATTTATAACTAATCCTAATAAATTTAAAATCTAATTATCTAAAATTAAAAATAATATCTTTTCCTAAAAATAAGATTTGAATTTAAATTCGAATTAATTAACAAGTCTTCAGCTGATGGGTGGGGACCACTTGATTTGTCCATTCTGCAGCTTCTAATCTGTGTTTTCTGGGCTGGAAACTGGGTCAAAACAGCCCAGAAATTGTCCCCAGCATTTTTCTGCATTTTTCTGCACGTGGCGCATGTCACGCGTACGCATCAGTCACGCGTACGCGTCGCTGGTCTTCTTCGCAAGTCACGCGGACGCGTCGCTGAGCAAATCTTCAATTCTTGCGTACGCGTCAGTCACGCACACACGTCGCCATGGATACCTCCAAATCACGCGCACCCATCAGGTACGCGTGCGCGTCGCTCCTCGCTGCCATCTCCTTTGATTCTTGTGCTGCAGAAACTCTGTCAAATTCCGCCGAATGCTACCTAAAATAAACAAAATTGTAAAAGACTCAAAGTAGCATCCATATTGGCTAAAAGATAATTAATTCTTGATTAAACTCAACAAATTAGATGCAAATTTACTAGGAAAAGATAGAAAAGATGCTAACGCATCACAACACCAAACTTGAACTGTTGCTTGTCCTCAAGCAACCAAAACTAATATAAGCTTAGGATGTGAATTTGCATGAGAATGAGAGTTCGATTAAGCTCATGTCTCTTCTTATAGTGGGGTTTACAACTGCAATCCTGAATAGTTTTGGCATTTCACTTTATCCTTTGAAGTTCAGAATGATTGGAATCTATAGGAACTTAAAATTCAGATAGTGTTATTGATTCTCCTAGTTCAGTATGTTGATTCTTGAACACAGCTACTTTATGAGTCTTGGCCGTGACCCTAAGCATTTTGTTTTCCAGTATTACCACCAGATACATAAATGCCACAGACACATAACTGGGTGAACCTTTTCAGATTGTGACTCAGCTTTGCTAGAGTCCCCAGTTAGAGGTGCCCAGAGTTCTTAAGCACACTCTTTTTGCTTTGGATCACGACTTTAACCGCTAAGTCTCAAGCTTTTCACTTGACACCTTCATGCCACAAGCACATGGTTAGGGACAACTTGATTTAGCTGCTTAGGTCAGGATTTTATTCCTTTGGGCCCTCCTATCCATTAATGCTCAAAGCCTTAGATCCTTTTTACCATTGTCTTTTAGTTTAAAGGGTTATTAGCTTTTTCTTCTTGCTTTTTCTTCTTTTTTTTTCTTTTTTTTTTAATTTTAATTTTTTCGCAAACTTTGTGTTTTTCACTACTTTTTCTTGCTTCAAGAATCAATTTTATGATTTTTCATATTATCAATAACATTTCTCTTTTTCATCATTCTTTCAAGAGCCAACAATTTTAACATTCATAAACTTCACTATCAAAAATATGCACTGTTCATGTCATGCATTCAGAATCATAGAAAATACCACCATATTTAAGTAAATAAGACTATTCTTCAATATAGACCCACTTTCTCATGCAATATATCACTCCTGTATTTTTTTATTTGGATTCAAGCTCAGTGAGTAATACATGAGACATCTTTTCAGAATTAAAGCAATAGGGAGAACTAAACTAGTCCTAGGATTCTAACTAATAAAGGATCATGCAACAAACAAAGCAAAATAGCAGAAAACCGAAACACAACATAGAAAAAGAAGGGAGGAATAAAAAATGAAAGGAGATTAACCACCTTAGTTATCCTAGCGGTTTCTTTATTCTTCAGGTTGTGCTCTTCAGTGAAGATGATTCGCCTCCTTTTTAGTGCCATAGGATTAAACAGAAAACCCTTAAGCGAAGCGTCAACACCAAACTTAAAGGTTTGCTTGTCCTCAAGCAAAGAAGAATTGGAAACAAAAACAAATAATAAGATGAAAGAAGAATAAAAGGATAAAGGAACAAGAGAGAATTAGGAATGGGAGAGAGAGAAAGAAAATTAAAATTTGGCGGTGAACTAGTGTAATTGTGCGGAGCAGGCAACGCGTACGCGTGCAGCACGCGTACGCGTGGGGCGCAAAATTTCCTTAATGACGCGTAAGCATCAGGCACGCGTCCGCGTGCCCTGGGTTTTGTGCAATTCGCACAAAGGCAGCCGCGCGCGCGCACAACTCTTTGTTCGCATGGCTAGGGAACCAATATTGGCATACGACGCGTGCTCGTCATGCACGCGCACGCGTGGATGGCCATTTGCGTAGATGACGCGCACGCGTCAGGGACGCGTACGCGTGGTCAATTTTGTGCGTCTAGCACACTTCCAGCCCCAAACCAGCACAACTCTCTGCCCAACACATATTTACGTCAAAATTCAAGGTCACGCGTATGTGTCAGTGACGCGTACGCGTGGAGTGGCAAAATCACAAATGACGCGCACGTGTGGGGTACGCGTACGCGTGGGCTTGTTTGTGCAAAAGGCATCATTCTGGCGCCGCTCCCGTGACACTCTCGGTTCATTTTTATTTTTCACGCACATGCATATGACGCGTTCGCGTCATGTGCTCCTCTTCTTCTTTTTTTCGGTTCCTGTTCTAAAATAGCTGCATGATCAGAAAATTAGTAAGAACTCAATAAAAATCAAATAAGTATGAAAACTACTACTATAGAAAATAACTAAGAATGGAAAGGAACGATCATACTACGGTGGGTTGTCTCCCACCAAGCACTTTTAGTTAAAGTCCTTAAGTTGGACATGTGGTGAGCTCCTTGTCATGGTGGCTTGTGCTTGTACTGATCCAGAAATTTCTACCAATGTTTGTAATTTCAATGGCTACAGGTATCCCAAACTAGGCGTCTAACGCCTTTGAGCAAGTTGAAGCAAGTGACAAGGCCCAAAGAGTGTTGATTGTGGGAATGAATCCCAAGGTCCCAAACCTTACTTTTACATCTGTTTTCTTGTGGATCACCATTGTTCCTACCGGGTGGCAAGCAATCTGAATTCTCATAGAGATATCCAAACAACCTTCTAAACCCATTCAAGTGAGCTCTACACCAATCCTTACACTTCAATTTAGAGCATGCAACCATATTGAACCTTGCTTAATATCTCTTGTCACTAATCATCTTCCTCTTACTCTTAATGCCACAAAGAGCTCTAAGTTGACTATCCGTCTCTAGTAGCCCATATTCAAGTGGGAAAGCAAAGGTTAAGGATAGGAATTTTACCCACTTAAATGTTGTATTGGATGGTGATGGCTTTGGAAGAGGTCTTGCAAGCTCCACTCTCTTGTGCTCTTCTTTGAATTCTTTTACCCACTTCCTCAATTTCAACCTCTTCCTCTTGGTAGCTTTCTTCTAATTCAATCTCTTCGTCATTGCTTACCAAGGGCATGGGAGGTTGTGCATCTTTCTCTTCTTCCATATGTGAGGGTGGAAAGTTCTCTAATTCATTGGAGTATAAACTTTTTTGATTGGTTTCCTCACTTTCTTCCATAGGATCTTGCATTGTATCTCTTGGGAAGGAATTTTCTTGTTCCCCTTCCTGGTTCTTGATCATTGTCTGCACATAATTCTCTACATTTTTGACACTCGTCTTTATATCATGTCGAAATTCTTTCATGAGGAGCTCAAGATCTGTTGGTATTTTAGATGAATAAGGAGATGGTGGCTCTTGATATGCATAAGGAGATGATGGTTCTTGATAAGTGTAAAAAGAGGATGGTTCTTGGTATGAATAGGGAAGAGGTGGCTCTTGGTACGAATATGGAGATGGTGGTTCGTGGTATGAATATGGAGGTGGTGGCTCTTGATAGTTGGAACATGGAGCATTGAAGTTTCTTTGGTCTTGACTTTTCCAACCAAAATTTGGATAGTTCATCCATCCACCATAATATGAATAACTACTTGGGTGTGAGTAGTAATCCATGTGATCTCTCTCCATTATTTTTCCTTAGCACAACACACCAAACAGGATTAAACGCATTATGTGGTAAACAGGAAAGCAAAGAGGACAGAACATAACTTTTTTTTGAATTTTTTAATAGAGAAAAATTACTACGGGGACACCAAACTTAATTTCAAAAATTAAGAGGAAATAAAATAAATCAAAATAAATATATTTTTTTCAAAAAAATTTTAAAAATAGATTTTAATAAAATTAAAAATAAAATGTCTAATCTAAGCAATCAAACAACTAATAGTTGTTAATCACAGTCAATCCCTAGCAACGGCGCCAAAAACTTGGTGCGGTAATTTTACAACCCACAAACTAATCGGCAAGTACACCAGGTCGTACCAAGTAATACCTTACGTGAGTAAGGGTCGATCCCACGAGGATTGATGGATCAAGCAACAATAGTGTTTGATAGGATTAGTCAGGAAAACAGAAAATAGTGTTTGGAAGTTCAAAAGCATTAACAGTAAATTTAGAATATTAAAGACAGGCAGATAAATAAGTTGGGAATAAAATATTGAGAAAACAGTTAATGTTTCAGAGTTATCTATTTTTCCGGATTAACTTTTCTTACTAACTAATTTAATCAAGCAAGATTTAATTCATGGCAAACTATATGTGACTAGATACTAATTCCTTAGACCTTTTTAGTCTTCTCTAAAATTCATTAACTACCAATTCCTTGGTCAATTAATTCCAATTAGAGGGTGATGATCAAGTTCCAGTTTATATGCCACAAAAATTCTAGTTATCCAAAAAGAAGGGGATTATATGTCACGTATCCCGTTAAATACAAACAATTAGAAATTTAGGATAATATGTTTTCAAGCTGTTATTCAAGTAAAGAGCTTTTCCAAATTTTACAAGAACTCAATTAGAACATGAGTCATACTTCCGTTCCACCTAAATTCATAAAATAAAGAACAAAAATAAATTATTAAAATATAAATCAAAACATGGATTAAATTAGAAAGATCAAATGAATCAATCCATATAAATAGACAGAGCTCCTAACCTTAACAATGAAGGATTAGTTGCTCATGGTTCAGAGAAGAAAACTAGGATTCTGGTAAAATGTACCGTGTTCCCATCTGATGGCATCTTAATTCCTATTTATAACTAATCCTAATAAATTTAAAATCTAATTATCTAAAATTAAAAATAGTATATTTTCCTAAAAATAAGATTTGAATTTAAATTTGAATTAATTAACAAGTCTTCAGCTGATGGGTGGGGACCACTTGATTTGTCCATTCTGCAGCTTCTAATATGTGTTTTCTGGGCTGGAAACTAGGTCAAAATAGTCCGGCAATTGCCCCTAGTGTTTTTCTGCATTTTTCTTCACGTGGCGCATGTCACGCATACGCGTCAGTCACGCGTACACGTTGCTGGTCTTCTTCGCAAGTCACGCGGATGCGTCGCTGAGCAAATCTTCAATTCATGCCTACACGTCAGTCACGCGCACGCGTCGCCATGGATACCTCCAAATCACGCGCACGCATCAGGCACGCGTGCGCGTTGCTCCTCGCAGCCATCTCCTTTGATTCTTGTGCTGCAGAAACTCCGTCAAATTCCACCGAATGCTACCTAAAATAAACAAAATTGCAAAAGACTCAAAGTAGCATCCATATTGGCTAAAATATAATTAATTCTTGATTAAACTCAACAAATTAGATGCAAATTCACTAGAAAATAATAGAAAAGATGCTCACGCATCAATTATCTAGACATATATACACATAGCAAAATATCAAAATCCAATCATCACCACTTCGCTTGCAAAGTAAATCCAGACACTTAACGAGCTACCTCTCGACCTGCATCTGAAAATAACAACATATGTATGGAATGAGAATCGGAAGTTCTCATCATGGTAATGGTGCCTACATACATAATACATAAGGTCCCGAGAAAACCAAAGGCGATCTTAGAACTCCAACACTCAAATTTAAAACTTAGAGTTATAATTTAAAACCATGACAAGGTAAATTATCTAGGGCACTTAGGTTCTAACCCAATTTCTAACTTAACCCCTCAATTTTCACTTTTCTTCAACCCTCCAAAACTCCGGTGGAATTACCTTCATCACTCCAACGCTAGAAAAGGCATAACTCAGTTGTACATACATACAATACAGGCAAAGAAAACATAGATAGATAACAAATACAGCAAATAGAACATATAGCGATTATGCATAAATTATTAAGTAGGCAGCTCCAAGTTAATGCAAGCACAAACAAAACAGACAAATGCATATGATGTATGCCTGCCTTATGACTAATGATTCTTATTTGTCGGTTATAAAGGCAAATACGACATGTCCGGTAGCTAACCCTGGATAGTCCTTCCGTACATGCATCCCCAAGAGTCTATGCATAACTTTTACAATTAATCATCAAATTCAACTCATTGGGAGAATTTTCGGGGAGTCAAAGTACGCGACCACATCTTGTGATGTAGGGTCAACAAAGTATCGAGTCTCAACCTGGAGCAAGTGGTGGCTAGCCACTGCATCCATCCAAAAAAATTTGTATATCAGATAAAAAGAAGTTCACAAGTCAAATTATCATTCAGATCCAATCATTCAATATCATCCTAGCCATTATTCATCACACATTCAATGTTTTAGCACTTCTAAATCTTAAATCACCACTTCACAATCTTTCTTCACTTTCAAGTTACCACCGACTCAAGGTTCAACCCCCCTCACTATGATTAAAACTGAGTTTTAGGGTCTTAGAGAGTAGAAATAGAGGTTTAGAGATTAGAAAATAGGTTGAAGATAAAAAATCTAACTTTTCCAAAAATAGGGGTCTTGCGTACGCTAACCCTATCCGCGTATGCGTGTACACTGGACAGAGGCGAATGGCTACGTACGCATGCCATGTCTCGCATACACGGGAGTATCATTTATCCCACTTGCATATGCAACCATTGTCCGCGAACGCGAGCCCCCTTGGACAGAAGAGATGTCCCACATCACGTGGCATTTGCTCGTGTACGCAAGCTTGCGAAATTCAACTCTCGTGTACGCATGCACATACCTGCATACGCGAGACGTCTGGACAGTACCGAATGTCTGCGTCGCATGTGTTTGCATACGCATGTGCCCGATATATGTTAAAAAGCTGCTAAGTCCTGCAGAATTCACTTTTACAAACCAAACTTCCGACGCGCATAACTCATTCGTTAAAAATATTTCAATTTGTTCTTCGAATGGCGTATACTTCACGGACCCAATTTTTATTTAAATTAAGTTTAAAAAAGTTTGGGAGTCCGGACGCCGAGTTGTGACCCGCCGAAGTTCGATCAAAAATCAATTTTTCACCAAAATCACAAACCTTTACTTTTACAAATTTCCATTTCAAAACCAAAGTTCCAAGTTCAAACTCAAGCCAACTATATCCAAAACCTACCTAAACACTTTTCATTTATTCCACAACATGTCAATACTCAAAATTCATACTCTCCTCCAAACAATCCAAAATCAAGCAACATAATTCATTAATATATCAACAATCATAGTTCATATTCATCATCCTCACCACAAGCATCAATCATCATTTCATTCTCAAGCTAACTCAATATTTTTCATCAAAATTACTACACATTAACATAATTATACATTCCAACCTCTCCTATGGTCATCTAGTCTAAGTTTTCACGAAACATTATATATTACCTACGAGAAACCAAAACCATACTTGGCCAATTCTTCCTTATGCCAAAGACACTTTAATTAGCAAGATCTCAAGCCTCCACCACCAAGATTTCAGCACCCAAAGGTCAATCCAAGCTTCCAACCTCCTCAATCATGTTCCAATTCACACATATACTACCTAATTCATATCATTACATCCATATATATGAGCTCAATACCCAACCTCATATAATCAAAGTATTCGCAAGGGTTTTGAGGGTTCTTACCTTTCCTATGCATCAATTAACCAAAATCCAATAATTTTCTCAAGTTAGTTTGATCCTAGAACATCAAAATAACCAAAGATCTCAATACCGAATTGCCAAATTTTTTAAACTGGGGGATGGAGAGATTGAGAGTAAAATTGAGATTTTCTTATCAAATTAGTTAGTAGACTTTGTAGAGCTCGACACTGTGGTCACGTGGCCGCATTCGGTGCAGCGATCGAAACTCCAGATTGAAAGATATATGAGATTGAAATCAAGATCAAGGGTTTGGAGTTTTCCTTTGTTCTTCCCCTTTTCTTTCTTGTGTTCAGCAGGCATGCTGTGGAGTTAATAAATTAACTAAATTAATTAATGATAATAAATATTATTTTTGGGCAAAATAAATAATTAGTGTAAATTATTAATAATTGTATATTGCTAATTATTTATTAAATATTGCAGGCCAAAATTCAATTCAGCAGCCCAAATGAAATGAAAATAAAATAACAAGGTTGGTGGGCTGATAACTGATGAGCGAATAATTTATACGCTTTTTGGCATTATTTTTAGGTAGTTTTTAGTATGATCTAGTTACTTTTAGGGATGTTTTCATTGGTTTTTATGCTAAATTCACATTTTTGGACTTTACTATGAGTTTGTGTGTTTTTCTGTGATTTCAGGTATTTTCTGGCTGAAATTGAGGGACCTGAGCAAAACTCTGATAGGAAGCTGACAAAGGACTGCTGATGCTGTTGGAATCTGACCTCCCTGCACTCAAAATGGATTTTCTGGAGCTACAAAACTCCAAATGGCGCGCTCTTAATGGCGTTGGAAATTAGACATCTAGAGCTTTCCAGAAATATATAATAGTTCATACTTTATTCGTAATTAGACAACGTAAACTGGCGCTCAACGCCAGTTTTATGCTGCATTCTGGAATCAAACGCCAGAAACACGTCACAAACCAGAGTTGAACGCCCAAAACACGTTACAACTTGGCGTTCAACTCCAAGAGAAGCCTCAGCTCGTGGATAGATCAAGCTCAGCCCAAGCACACACCAAGTGGGCCCCAGAAGTGGATTTATGCATCAATTACTTACTTCTGTAAACCCTAGTAGCTAGTCTAGTATAAATAGGATAGTTTACTATTGTATTAGACATCTTTGATTAGTTTATGCGATCTTAGACATTGGGGGCTGGCTATTCGGCCATGCCTGAACCTTCATCACTTATGTATTTTCAACGGTGGAGTTTCTACACACCATAGATTAAGGGTGTGGAGCTCTGCTGTACCTCAAGTTTCAATGCAATTACAACTATTTTCTATCCAATTCGATTTATTCCTGTTCTAAGATATTCGTTGCACTTTAACTTGATGAATGTGATGATCCGTGACACTCATCATCATTCTCACCTATGAACGCGCGTGACTGACAACCACTTCCGTTCTACCTTAGACCGGGCGTATATCTCTTGGATTCCTTGATCAGAATCTTCGTGGTATAAGCTAGAATTGATGGCGGCATTCATGGGAATCCGGAAAGTCTAACCTTGTCTGTGGTATTCCAAGTAGGATTTCGGGATTGAATGACTGTGACGAGCTTCAAACTCCTGAAGGCTGGGCGTTAGTGACAGACGCAAAAGAATCAAGGGATTCTATTCCAACCTGATTGAGAACCGACAGATGATTAGCCGTGCTGTGACAGAGCATTTGGACCTTTTTCACTGAGAGGATGGGATGTAGCCATTGACAACGGTGATGCCCTACATACAGCTTGCCATGGAAAGGATTAAGAAGGATTGGATGAAAGCAGCAGGAAAGCAGAGATTCGGAAGGAACACAGCACCTCCATGCACCTATCTGAAATTCCCACCATTGGATTACATGAGTAACTCTATCTTTACTTTCTGTTTATTTTTATTAATCATATTTAAACCAATAATCTCTTGAATTAGTTAAATCCGCCTGACTGGGATTTACAAGATGACCATAGCTTGCTTCATACCAACAATCTCTGTGGGATCGACCCTTACTCACGTAAGGTATTACTTGGACGACCCAGTACACTTGCTGGTTATTTGTGCGGAGTTGTGACAAAGTAAGATTCACGTTTGAGAGCACCAAGTCTTTGGAGCCATTGTTGATTAACACAATTGCGTGCACCAAGTTTTTGGCGTCAATTCCGGGGATTGTTCGAGTATGGACAACTGACGGTTCATCTTGTTGCTCAGATTAGGTAATTTTCTTTTTGTTTTGTTTTCAAAAATTTTTTAAAATTTTTTTCCTTTTTTTCGAAAATAAATAAAGAAAATACCAAAAAAAATCATAAAATCATAAAAACCAAAAATATTTTGTGTTTCTTGTTTGAGTCTTGAGTCAATTTTTAAGTTTGGTGTCAATTGCATATTCATATTGTTCTTGCATTTTTTCGAAAAATTCATGCATTCATGGTGTTCTTCATGATCTTCAAGTTGTTCTTGGTAAGTCTTCTTGTTTGATCTTGATGATTTCTTGTTTTGTGTCTTTTGTTGTTTTTCATGTGCATCTTTGCATTCATATTTTCTAAGCATTAAAGATTTCTAAGCTTGGTGTCTTGCATGTTTTCTTTGCATCAAAAATTTTTCAAAAATATGTTCTTGATGTTCATCATGATCTTCAAAGTGTTCTTGGTATTCATCTTGACATTCATAGTGTTCTTGCATGCATCATGTGTTTTGATCCAAAATTTTCATGTTTTGGGTCATTTTTATGTTTTTCTCTCTCATCATTAAAAATTCAAACAAATCAAAACAATATATTTTCCTTAATTTTCTCATAATTTTTGAAAATTTGAGTTGACTTAGTCAAAAAATTTTAAATTAGTTGTTTGTTACAAGTCAAATCAAATTTTCAAATTTAAAAATCTTATCTTTTCAAAATTTTTTTCAAAAATCAAATCTTTTTCAATTTTATCTTATTAATTTCGAAAATTTTAAAATTATTTTCAAAATCTTTTTCTTAATTTTATTTCAAATTTTCAAAAAATATGCTAACAATTAATGTGATTGGTCCAAAAATTTGAAGTTTGTTAATTTCTTGTTAAGAAAGGTTCAATCTTTAAATTCTAGAATCTTATGTTTTAGTTTCTTGTTAGTCAAGTAATTAATTTTAATCTTAAAAATTAAATCTATCTTATCTTATCTTATCTTTTATATCATATCTTTTTCAAAATTTTATCTTTTTCAAAAATTTGATTTTAAAATATCTTTTCTAACTTCTTATCTTCTTATCTTTTCAAATTTGATTTTCAAATCTTTTTCAACTAACTATTTGACTTTTTGTTTGTTTCTTATCTTTTTCAAAACCACCTAACTATTTTTTCCTCTCTAATTTTCGAAAATATCTCATCTCTTTTTCAAAAATTCTTTTTAATTAACTAATTGTTTTAAATTTTAATTTTAATTTTATCTTCCCTTTTATTTTCGAAAATCATTAACTACTTTTCAAATTTAATTTTCGAATTCTCTCTCTCTCATCTTCTTCTATTTATTTATTTATTTACTAACACTTCTCTTCACCTCTCTTCATCTCCAATCACTGCTTCTATCCTCACCCTTGTGTTTGGGTTCTTCTTCACTTTTATTCATTTCTTCTTCTACTAATAATAAGGATCCTCTTTACTGTGACATAGCGGATTCTTCTTCCTTTTCTTTTTCTCTTCTCTTTCATATGAGCAGGAACAAGGAAAAAGGCACTCTTGTTGAAGCTGATCCTGAACCTGAAAGGACTCTGAAGAGGAAACTAAGAGAAGCTAAATTACAACAATCCAGGGGAAACCTTTCTTAAATTTTCGAACAAGAGAAGGAGATGGCAGCCGAACCAACAACAATAATGCAAGGAGGATGCTTGGTGATTTTACTAAACCCACGTCCAAGTTTGATGGAAGAAGCATCTCAATTCCTGCCATTGGAGCAAACAATTTTGAGCTGAAACCTCAACTAGTTGCTCTAATGCAACAGAACTGCAAGTTTCATGGACTTCCATCAGAAGATCCCTACCAGTTTTTAACGGAGTTCTTACAGATCTGTGAGACTGTTAAGACTAATAGAGTAGATCCTGAAGTCTACAAGCTCATACTTTTCCCTTTTGCTGTAAGAGACAGAGCTAGAGCATGGTTGGACTCTCAACCTAAAGATAGCCTGGACTCCTGGGATAAGCTGGTCATGGCCTTCTTGGCTAAGTTCTTTCCTCCTCAAAAGCTGAGCAAGCTTAGAGTGGATGTTTAGACCTTCAAACAAAAAGATGGTGAATTCCTCTATGAAGCTTGGGAAAGATACAAACAGATAACCAAAAGATGTCCTTCTGACATGTTTTCAGAATGGACCATGATAGATATATTCTATTATGGTCTATCTGAATTCTCTAAGATGTCATTGGACCATTCTGCAGGTGGACCCATTCACCTAAAGAAAACGCCTGCAGAAGCTCAAGAACTTATTGACATGGTTGCAAATAACCAGTTCATGTACACTTCTGAGAGGAATTCCGTGAATAATGGGACGCCTCAATGGAAGGGAGTTCTTGAAATTGATGCTCTAAATGCCATACTGGCTCAGAACAAAGTGTTGACTCAGCAAGTCAACATGATTTGTCAAAGTCTGAATGGATGGCAAAATGCATCCAACAGTACTAAAGAGGCATCTTCTGGAGAAGAGGCCTATAATCCTGAAAACCCTGCAATGGCAGAGGTTAACTACATTGGTGAACCTTATGGAAACACCTATAATTTATCATGGAGAAATCATCCAAATTTCTCATGGAAGGATCAACACAAGCCTCAACAAGGCTTTAATAATGGTGGAAGAAATAGGCTCAGCAATGTCAAGCCTTATCCATCATCTTCTCAGCAACAGACAGAGAATTATGAACAAAATACCTCTAACTTAGCAAATTTAGTCTCTGATCTATCTAAGGCCACTTTAAGTTTCATGAATGAAACAAGGTCCTCCATTAGAAATTTTGAGGCACAAGTGGGCCAGCTGAGTAAGAAAGTCATTGAAACTCCTCCCAGTATTCTCCCAAGCAATACAGAAGAGAATCCAAAAGGAGAGTGCAAGGCCATTGATGTAATCAATATGGCCGAATGCACAAGGGAGGAGAAGGACGAAAATCCTAGTGAGGAAGACCTCTTGGGACGTCTCTCAAGCAAGAAGGAGTTCCCTATTGAGGATCCAAAGGAATCTGAGGCTCATATAGAGACCATAGAGATTCCATTAAATCTCCTTCTACCATTCATGAGCTCTGAAGACTATTCTTCCTCTCAAGAGGATAAAGATGTAACTGGAGAGCAAGTTGCTCAATATATAGGAGCCATCATGAAGCTGAATGCCGAATTGTTTGGTAATGAGACTTGGGAAGATGAACCTTCCTTGCTCTTTGGTGAACTAGATACATGGGTTCAGCAAACTTTACCTCAAAAGAAACAAGATCCTGGCAAATTCTTAATACCCTGTACCATAGGCACCATGACCTTCAAAAAAGCTCTGTGTGACCTAGGGTCAGGCATAAATCTTATGCCACTCTCTGTAATGGAGAAGCTGGGGATCATTGAGGTACATCATGCCTTATTCTCATTACAATTAGCAGACAAGTCAGTAAGACAAGCTTATGGATTAGTAGAGGATGTGTTGGTAAAGGTTAAAGGCCTCTACATCCCTGCTGATTTCATAATCTTAGACACTAGGAAGGAGGAGGATGAATGCATCATCCTTGGAAGACCTTTCCTAGCCACAACAGAAGCTGTGATAGATGTTAACATAGGAGAATTAGTCCTTCAATTGAATGGGGACTACCTTATGTTTAAGGCACACGGCTATCCTTCTGTAACAAGGGAGAGTAAGCATGTAGAGCTTCTCTCAGCACAGAGTCAAACAGAGCCCCCACAATCAAACTCTAAGTTTGGTGTTGGGAGGTCACAACCAGACTCTAAGTTTGGTGTTGAATCCCCACAACCAAACTCTAAGTTTGGTGTTGGGACTATACAACATTGACCTGATCACCTGTGAGGCTCCATGAGAGCCCACTGTCAAGCTAATGACATTAAAGAAGCGCTTATTGGGAGGCAACCCAATTTTTATTTCTCTAATTTTATTTTATTTTCATTGTTCTTTTATGTTTTATTAGGTTCATGATCATGTGGAGTCACGAAAAAAATATTAAAATTAAAAACAGAATCAAAAATAGCAGAAGAAAAATCACACCCTGGAGGAAGGACTTACTGGCGTTTAAACGCCAGTAAGGAGCATCTGGCTGGCGTTCAACGCCAGAACAGAGCATGGATCTGGCGTTGAACGCCAAAAACAAGCAACATCCCGGCGTTCAAACGCCAGGAATGCACCCTGAGGAGAGCTGGCGCTGAACGCCAGAAACAAGCATGGAACTGGCGTTCAACGCCAGAAACATGCTGCACATGGGCGTTGAACGCCCAGAACATGCATCACTTCGGTGTTTAAACGCCAGAATTGCATGGAAAGGCATTTTACATGCCTAATTGGTGCAGGGATGTAAATTCTTGACACCTCAGGATCTGTGGATCCCACAGGATCATCTCAGGATCTGTGGACCCCACAGGATCCCCACCTACCATATTCTCACCTTACCTCCTAATAATCCTATAACACACTTCCCCAAAAACTCTTCACCAATCACCTCAATCTCTCTTCCCCATTACCTCTTCACTACTCACAATCCATCATCTCTTGACCACCCAAACCCACCCTACATAGCCGAATACCCACCTCTCTCCCTCTCCTCCATATCTTCTTCTTCTTCTTCTATTCCTTCTTCTTTTGCTCGAGGGTGAGTAACATTCTAAGTTTGGTGTGGTAAAAGCATAGCTTTTTGCTTTTCCATAACCATTGATGGCACCTAAGGCCAGAGAAACCTCAAAAAAAGAAAAAAAAAGAAGAAGAAAAAGGGAAGACAATTGCTTCCACCTCTGAGTCAAGGGAGATGGAGAGATTCATCTCGAAGGGTCCATAGCTCAGTAATAGAGCATTTGACTGCATATCAAGAGAGCATGAGGAATTCCCTCATCAAGAGATCCCTGAGATACCTCAGGGAATACATTTTCCTCCACACAATTATTGGGAGCAACTAAGGATAAGAGCACCAAAATCATTAGGGATCATGCAACAAAGGCAAGGAAGAGACATAGAGGAGCTCAAAAAGCACCATTGGTCCTTTAAGAAGGCGCCACCCTCACTAAGGTGGACTCATTCCTTGTTCTTATTTTTCTTTTTTTCGATTTTTTATGTTATGTGTTCATCTATGTTTTGTGTCTCTACTTCATGATCATTAGTATTTAGTAACTATGTCTTAAAACTATGAATAAATTCCATAAATCCTTCACCTCTCTTAAATGAAAAATATTTTTAATTCAAAAGAACAAGAAGTACATAAATTTCGAAAATTGTCCTTGAATTTAGTTTAATTATATTGATGTGGTGACAATACTTTTTATTTTCTGAATGAATGCTTAAACAGTGCATATTTTTGATCTTGTTGTTTATGAATGTTAAAATTGTTGGCTCTTGAAAGAATGATGAACAAAGAAAAATGTTATTGATGATCTGAAAAATCATGAAATTGATTCTTGAAGCAAGAAAAAGCAGTGAAAAACAAAAGCTTGCGAGAAAAAATTATTGGCGAAAAAAATAGAAAGAAAAAGAGAAAGCAAGTAGAAAAAGCCAATAGCCCTTAAAACCAAAAGGCAAGGGTAAAAAGGATCCAAGGCTTTGAGCATCAATGGATAGGAGGGCCCAAGGAAATAAATCCAGGCCTAAGCGGCTAAATCAAGCTGTCCCTAACCATGTGCTTGTGTCATGAAGGTCCAAGTGAAAAGCTTGAGACTGAGTGGTTAAAGTCGTGATCCAAAGCAAAAAGAGTGTGCTTAAGAGCTCTGAACACCTCTAACTGGGGACTCTAGCAAAGCTGATTCACAATTTGAAAAGGTTCACCCAGTTATGTGTCTGTGGCATTTATGTATCCGGTGGTAATACTGGAAAACAAAGTGCTTAGGGCCACGGCCAAGACTCATAAGTAGCTGTGTTCAAGACTCAACATACTTAACTAGGAGAATCAATTAACACTATCTGAACTCTGAGTTCCAAGAGAAGCCAATCATTTTAAACTGCAAAGGATGAAGTGAGATGCCAAAACTGTTCAGAAACAAAAAAGCTATAAGTCCCGCTCATCTAATTAGAACTAATATTCATTGATATTTTGGAATTTATAGTATATTCTCTTCGTTTTATCCTATTTGATTTTCAGTTGCTTGGGGACAAGCAACAATTTAAGTTTGGTGTTGTGATGAGCGGATAATTTATACGCTTTTTGGCATTGTTTTTAGGTAGTTTTTAGTATGATCTAGTTACTTTTAGGGATGTTTTCATTGGTTTTTATGCTAAATTCACATTTCTAGACTTTACTATGAGTTTGTGTGTTATTTCTATGATTTCTGGTATTTTCTGGCTGAAATTGAGGGACCTGAGCAAAACTCTAATAGGAGGCTGACAAAGGACTGCTGATGCTGTTGGAATCTGACCTCCCTACACTCAAAATGAATTTTATAGAGCTACAAAACTCTAAAATACGAGCTCTCAACAGCTTTGGAAAGTAGACATCTAGAGCTTTCCAGCAATATATAATAGTCCATACTTTATTCGTAATTAGATGACGTACACTGGCGCCTAATGCCAGTTTCATGTTGCATTCTGGAATCAAACGCCAGAAAAACGTCACGAACCAGAGTTGAACGCCCAAAACACGTTACAACTTGGCGTTCAACTCCAAGAGAAGCCTCAGCTCGTGGATAGATCAAGCTCAGCCCAAGCACACACCAAGTGGGCCCCGGAAGTGGATTTATGCATCAATTACTTACTTCTGTAAACCCTAGTAGCTAGTCTAGTATAAATAGGAGAGTTTACTATTGTATTAGACATCTTTGATCAATTTATGCGATCTTAGACATTGGGGGCTAGCTATTCGACCATGCCTGAACCTTCATCACTTATGTATTTTCAACGGTGGGGTTTCTACACACCATAGATTAAGGGTGTGGAGCTCTGCTGTACCTCAAGTTTCATTGCAATTACTACTATTTTCTATCCAATTCGATTTATTCCTGTTCTAAGATATTCATTGCACTTCAACTTGATGAATGTGATGATCCTTGACACTCATCATCATTCTCACCTATGAACGCGCGTGACTGACAACCACTTCCGTTCTACCTTAGACCGGGCGCATATCTCTTGGATTCCTTGATCAGATCTTTGTGGTATAAGCTAGAATTGATGGCGGCATTCATGGAAATCCGGAAATTCTAACCTTGTCTGTGGTATTCTGATGAGCGGATAATTTGTACGCTTTTTGACACTGTTTTTAGTATGTTTTTAGTATGATCTAGTTGGTTTTTAGTATATTTTTGTCAGTTTTTAGTTAAAATTCACTTTTCTGGACTTTACTATGAGTTTGTGTGTTTTTCTATGATTTCAGGTATTTTCTAGCTGAAATTGAGGGACCTGAGCAAAAATCTGATTCAGAGACTGAAAAGGAATGCAGATGTTGTTGGATTCTGACCTCCCTGCACTCGAAGTGGATTTTCTGGAGATACAGAGACCCAATTGGCGCACTCTTAACGGCATTGGAAAGTAGACATCCTGGGCTTTCCAGCAATATATGATAGTCCATACTTTGTCCAAGATTTGATGGCCCAAACCGGCGTTCAAAGTCACCCTCAGAATTTCCAGCGTTAAACGCCGGAACTGGCATAAAAATTGGAGTTAAACGCCCAAACTGGCACCAAAGCTGGCGTTTAACTCCAGAAAGAGTTTCTACACGAAAATGCTTCAATGCTCAGCCCAAGCACACACCAAGTGGGCCCGGAAGTGGATTTTTATGTCATTTACTCATTTCTGTATACCCTAGGTTACTAGTTCACTATTAATAGGATCTTTTGACATTGTATCTGTACCTCATGACACTTTACACGTTTCTTTGTGTACTTTCCACGGCATGAGTCTCTAAACCCCATGGTTGGGGGTGAGGAGCTCTGCTGTGTCTTGATGGATTAATGCAATTACTACTGTTTCTTAGTCAATCACGCTTGCTTCCATTCTAAGATATTACTTGTTCTTAAACCGGATGAATGTGATGATCCGTGACAATCATCATCATTCTCAACTATGAACGTGTGCTTGACAACCACCTCCGTTCTACCTTAGATTGAGTAGATATCTCTTGGATTCTTTAATCAGAATCTTCGTGGTATAAGCTAGAACTGATGGCGGCATTCAAGAGAATCCGGAAGGTCTAAACCTTGTCTGTGGTATTCTGAGTAGGATTCAATGATTGAATGACTGTGACGAGTCTCAAACTCCTGAGGGCGGGGCATTAGTGACAGACGCAAAAGAATCACTGGATTCTATTCCGGCCTGATTGAGAACCGACAGATGGATAGCCGTGCTGTGACAGGGTGCGTTGAACATTTCCACTGAGAGGATGGGAGGTAGCCACTGACAACGGTGAAACCCTTGCATACAGCTTGCCATGGAAGGAGCCTTGCATGTTTGAAGAAGAAGACAGTAGGAAAGCAGAGATTCAGAAGATGGAGCATCTCCAAAACCTCAACCTATTCTCTATCACTGCAAAACAAGTACTTATTTCATGTTCTTTTACTTTTCACAATCAATCCTGATAATTTCTGATATCCTGACTAAGATTTACAAGATAACCATAGCTTGCTTCAAGCCAACAATCTCCGTGGGATCGACCCTTACTCACGTAAGGTATTACTTGGACGACCCAGTGCACTTGCTGGTTAGTTGTGCGGAATTGCAAAAGTGTGATTGCAATTTCGTGCACCAAGTTTTTGGCGCCGTTGCCGGGGATTGTTCGAGTTTGGACAACTGACGGCTTATCTTGTTGCTTAGATTAGGACTGTTTATTTTTGTTGGTTTAGAGTCTTTTAGTTGAGTCTAGTTCATATTTTAAGTTTGGTGTCAATTGCATGCTTTTGTTTTCTTTTAGTTTTTTTTCGAATTGGCATGTCCTTAGACTCTTTTTGATCTTTAAAAATTCTAAGTTTGGTGTCCTCTTTGTGTTTTTCCCTTAAAAATTTTCGAAAATTAGTGTTTGATTTTCTAAAAATTTTAAGTTTGGTGTCATTTTGTTGTTTTTCTCTTTCCTCTTTTCAAAAATCAAATCTTTTTCATAAAAATTTTTCAATCATATCTTTCTAATTGCTAATCTCAAAATCTTTTTAATTAACTAATTGATTCAGTTCTCAATTTGCTTTAATCTTATTTTCTTTTTGATTTTTGAATTTTTTTATTTATTTTAATTTCCTTTTGTTTTATTTTATTTTTTTTCGGTTAATTCAAAAAAAAAAACAAAATTTATCTAATTGCAATCCATATCATTTCCCTTTATCCATTATGGACATGAGTAGGATTGATCAGTCCAAAAGGACTCTGGGGTCATATGCTAACCCCATTACAGCTGCATATGGGAGTAGCATCTGTACACCTCCCATCAAAGCAAGCAGCTTTGAGCTAAATCCTCAACTCATTATCATAGTGCAGCAAAATTGCCAGTATTCCGGTCTTCCACAGGAAGAGCCTACTGAGTTTCTGGCACAGTTCTTACAAATTGCTGACACAGTACATGATAAAGAGGTGGATCAGGATGTCTACAGACTATTACTGTTTCCATTTGCTGTAAAAGATCAAGCTAAAAGGTGGTTGAATAACCAACCTACAGCAAGCATAAAGACATGGAAACAGTTATCAGACAAATTCCTGAATCACTTTTACCCTCCAAAGAGGATGACACAGCTAAGGCTGGACATCCAAGGCTTTAAACAAGAGGATAATGAATCCCTTTATAATGCCTGGGAGAGGTATAGAGGTATGCTAAGAAAATGCCCCTCTGAAATGTTTTCAGAGTGGGTACAGTTAGACATCTTCTACTATGGGCTTACAGAAAAAGCTCAGATGTCTTTAGACCACTCAGCTGGTGGATCTATCCACATGAGGAAGACAATTGAAGAAGCTCAAGAACTTATAGACACTGTTGCTAGAAACCAATATTTGTACTCTAGCAATGAGTTCTCTCCAAAAGAGGAAGTCATGACAGTAGTCACTGATCCTAATCCTCAAGAACAGATGATTGAGCTTAATCAACAATTGCTCCTGATGACAGAACAGTTAGCAGAATTTAAAGAAATGCTCTATGAAACTAAAGTTGCTAACAAGAACATAGAACTACAGTTGAATCAAGCAAAATAGCAAATATCTAAACAGATAACAGAGGAATGTTAAGCAGTTCAACTGAGGAGTGGGAAGACACTGAATAACACTGCTCAAAGTAGCAAAAAGCCAAACAAGGAACAATTGACAGGGGATAACCAAACCACTGTTCAAAATCCCTCTGAGGACAGTAAGAGCCCAGAGAGGAATGTTATTGGTGTTCAAACGCTAGAAAGGGAGGGAAAGCTGGCGTTAAACGCCCATTCCCTGCCCAGTTCTGGCGTTCAAACGCCAGAAAAGGGGGAAAAGTTGGCGTTAAACGCCCATTTTCCACCCAATCCTGGCGTTCAGACGCCAAGGGAGGATCAGACACCTGAGAGTGCTGACAGTAATCCCTCTAACAAGGCTTCTTCAACCACTTTTGTAAGGAATAAACCTGCAGCATCTAAGGTTGAAGAATATAAAGCCAAGATGCCTTATCCTCAAAAACTCCGCCAAGCAGAACAGGATAAGCAATTTGCCCGCTTTGCAGACTATCTAAGGACTCTTGAAATAAAGATTCCGTTTGCAGAGGCACTTGAGCAAATACCTTCTTATGCTAAATTCATGAAAGAAATCTTAAGTCATAAGAAGGATTGGAGAGAAACTGAAAAAGTGTTTCTCACTGAAGAATGCAGTGCAGTCATTCTAAAAAGCTTACCAGAAAAGCTTCAAGATCCAGGAAGCTTTATGATACCATGCACATTAGAAGGTGCATGTACCAAGACAGCCCTATGTGATCTTGGAGCAAGCATCAATCTAATACCTGCATCCACTATCAGAAAGCTTGGGTTGACTGGAGAAGTCAAACCAACCCGGATATGCCTCCAACTTGCTGATGGCTCCATTAAATATCCATCAGGCATAATAGAGGATATGATTGTCAAGGTTGGGCCGTTCGCCTTTCCAACTGACTTTGTGGTGCTGGAAATGGAGGAGCACAAGAGTGCAACTCTCATTCTAGGAAGACCTTTCCTAGCAACTGGACGAACTCTCATTGATGTACAAAAAGAGGAAGTAACCCTGAGAGTCAATGAGGATGAGTTCAAGTTGAATGCTGTAAAAGCTATGCAGCATCCAGACACACCAAATGACTGCATGGGCGCTGACATTATTGACTTTCTGGTAGAAGAGGTCAATATGACTGAAAGCCTAGAATCAGAGCTTGAGGACATCTTCAAGGATGCACAACCTGATCAAGAAGAATCAGTGGAAACAAAGGAATTTTCGAAAATTTCTCAGGAGGAGGATAAGCCTCCCAAACCTGAACTCAAACCACTACCACCATCCCTGAAGTATGCATTTCTGGGAGAAAGTGACACTTTTCCAGTGATTATAAGCTCTGCTTTAAATCCACAGGAAGAGGAAGCACTGATTCAAGTGCTAAAGACACACAAGACAGCTCTTGGGTGGTCCATAAGTGATCTTAAGGGCATTAGTCCAGCTAGATGCATGCACAAAATCCTGTTGGAGGATAATGCCAAACCAGTGGTCCAACCACAGAGGAGGCTAAATCCTGCCATGAAGGAGGTGGTGCAGAAAGAGGTCACTAAATTACTAGAGGCTGGGATTATTTATCCTATTTCTGATAGCCCCTGGGTGAGCCCTGTCCAAGTTGTCCCCAAAAAGGGAGGCATGATAGTGGTTCATAATGAAAAAAATGAACTGGTTCCTACAAGAACAGTCACAGGGTGGCGTATGTGTATTGACTACAGAAGGCTCAATACAGCCACCAGAAAGGATCATTTTCCTTTACCATTCATAGACCAAATGCTAGAAAGACTAGCTGGTCATGATTATTACTGCTTTTTGGATGGATATTCAGGTTACAACCAAATTGCAGTAGATCCTCAGGACCAAGAGAAAACAGCATTTACATGTCCTTCTGGAGTATTTGCCTACAGAAGGATGCCTTTTGGTCTGTGCAATGCACCTGCAACATTTCAGAGGTGCATGCTCTCTATCTTCTCAGATATGGTAGAGAAATTTCTGGAAGACTTCATGGATGAATTTTCAGTATTTGGAGACTCATTCAGCTCCTGTCTTAACCATCTAGCACTTGTTCTGAAAAGATGCCAAGAGACCAACCTAGTTTTAAACTGGGAAAAATGTCACTTTATGGTGACTGAAGGGATTGTCCTTGGGCATAAAATTTCAAACAAGGGAATAGAGGTGGATCAAGCTAAAGTTGAAGTAATTGAAAAATTACCACCACCTACCAATGTTAAGGCAATCAGAAGCTTTCTGGGGCATGCAGGATTCTACAGAAGGTTTATAAAGGATTTTTCAAAAATTGCCAAACCTCTGAGTAATCTGCTAGCTGCTGACACACCATTTGTGTTTGACACACAGTGTCTGCAGGCATTTGAGACCGTGAAAGCCAAGCTAGTCACAGCACCAGTCATCTCTGCACCAGACTGGACATTGCCATTCGAACTAATGTGTGATGCCAGTGACCATGCCATTGGTGCAGTGTTGGGACAGAGGCATAATAAGCTTCTGCACGTCATTTATTATGGCAGCCGTATTCTAAATGATGCACAGATGAACTACACAACCACAGAAAAGGAGTTACTTGCAGTGGTTTATGCCATTGACAAGTTCAGATCTTATTTAGTAGGATCAAAAGTGATTGTGTACACTGACCATGCTGCTCTTAAATATCTACTCACAAAGCAGGATTCAAAACCCAGGCTCATAAGATGGGTGTTGCTTCTGCAAGAGTTTGATATAGAAATAAGAGACAGAAAAGGGACAGAGAATCAAGTAGCTGATCACCTGTCAAGGATAGAACCAGTAGCAGGAGCATCCCTCCATCCTACTGAGATCTCTAAAACCTTTCCGGATGAGCAATTGTTTGCTATTCAGGAAGCTCCGTGGCTTGCAGACAGTGCAAACTATAAGACTCAAGGTTCTCCTTCTGTAACCATGGAGAGGAAGCATGAAGAGCTTCTCTCAAAACAGAGTCAAACAGAGCCCCCACAGTCAAACTATAAGTTTGGTGTTGGGAGGCCACCACCAACTTCTAAGTTTGGTGTTGAACCCCCACATTCAAACTCTAAGTTTGGTGTTGGGAGGTTCCAACATTGTTCTGAACATCTGTGAGGCTCCATGAGAGCCCACTGTCAAGCTACTGACATTAAAGAAGCGCTTGTTGGGAGGCAACCCAATGTTATATTTATTATTTTTCCTTTGTTATTTTATGTTTTCTATAGGTTGATGATCATGGAAAGTCACAAAATCAATTGAAAAAGCAGAAACAGAATGAAAAACAGAAAGAAAAACAGCACACCCTGGAGGAAAACTTGCTGGCGTTTAAACGCCAGTAAGGGCAGCAAATGGGCGTTTAACGCCCAGTCTGGCACCATTCTGGGCGTTTAACGCCAGAAAAGGGCACTAGACTGGCGTTAAACGCCAGGAATGGGCACCAAGCTGGCGTTAAACGCCAGAAATGGGCACCAGCCCGGCGTTTAACGCTAGGATTGGCAGGAGTAGCATTTTTGCTTGCCACTTGGTGCAGGGATGAATTATCCTTGACACCTCAGGATCTGTGGACCCCACAGGATCCTCACCTACCCCACCACTCTCTCTTCTTTCTTCTTTGCTCGAGGACGAGCAAACCTTCTAAGTTTGGTGTGGTAAAAGCGTTGCTTTTTGTTTCTCCATAACCATTTATGGCACCTAAGGCCGGAGAAACCTCTAGAAGGAGGAAGGGGAAGGCAAAAGCTTCCACCTCCGAGCCATGGGAGATGGAGAGATTCATCTCAAGGGATGCACTTTCCTCCACAAAACTATTGGGAGCAAATCAACACCTCCCTAGGAGAATTGAGTTCGAACATGGGACAATTAAGGGTGGAGCACTAAGAACATTCCGTCCTCCTCCATGAAATTAAAGAAGATCATAGAATCATGAGAGAGGAGCAACAAAGGCAAGGAAGAGACATTGAGGAGCTCAAGCACTCCATAAGATCTTCAAGAGGAAGAACAAGCCGCTATCACTAAGGTGGACCCGTTCTTTAATCTCCTTGTTCTTTATTTTCTATTTTTCGAATCTTTATGCTTATGTTTATCCATGTTTGTGTCTTATTACATGATCATTAGTATCTTAGTGTCTATGCCTTAAAGCTATGAATGTCTTATGAATCCATCACCTCTCTTAAATGAAAAATGCTTTAATCACAAAAGAACAAGAAGTACAGGATTTCGAATTTATCCTTGAAACTAGTTGAATTAGTTTGATGTGGTGACAATACTTTTTGTTTTCCGAATGAATGCTTGAACAATGCATATGTCTTTTGAATTTGTTGTTTTGAGAATGTTAAAATTGTTGGCTCTTGAAAGAATGATGGAAAAAGAGAACTGTTATTGAGGATCTGAAAAATCATCAAAGTGATTCTTGAAGCAAGAAAAAGCAGTGAATACAAAAAAAACGAAAAAAAAGGAGAAGAAATAGAAGAAAAAGAAGGAAATAAAGTTGTGATCCAAGGCAAAAAAAGTGTGCTTAAGAACCCTGGACACCTCTAATTGGGGACTCTAGCAAAGCTGGGTCATAATCTGAAAAGGTTCACCCAAGTATGTGTCTGTGGCATGTATGTATCCGGTGGTAATACTGGATGACAGAGTGCTTTGGGCCACAGCCAAGACTCATGACATAGCTATGTTCAAGAATCATTATACTTAACTAGGAGAATCAATAACACTATCTGAGTTCTGAGTTCCTATAGATGCCAATCATTCTGAACTTCAAAGGATAGAGTGAGGTGCCAAAACTGTTCGGAAGCAAAAAGCTACTAGTCCCGCTCATCTAATTGGAGCTGAGTTTCCTTGATATTTTGGAGTCTATAGTATATTCTCTTCTTTTATCCTAATTGATTTTCAGTTGCTTGGGGACAAGCAACAATTTAAGTTTGGTGTTGTGATGAGCGGATAATTTGTACGCTTTTTGGCACTGTTTTTAGTATGTTTTTAGTATGATCTAGTTGGTTTTTAGTATATTTTTGTCAGTTTTTAGTTAAAATTCACTTTTCTAGACTTTACTATGAGTTTGTGTGTTTTTCTGTGATTTCAGGTATTTTCTAGCTGAAATTGAGGGACCTGAGCAAAAATCTGATTCAGAGACTGAAAAGGACTGCAGATGTTGTTGGATTCTGACCTCCCTGCACTCGAAGTGAATTTTCTGGAGCTACAGAAGCCCAATTGGCGCGCTCTCAACGGCGTTGGAAAGTAGACATTCTGGGCTTTCCAGCAATATATGATAGTTCATACTTTGCCCAAGATTTGATGGCTGAAACCGGCGTTCAAAGTCACCCTCAGAATTTCCAGCGTTAAACGCCGGAACTGGCATAAAAATTGGAGTTAAACGCCCAAACTGGCACCAAAGCTGGCGTTTAACTCCAGAAAGAATCTCTACACGAAAATGCTTCAATGCTCAGCCCAAGCACACACCAAGTGGGCCCGGAAGTGGATTTTTATGTCATTTACTCATTTCTGTATACCCTAGGTTACTAGTTCACTATTAATAGGATCTTTTGACATTGTATCTGTACCTCATGACACTTTACACGTTTCTTTGTGTACTTTCCACGGCATGAGTCTCTAAACCCCATGGTTGGGGGTGAGGAGCTCTGCTGTGTCTTGATGGATTAATGCAATTACTACTGTTTCTTAGTCAATCACGCTTGCTTCCATTCTAAGATATTACTTGTTCTTAAACCGGATAAATGTGATGATCCGTGACAATCATCATCATTCTCAACTATGAACGTGTGCTTGACAACCACCTCCGTTCTACCTTAGATTGAGTAGATATCTCTTGGATTCTTTAATCAGAATCTTCGTGGTATAAGCTAGAACTGATGGCGGCATTCAAGAGAATCCGGAAGGTCTAAACCTTGTCTGTGGTATTCTGAGTAGGATTCAATGATTGAATGACTGTGACGAGCTTCAAACTCCTGAGGGCGGGGCGTTAGTGACAGACGCAAAAGAATCACTGGATTCTATTCCGGCCTGATTGAGAACCGACAGATGGATAGCCGTGCCGTGACAGGGTGCGTTGAACATTTCCACTGAGAGGATGGGAGGTAGCCACTGACAACGGTGAAACCCTTGCATACAGCTTGCCATGGAAGGAGCCTTGCGTGTTTGAAGAAGAAGACAGTAGGAAAGCAGAGATTCAGAAGATGGAGCATCTCCAAAACCTCAACCTATTCTCTATCACTGCAAAACAAGTACTTATTTCATGTTCTTTTACTTTTCACAATCAATCCTGATAATTTCTGATATCCTGACTAAGATTTACAAGATAACCATAGCTTGCTTCAAGCCGACAATCTCCGTTGGATCGACCCTTACTCACGTAAGGTATTACTTGGACGACCCAGTGCACTTGCTGGTTAGTTGTGCGGAATTGCAAAAGTGTGATTGCAATTTCGTGCACCATATTCTGAGTAGGATTTCGGGATTGAATGACTGTGACGAGCTTCAAACTCCTGAAGGCTGGGCGTTAGTGACAGACACAAAAGAATCAAGGGATTCTATTCCAACCTGATTGAGAACCGACAGATGATTACCCGTGCTATGACAGAGCATTTGGACCTTTTTCACTGAGAGGATGGGATGTAGCCATTGACAACGGTGATGCCCTACATACAGCTTGCCATGGAAAGGATTAAGAAGGATTGGATGAAAGCAGCAGGAAAGCAGAGATTCAGAAGGAACACAGCACCTCCATGCACCTATCCAAAATTCCCACCATTGGATTACATGAGTAACTCTATCTTTACTTTCTGTTTATTTTTATTAATCATATTTAAACCAATAATCTCTTGAATTAGTTAAATCCGCCTGACTGGGATTTACAAGATGACCATAGCTTGCTTCATACCAACAATCTCTGTGGGATCGACCCTTACTCACGTAAGGTATTACTTGGACGACCCAGTACACTTGCTGATTAGTTGTGCAGAGTTGTGACAAAGTGAGATTCACGTTTGAGAGCACCAAGTCTTTGGAGCCATTGTTGATGATCACAATTTTGTGCTCCAAGTTTTTGGCGCCAATTCCGGGGATTGTTCGAGTATGGACAACTGACGGTTCATCTTGTTGCTCAGATTAGGTAATTTTCTTTTTGTTTTGTTTTCAAAAAATTTTCAAAATTTTTTTTCCTTTTTTTTCGAAAATAAATAAAGAAAATACCAAAAAAAATCATAAAATCATAAAAACCAAAAATATTTTGTGTTTTTTGTTTGAGTCTTGAGTCAATTTTTAAGTTTGGTGTCAATTGCATATTCATATTGTTCTTGCATTTTTTCGAAAAATTCATGCACTCATGGTGTTCTTCATGATCTTCAAGTTGTTCTTGGTAAGTCTTCTTGTTTGATCTTGATGATTTCTTGTTTTGTGTCTTTTGTTGTTTTTCATGTGCATCTTTGCATTCATATTTTCTAAGCATTAAAGATTTCTAAGTTTGGTGTCTTGCATGTTTTCTTTGCATTAAAAATTTTTCAAAAATATGTTCTTGATGTTCATCATGATCTTCAAAGTGTTCTTGGTGTTCATCTTGACATTCATAGTGTTCTTGCATGCATCATGTGTTTTGATCCAAAATTTTCATGTTTTGGGTCATTTTTATGTTTTTCTCTCTCATCATTAAAAATTCAAAAAAATCAAAAAAATATCTTTTCCTTAATTTTCTCATAATTTTCGAAAATTTGAGTTGATTTAGTCAAAAAATTTTAAAATTAGTTGTTTCTTACAAGTCAAGTCAAATTTTCAAATTTAAAAATCTTATCTTTTCAAAATCTTTTTCAAAAATCAAATCTTTTTCATTTTTATCTTATTATTTTCGAAAATTTTAAAATTATTTTCAAAATCTTTTTCTTAATTTTATTTCAAATTTTCAAAAAATATGCTAACAATTAATGTGATTGGTCCAAAAATTTGAAGTTTTTTAATTTCTTGTTAAGAAATGTTCAATCTTTAAATTCTAGAATCTTATCTTTTAGTTTCTTGTTAGTCAAGTAATTAATTTTAATCTTAAAAATTAAATCTATCTTATCTTATCTTTTCTTTTATATCATATCTTTTTCAAAATTTTATCTTTTTCAAAAATTTGATTTTAAAATATCTTTTCTAACTTCTTATCTTCTTATCTTTTCAAATTTGATTTCCAAATCTTTTTCAACTAACTATTTGACTTTTTGTTTGTTTCTTATCTTTTTCAAAACCACCTAACTATTTTTTCTCTCTAATTTTCAAAAATATCTCATCTCTTTTTCAAAAATTCTTTTTAATTAACTAATTGTTTTAAATTTTAATTTTAATTTTATCTTCCCTTTTATTTTCGAAAATCATTAACTACTTTTCAAAATTAATTTTCGAATTCTCTCTCTCTCATCTTCTTCTATTTATTTATTTATTTACTAACACTTCTCTTCACCTCTCTTCATCTCCAATCACTGCTTCTATCCTCACCCTTATGTTTGGGTTCTTCTTCACTTTTATTCCTTTCTTCTTCTACTAATAATAAGGATCCTCTTTACTGTGACATACAGGATTCCTCTTCCTTTTCTTTTTCTCTTCTCTTTCATATGAGCAGGAACAAGAAAAAAGGCACTCTTGTTGAAGCTGATCCTGAACCTGAAAGGACTCTGAAGAGGGAACTAAGAGAAGCTAAATTACAACAATCCAGGGGCAACCTTTCTGAAATTTTTGAACAAGAGAAGGAGATGGCAGCTGAACCAACAACAATAATGCAAGGAGGATTCTTGGTGATTTTACTAAACCCACGTCCAAGTTTGATGGAAGAAGCATCTTAATTCCTGCCATTGGAGCAAACAATTTTGAGCTGAAACCTCAACTAGTTGCTCTAATGCAACAGAACTGCAAGTTTCATGGACTTCCATCAGAAGATCCCTACCAGTTTTTAACTGAGTTCTTGCAGATCTGTGAGACTGTTAAGACTAATGGAGTAGATCCTGAAGTCTACAAGCTCATGCTTTTCCCTTTTGCTGTAAGAGACAGAGCTAGGGCATGGTTGGACTCTCAACCTAAAGATAGCCTGGACTCCTGGGATAAGCTAGTCATGGTCTTCTTGGCTAAGTTCTTTCCTTCTCAAAAGCTGAGCAAGCTTAGAGTGGATGTTCATACCTTCAAACAAAAAGATGGTGAATCCCTCTATGAAGCTTGGGAAAGATACAAACAGATGACCAAAAGATGTCTTTCTGACATGTTTTCAGAATGGACCATGATAGATATATTCTATTATGGTCTATCTGAATTCTCTAAGATGTCATTGGACCATTCTGCAGGTGGACCCATTCACCTAAAGAAAACGCCTGCAGAAGCTCAAGAACTTATTGACATGGTTGCAAATAACCAGTTCATGTACACTTCTGAGAGGAATTCCGTGAATAATGGTGGAAGGATCAACACAAGCCTCAACAAGGCTTTAATAATGGTGGAAGAAATAGGCTCAGCAATGTCAAGCCTTATCCATCATCTTCTCAGCAACAGACAGAGAATTATGAACAAAATACCTCTAACTTAGCAAATTTAGTCTCTGATCTATCTAAGTCCACTTTAAGTTTCATGAATGAAACAAGGTCCTCCATTAGAAATTTTTAGGCACAAGTGGGCCAGCTGAGTTAGAAAGTCATTGAAACTCCTCCCAGTATTCTCCCAAGCAATACAGAAGAGAATCCAAAAGGAGAGTGCAAGGCCATTGATATAATCAATATGGCCGAATGCACAAGGGAGGAGAAGGACAAAAATCCTAGTGAGGAAGACCTCCTGGGACGTCTCTCAAGCAGGAAGGAGTTCCCTATTGAGTATCCAAAGGAATCTGAGGCTCATATAGAGACCATAGAGATTCCATTAAATCTTCTTCTGCCATTCATGAGCTCTGAAAACTATTCTTCCTCTGAAGAGGATGAAGATGTAACTGGAGAGCAAGTTGCTCAATATATAGGAGCCATCATGAAGCTGAATGCCAAATTGTTTGGTAATGAGACTTGGAAAGATGAACCTCCCTTGCTCATTGGTGAACTAGATACATGGGTTCAGCAAACTTTACCTCAAAAGAAACAAGATCCTGGCAAATTCTTAACACCCTGTACCATAGGCACCATGACCTTTAAAAAAGCTCTGTGTGACCTAGGGTCAGGCATAAATCTTATGCCACTCTCTGCAATGGAGAAGCTGGGGATCATTGAGGTACATCCTGCCTTATTCTCATTATAATTGGTAGACAAGTCAGTAAGACAAGCTTATGGATTATAAGTAAAGGCCTCTACATCCCTACTGATTTCATAATCTTAGACACTAGGAAGGAGGAGGATGAATACATCATCCTTGGAAGACCTTTCCTAGCCACAACAGAAGCTGTGATAGATGTTAACAGAGGAGAATTAGTCCTTCAATTGAATGGGAACTACCTTATGTTTAAGGCACACGGCTATCCTTTTGTAACAAGGGAGAGTAAGCATGCAGAGCTTCTCTCAGTACAGAGTCAAACAGAGCCCCCACAATCAAACTCTAAGTTTGGTGTTGGGAGGACACAACCAAACTCTAAGTTTGGTGTTGAATCCCCACAACCAAACTCTAAGTTTGGCGTTGGGACTATACAACATTGACCTGATCACCTGTGAGGCTCCATGAGAGCCCACTGTCAAGCTATTGACATTAAAGAAGTGCTTATTGGGAGGCAACCCAATTTTTATTTCTCTAATTTTATTTTATTTTCATTGTTCTTTTATGTTTTATTAGGTTCATGATCATGTGGAGTCACGAAAAAAATATTAAAATTAAAAACAGAATCAAAAACAGCAGAAGAAAAATCACACCCTGGAGGAAGGACTTACTGGTGTTTAACCGCCAGTAAGGAGCATCTGGCTGGTGTTCAACGCCAGAACAGAGCATGGATCTGGCGTTGAACACCAAAAACAAGCAACATCCCGGCATTCAAACGCCAGGAATGCACCCTGAGGAGAGCTGGCGCTGAACGCCAGAAACAAGCATGGAACTGGCGTTCAACGCCAGAAATATGCTGCACATGGGCGTTGAACGCCCAGAACATGCATCACTTCGGCGTTTAAATGCCAGAATTGCATGGAAAGGCATTTTACATGCCTAATTGGTGCAGGGATGTAAATCCTTGACACCTCAGGATCTGTGGACCCCACAGGATCATCTCAGGATCTGTGGACCCCACTTAAAACAAAGCCAATTCCACTTGGGAAGATCAACCCCTCCATATTCTTATTATGGTCGCTCGTTTTCAAGTGCTTTTTATTGAACCATCCGGTATGTTTATAACTTTCAAATTGAACTGGTAGTTCTCACCTTACCTCCTAATAATCCTATAACACACTTCCCCGAAAACCCTTCACCAATCACCTCAATCTCTCTTCCCCATTACCTCTTCACTACTCACAATCCATCATCTCTTGACCACCCAAACCCACCCTACATAGCCGAATACCCACCTCTCTCCCTCTCCTCCATATCTTCTTCTTCTTCTTCTATTCCTTCTTCTTTTGCTCGAGGGCGAGTAACATTCTAAGTTTGGGGTGGTAAAAGCATAGCTTTTTGCTTTTTCATAACCATTGATGGCACCTAAGGCCAGAGAAACCTCAAAAAAAAAGAAGAAGAAAAAGGGAAGACAATTGCTTCCACCTATGAGTCAAGGGAGATGGAGAGATTCATCTCAAAGGGTCCATAGCTCAGTTATAGATCATTTGACTGCATATCAAGAGAGCATGAGGAATTCCCTCATCAAGAGATCCCTGAGATATCTCAGGGAATACATTTTTCTCCACACAATTATTGGGAGCAACTAAGGATAAGAGCACCAAAATCATTAGGGATCATGCAACAAAGGCAAGGAAGAGACATAGAGGAGCTCAAAAAGCACCATTGGTCCTTCAAGAAGGCGCCACCCTCACTAAGCTGGACTCATTCCTTGTTCTTATTTTTCTGTTTTTCGATTTTTTATGTTATGTGTTCATCTATGTTTTGTGTCTCTACTTCATGATCATTAGTATTTAGTAACTATGTCTTAAAGCTATGAATAAATTCCATAAATCCTTCACCTCTCTTAAATGAAAAATATTTTTAATTCAAAAGAACAAGAAGTACATAAATTTTGAAAATTGTCCTTGAATTTAGTTTAATTATATTGATGTGGTGACAATACTTTTTATTTTCTGAATGAATGCTTAAACAGTGCATATTTTTTATCTTGTTGTTTATGAATGTTAAAATTGTTGTCTCTTGAAAGAATGATGAACAAAGAGAAATGTTATTGATGATCTGAAAAATCATGAAATTGATTCTTGAAGCAAGAAAAAGCAGTGAAAAACAAAAGCTTGCGAAAAAAAATTATTGGCGAAAAAAATAGAAAGAAAAAGAAAAAGCAAGTAGAAAAAGCCAATAGCCCTTAAAACCAAAAGGCAAGGGTAAAAAGGATCCAAGGCTTTGAGCATCAATGGATAGGAGGGCCCAAGGAAATAAATCCAAGCCTAAGCGGCTAAATCAAGTTGTCCCTTACCATGTGCTTGTGTCATGAAGGTCCAAGTGAAAAGCTTGAGACTAAGTGGTTAAAGTCGTGATCCAAAGTAAAAAGAGTGTGCTTAAGAGCTCTGGACACCTCTAACTGGGGACCCTAGACAAGCTGAGTCACAATCTGAAAAGGTTCACCCAGTTATGTGTCTGTGGCATTTATGTATCCGGTGGTAATACTGGAAAACAAAGTGCTTAGGGCCACGGCCAAGACTCATAAGTAGCTGTGTTCAAGACTCAACATACTTAACTAGGAGAATCAATTAACACTATCTGAACTCTGAGTTCCAAGAGAAGCCAATCATTCTAAACTTCAAAGGATGAAGTGAGATGCCAAAACTGTTCAGAAACAAAAAAGCTATAAGTCCCGCTCATCTAATTAGAACTAATATTCATTGATATTTTGGAATTTATAGTATATTCTCTTCTTTTTATCCTATTTAATTTTCAGTTGCTTGGAGACAAGCAACAATTTAAGTTTGGTGTTGTGATGAGCGGATAATTTATACGCTTTTTGGCATTGTTTTTAGGTAATTTTTAGTATGATCTAGTTACTTTTAGGGATGTTTTCATTGGTTTTTATGCTAAATTCACATTTCTGGACTTTACTATGAGTTTGTGTGTTTTTCTGTGATTTTAGGTAATTTCTGGCTGAAATTGAGGGACCTGAGCAAAACTCTGATAGGAGGCTGACAAAGGACTGCTGATGCTGTTGGAATCTGACCTCCCTGCACTCAAAATGGATTTTCTGGAGCTACAGAACTCCAAATGGAGCGCTTTCAATGGCGTTGGATAGTAGACATCCAGAGCTTTCCATCAATATATAATAGTCCATACTTTATTCGTAATTAGACAACGTAAACTGGCGCTCAACGCCAGTTTCATGCTGCATTCTGGAGTCAAACGCCAGAAACACATCACGAACCAGAGTTGAACACCCAAAACATGTTACAAATTGGCGTTCAACTCCAAGAGAAGCCTCAGCTCGTGGATAGATCAAGCTCAGCCCAAGCACACACCAAGTGGGTCCCGAAAGTGGATTTATGCATCAATTACTTACTTCTATAAACCCTAGTAGCTAGTCTAGTATAAATAGGATAGTTTACTATTGTATTAGACATCTTTGATCAGTTTATGCGATCTTAGACATTGGGGGCTGGCCATTCGGCCATTCCTGAACCTTCATCACTTATGTATTTTCAACGGTGGAGTTTCTACACACCATAGATTAAGGGTGTGGAGCTCTGCTGTACCTCAAGTTTCAATGCAATTACTACTATTTTCTATCCAATTCGATTTATTCCTGTTCTAAGATATTCGTTGCACTTCAACTTGATGAATGTGATGATCCGTGACACTCATCATCATTCTCACCTATGAACGCGCGTGACTGACAACCACTTCCGTTCTACCTTAGACCGGGCGTATATCTCTTGGATTCCTTGATCAGAATCTTTGTGGTATAAGCTAGAATTGATGGCGGCATTCATGGGAATCCGGAAAGTCTAACCTTGTCTGTGGTATTCCGAGTAGGATTTCGGGATTGAATGACTGTGACGAGCTTCAAACTCCTGAAGCTTGGGCGTTAGTGACAGACGCAAAAGAATCAAGGGATTCTATTCCAACCTGATTGAGAACCGACAGATGATTAGCCGTGCTGTGACAGAGCATTTGGACCTTTTTCACTGAGAGGATGGGATGTAGCCATTGACAACATTGATGCCCTACATACAGCTTGCCATGGAAAGGATTAAGAAGGATTGGATGAAAGCAGCAGGAAAGCAGAGATTCGGAAGGAACACAGCACCTCCATGCACCTATCCGAAATTCCCACCATTGGATTACATGAGTAACTTTATCTTTACTTTCTGTTTATTTTTATTAATCATATTTAAACCAATAATCTCTTGAATTAGTTAAATCCGCCTGACTGGGATTTACAAGATGACCATAGCTTACTTCATACCAACAATCTCTGTGGGATCGACCCTTACTCACGTAAGGTATTACTTGGACGACCCAGTACACTTGCTGGTTATTTGTGCGGAGTTGTGACAAAGTAAGATTCACGTTTGAGAGCACCAAGTCTTTGGAGCCATTGTTGATGATCACAATTTCGTGCACCAATAACACAAACGAAGCCCAAAAGAAAACAAAGCTAAAGAAATCAAACGGGTTGCCTTATGGATATCCGATCCAAGCCTGTTAGTAACAAATCCCTCCAATTTGCTCTCACATGAAAAGCAACATTCACTTTTGTGCTTTGGTCAGAAATCAGAAAAAATGAGAGAGAGAGAGCTTTTTCCCTAAACTATTCACAGTAGAAGAAAGAAAGAGAAGGTTAGACAAGAAAGGTTGAGGTCAAATCAGTAAAATCAAACGAAATCAAGCTTAGGTAAAGGTTAAAGGTAAACCATTTTCTTATACATGCATATCAGTTTCTTCTCTTCTTTCCAACTGCTGTGTATCTACGGTCACAAGTGAGTCTTGGAGACCAAGTAGCTTCTCAATGGCCAAGATCTGGGTTTACCATTGAGGATATCTATTTTATGCTTTCCTGTGGCTTTCGGTCAACAAGAGAATGTTAGAAGTAAAGTCCTTAATTTGAGTGAAAACGGGAGAAAGTGAACGGTTGGGTTAGTAAAGCACAAGGCTCAAGAAGTTGATCTAGGAAGAAGAACCCAGCAACATTCAAGGAGATACAAAAGAAGATCTCACACCATTTAGAAGCCAAGGAGAGATAACCAGAGTTTGGTGAGTTGTGTTCTGAGAAGAGTTTCCTGAAGAAGTTCCTCTACTTGGACAATGCTTTCTTTCAAAGAAGCATTCAGCCAAAAATGAAGAACTGAATTAGAGACATGCAAATCTGGTTTATCACATAGCAAAGAGGCTGTTGAAGAATCAATCTCCTTCATGTTTTTTACAGATTGTAATTTACTTTTCAATATTTATCTTTCTGTAATTTCTTGAGGTAAAAGGCTGAATGAGATAGTCATTGAAAAAGTCTAAGAGTGAAAAAAGGCAGAGAGATACACATGAGTGAAAAGCCAAGAGTTATTTTCAGATTTCTTTAGGTAAATCTGTGTCTTGTATCTAGTACCAGTGATGTACCCCTTTCTTAGTTGGGTGAGCACTAAGAATGAAGAGTTAGGTATTAGCATAGCCAATGTCAAGTTAGGTTAAAACTTGAGTTTGAGAGGATTGTGTCAATCCTGTGAAATTGGTGTATGTAATACTTTAACTATAGTGAAAATTTCACCACTGTTGTGGTAGAGACTGGATGTAGGTTGCATAGCACAAGGCAACCGAATCAGGATACATGATGGTGTTAGCTTTTCTCTTCTCTGCTCTGTTCTGTTTTCTGATATTTATGAGATAAAAATAAATTGTATCATAAATTTCCGCTGCTGAGTTCAAACAGAATCAGAATTGAAAGCTTGCTTTAAAGAGTTAAGTTGTTAAAAGTAAAGAAAGGCAGAGATTCAACCTCCCTTCTCTAAACCTACTACAACCTTCACATGCATATGAAAAAGGAAAAAGGAGGCTGAGTTCACTAAGTGTGGGTTGGATTGGGTTAGGTCTTAAGTCTAAAGTAAGCCCGATTTGATCGGTTTGGTCTGTTAATCTGATTTTAGACTAAAATTTTTAAAATTAGTCTTAATATTCGTATTTTAATATTTTTACCTCATTAGATTAATAAAATTTAATTCTCTAATTTATTTAATATAATTTATTAACTAATTATTCATTAATTATATAGAATTTACAAACATTAGTATTCTCCTTTCACGGCATTGCTAGCTCCTTAGCCAAACAAACTAGCTCCACAAAAAAAAAAAAACATTACCAAAACCTTCTTCCTTTAACACTCATTCGGTCATTCCACAATCAAAGTATTCTTTTTAGTTTCATAGAAAAATAATACTTTGAAAGAATGGAGTCTATTAACTCCTTTAATATTGGAAACCGTCAGAAATTTTTTTAAATCCGGACAATTTTCACATGAGCATCTTCATATTTTTCCAGGTGCCAATTATTCGGTGGCATCCTCTCCTTTTTCAATAACAACCAAATTCTCTTGATATTGTATTTTAGTATTAGAACTATGACTTGAGAAAACTGAATTCCTTTCAAATCCCTTGATATGCTTGTAGTAGATGCCTTCCTAACCAACTGCTTCATATTCTGTTTTCTTATACTCTTGTTTTCTTCTTTCTTCTTTGTAGCAGTAAAACAAAATGATGCACAAGCATTAGCAGGTTGTTTCGAGACTACTACAACTCCCTTGCTTTTCCTTATTTCCTCCGATTCTCCTTGAGTAACAGCAATAGTCTTAACAATGCTATTTTCTTTTGCTAGTAGCTTTCTCTACCCACTTTGAACCTCATCTTCATCACTTTTATAGACATTGTGAGTTTCTTTTTTCAACTAACAGACTAGCAACCTCCATATTAAAAATTAAAAAAATGAGCCATGTTTAACAATGACAACCATTATTATCGTCTCCAGAAATATACAGGTACATCGGAATAAGCCATATTTACAAGAATTTTTTTAAAAATGCGGGATTGAAAAAAATTAAAGAGAATTTGCCGCGGCGAACTCTTTAATTTTTATAGAGTTCATCAGGGGTGTGGCAAACTTATTCTAAAAAAATTATATTTGAGGAATTAAAGTTGAAAAATGATTTTGGAAAAAATATGAATTTTTTTTGTATTTCTGAAAAAAAAAAACCCTTGAGTTATAGGTCTATGATATTTTATTATCGCTGCCTGCTATCTTTAACAATCTCTTTAGTGGTTTTGTTAAATTAAAAAATATATAAGTAAATAATTATTTTAAAAAAATATTTGATTTTGATGGTCTTATTAATCTAATATATATGATATTTATATTTTTTTAAAAAAATTGATGTTGGAGTATGCTATTTCCAAACTAATGTGAAAATAATAAAAAATTCATAAATACTAAAAATACTAAATAAATAAGATGTTCTTTACATTTTTAATTAAGAGATCTCCTGTTCAATTTTTATATAATAGTCAAACTTGATAAATTATGTAGGACACGCATCAAAGCTCTGTTAGATGGAGTTTTGGTGAAAATTACGTAGTTTCGTTTTGCGCTTTCTCTATCAGTGAAATTTTCCTTTCATCTGTTACAGATACAAACTGCTGATATTTGTTAACCAACCTCTTTCGTGTTCTTCCCCTTTACATTATTAATTAAACTTTCGTGTATGGTGACCGAACTATGTACATAGCATTTTCTTCACTCTGTCTTGATCATACAAGTCAAGCAAAAGAGTAATCAAACACCAACGTCATCATATTCATATTAATTAGTTCAAGCCCTTCATGCACCAGAATCTGTTGCTGCACGATTATTGTTATCATGGCATTAGCACTGATGTTGAAGGTAAAAAATGTGTTCATTTTTGTTGCTTTGCTTTTCATTGCAATGTTTTGCTGCTTCTCAGATGGGGAGCTGCAGGAGCAAAGCATAGCAAAGGTCTTGTCGTGCTTCGAAAATAACCGTGTAAGTAACAAATATTTTATTTTATTGCATTTCTTGGAAAGAAGCATGTGGCTGCTAAATGTTAAGATTGTTATGCTAATTTCTTCTTCGATAGAAAATTGTAAACCTCCCTGGTTTATTAATTGGCTTTCAAATTGATAGGAAAATATATAATTATGTACTTTATGATAGCCATAGGTATCTTGTAACCTTAAAAAGAAAATCTTAGTCTTATACCTAATCTCCCTTCTCCAACTATCGGAAAAAAAATCTTAAGGGAAAATCTATCTAAAATACTTTCTAAGCTAATTCATATTTGATATCACCTGTCAAATAGTAAACTTTTTTTTACGGGTGTAATTCATACTATTCTTAAGGTATTTATAATAATTTTTGAAGGTGGCATCAAACGTTGCATTATAACATTAGGTGGACATTAAGCATAGGAACATTATGGGTAATTCTGGTAATTAGTAAAACACTTATTTAATTATCATCAAATCACATTTATAGTTAAATATTCATAACAATGGATGGTAGTTAAAATATATAGTAGTGTTTATATAGATTAAAGTATGAATAAAACAAAACACTATATGTTTGGTCATTTTATTAATCAGCAGTCTCTCTTCCTTTCTAACATGTTCCTTTTCCATTTCTTTTGATCATTGATTTGAAATTTTCACAGATTTATTCTCAGTGCAATGAAGCATATAGATTAAACCCATCTGGGAATATTAACATACCACTGCAGGCCACTGATTCTTTCTGCAGTGGACCATGCCTTTCTGAAACACGGTTAGTACTTAATTGCATCAATGACATGCTATCTAATTTTGTATTCTACAACAAAGCCACCGCACAACAGATGAGAAATGCCCTGGATGCTGGCTGCAGCTTTTCTAGAGAAAGAGGTCAACACTAGTTATTTTCAGCAGCTTGAACTTATTTTCTTCTTTTTTTCATCATTTTATCTCATTATTTCTGCTTCAATAAAATGTAGTATATGTATGTGTAGGGAACTTCAATTTGGGAGACTACATTAGGCAAGAGACAAATAATGCTTGCAAGTTTCCAACATTGATCAGATTCTATCTCTTCATCCTGTGGCCAGTAGTGGTTCATGTTATGTGAGATGTTGCACTAGCATCTAGAAATATTCAAAAATGCTATTTGCATAATAAAATCAGCCACGAATGTATTTGTGTGTAAATACATGTGTGGTTTAATTTATTTTCAATATGTATTTGTATTCTAGTATGTATTTTATACTGATAGCTTACTTTAGGGGCTGATTTTGGTGTGCTCATACCAGAGTCGGAAATATAGGTGCACTTTGGACTTTTATAATTTACAACCAAATAGTGATAGGTTTCTTGTAATATGCATGGCTTTGCCATAAATAATGGTGTACCTCTAAGATAAAGTATTTAGTTTTAGCACATTAATTTCTAAATGGCATGAATACATAAACATTATATATGAACATAGTGGAAGAAAACAAATAGTCAAAAAATTAAAATGTAAACACGTTTCATATGTTGTGCTCCTTTCTTCACACACAAATATTCAGGCCTTCAGATTCTCTTGAAACTACAAGGGCATCCTTCTACTGAAAAAGAACTGATTGTGGATCAAATTCCATGATATGATATCGAATCGTGTGCGCTCTAGTCTTGAACATGAACAAACAACTCTTCAGCTATTCCGTCTTTTGTGGTGGCGATGTTCAAACCACCGGTGCCTCTCTTATTGTTGGCAATCATTTGATGGGGTTGTCTCAATTGAACTTAATTGCAATTTTGGCATATTCTCTGATGCAAATTGAGAATACTTGGTGTCGATTGATCTAAGTAGCCGGTGTCGATTGATCTAAGTAGCCAAACACACCTAGTTAGTATCCAGCTCAGTCAAGAGGGCAATGTTTGAAGGAATGACTTTCTATTTTGTCAGACCTCCTACAATCAACTCAAACAAAACAGATTGGATATTTGATCAGGAATCACTCCTGTAACAGGATAGCACTCTAATTGTTCTTTTAGAATACTCAAACAAGATTTGTGCCATCCTTTAATGCCCATGCATTACTTGTTTCAGTAAACATAGTGCACCATATTCCTTCTGTAGGTGGCAACTCAGTGGCAAAGTCATTTCTCAACAAAACCCGGATTCCTGCAATGCAAACTACCCGGTTGCACTCTGCCCCTGAACTTTCTTGACACCACCACCCCTCATCAACATTCTCACTTTCTCAACCTCATCCCACCTCCCTTCCTCTGCATAAATATTGGACAACAACACATAATTCCCAGAGTTCCATGGTTCAAGCCTAACGAGCTCTTTCGCCGCAATTTCGGCAACTTCCCTATCACCATGAGTGCGGCAGGCACTGAGCAAAGCGCCCCATAAAGCAGCACTTGGTTTCATTGGCATGCTGCTAATCAACTCATGAGCTTCCCTCACATTCCCACACCGTCCAAGAAGATCAATAACACAACCATAATGCTCTGGCTTTGGTGAAAGCTGAAACTTTTGGCTCATAGAAGCAAACAGCTCCCGTCCTCTATCAACCAAACCAGAATGAGCACAACAAGCTAACACCCCAACAAAAGTGGAATCTGTAGGGGCCACTCCTTCTCCTCCCATTTCATCAAACAGGCCAACCCCTGCTTCACCCTCTCCATTATAAGCCAAACCGGATATCATAACGTTCCAAGAAACTACGTTCTTCTTAGTCATCCCATTGAAAATGCTCCACGCAGCACTTAGATTACCACACTTGCAATAAAAATCCGCAAGCGAATTTCCCACAGCAACCACATTTTTAAGGAATCCCTTGTCATTTGCATAAGAATGTATCCATTCCCCAACATCCATTGCTCCCATTCTAGCACTAACCGGCAGCACAGCCACCAATGTAGCATCATCCGGCTCAAGTCCCTCGTCCAACATCTTCCGAAATAGCTCAAGAGCTTCCTCATCTTTCTTCCCCTGTGCCATCGAAGCGATCATGAGGTTCCACGAAACAATGCTGCGTTCCTTCATCTGCCAAAAAAGTTTCAACCCCTTATCCAAGTCACCAGCCTCGCAGAACCCGCGAACCATCAGGTTCCAAACGACAACATCCCTGTGGCGCATTTCATCAAACAACTTCTCAGCGTCCTCCATTTTACGACAATTCGCATACAGTTCTACCATCCCAACACGAACAGATCCATGACGTGCAAACCCAAGCGCCTCAACCTATAACAGCATGAAAACACGTGAGTTTAGTTAGTTAGTTAGTTAGAGTAGTTGATCAAATTAATTGCAACATTTTAAGCCATGTGCTTTACTCGTCAATTTCTTATTATTAACAATCTGTTTAAAGACCTGCGCATGAATGCACCGACCGAGGAAATAGTCACGGAGGTTGGATGCGGCCTTGAGGAGCGGCGCGTAAGTGTACTCGTCGGGGACCATGGCGCGTGACCTCATGAGGGAGAAGAGGTGGAACGAGTGTTGAAACGGTGCGCGTAGGGAATACCCCTTGATCATGGCATTGAAGAGGAGGATGCTGGGGCAACGCGCCTGGATGAAGACGCGCTGCGCGTAGGGCATGTTGTTGAGGGAGGCGCAGACGAGGACGAAGTGGGAGAGGATCTGGTTGGAGTGGTGGAGGTTGTGGCGGAGGAATTGCGCGTGGATTTCGGTGAGGTGGGTGCGCGTGGTGTGGCCGTGCAGGAGACGCAGGATTTTGCGCTCTATTTCAATGCATCCCCTACTCATCTTGCATTAAAGTGTTTACTCTTGACGGTTACTCCTATAAACTAGGTTTGTTATGGTTTCTGCACTCGCTAGTCTTCTTCAATAAGCTTCATTAAGGGATGTTGATAGTGCTATCAGTTGAGGCTGCAGAGGATGTTGGAATTTAGAGCTTACGAAGATGAAGGGAATTCATGTTCGTTTCGGCATTTAAGGGTGTTTGGTCTAGTGGTACGATTCTCGCTTCGGGTGCGAGAGGTCCCGAGTTCGATTCTCGGAACACCCCCTTCTTTTATGTGTGGTATGTATGTAACGTATGACTAAATTATACAAATAGATGGGTGCTTTTAAAGCTTTTCCTTCGAGAATTTTTTCTAATATAAAATAAAAATTAATTAATTTCTGAAACAAGATTTTTTAATTATATATTTTGAAATACGATTTATTTTTTTGATAATTAAAGTAAGTTTGTTGCACCTCGGCGAACTCTATATAAATTATGGAGTTCGTCACATTCCAGCGAACTCTATGTTACGTTTCCAAAATAAAAGCATGTCTATTAGAGAACGGATCAGAGAACCATAATTTCATTGTCCACTTTCGTTTTCATTGTTGACATTTTTTTCTACAATGTCAAGGAATTCATTATTCATTACGATGATGAAATAGTTTATGATGAAGAAGGTTCTATCGTGTTTAAATCGGAGCAACTAATAATTACCTATATGACACCGGAAGTCAACAGTCTAACAGCGTTGAAGAATCTGATATTACATTCTGTCGGACAGCAAGAAGCAAAAAGGTGAAGAAAATTTACTACAGATATTCGATCGAAGTAAATGCCAGTTTATTTTATAAAAGGTATATTACATTTGTCTTGTCTATGTTGCTAGTATATTTATTAGACCACGGTTGTGAGAAATATTTCTATTATTTTGAATTAGGTATCGTTTACGTGACGATGAGGACGTACGGCTTATAAGCTCGTGGTACAATCGATGGACAAATGTTTATATGTTGAAATTATTCGGGTTTCTCGTTGTGGCCGAGGATCATCTGCAGATACTGTCGATAATAGTCCATTGAGTGGAGCTATTAGACGAACTATCAGAAAGACGATGGTGGATTTAAATATGCCACCTGAAGGTAGTCAAGAGGGGTCTAATGTTGAAGTTCATAATGTTAACTTAATGATGACAATGTTGAAAGTCATGAGGGTTCTGCTATCAAAGATCCGATGATTGATTAGTATGAAGTTAACCCTGATGATGGAGACGATGCTGATGAAGAACCACCCGAAATTTCTGATGATGGTGACGAGGAAAAAGAGATGAACTACTATGGTGACACACAAATCGCTCTGACACAGCCTGTCATTTCTCGACCATATGACCAGCCGGATCATTTCACGAGGTTGAATCTCGATGCAATGACTTCCAATTGGTCGTTTACTCAAGGAGGCCCTGAAGAATATCCAAACAACAAGTTTGAGGTTGGACAACAATTTAAGAACAAGGAAGAAGTTATATTGGCATCAGGAGGACTGCGGAGTACAAAATAGTAGAGAGTGACCAGTTGAGGTATAATTCACAGTGTATCCAGTTTGGGCCCCGTTATAATTGGAGCATACTCATATCATGTTGTCGAAAGCAAGAAAAGTGGGAGGTAAGGAGATACACTGGTCCTCATACTTGCATGCAAACATCGATGGGACAAGACCATCGTAGGTTGGATTCGAAGGTGATTGCTCAACACATTTTCATGATGGTCAAAGTCGATCCAACAATCAGCATCAGGGTTTTGCAAGGAGGTGTGGATAATCCACTTTGGTTACAAGGCGTCCTACAGAAAGGCTTTCAACACAGAGAGTCATTGCTAGAATATATGGCAATTGGGAGGAGTTATACAATGAGCTTCCTCGTCGGTTATTTGCTATGTAGAATGAATCTTGCAGATGTATAAGATTTATTTTATTATGGTTATTCGCTATTAAACAATTCATCCATGTACAATAAGCTAACTGAAAATGTGTCTTTAGGAACTTGGGTGCAACTAGTAACACAGCCTTGGCCTGGTTCTGCCGACACAATCATGTTTAATCGGGTTTTTTGGACGTTTCCATCGTGTGTTGAGGCTTTCAAGCATTACAAGCCACTTATTTTCATTGATGGCACCCACTTATATGGTAAATACGGTGGGACCTTGCTGATGGCCATAGCTCAAGATGGCAACTCAAGACTTGTCGTCACGTCCTTATAGCTTGCTCTCATGCAAGACTTGATTGGAGGCGATTTGTACATCCTGTGTACCGCATGGAGTCGATCTTCAATATTTATAGATCAAAGTTTCGACTGATAGGGTATGAGGATGATTGGCGTCATATGACGGGCCCTGTATTTGGCTCCGTCAGCTCTAGGATTCGTAACAACATGGATGACGTTGAGCATAACGGGGAGAAGAGGTGCAGATTGTATCGCCAAAGCGGTCACACGCGGAGGACATGTACCGCTCTTGATGGTGGAAGGGTATCGTCTAGTCAACGTTAGTTATAGGTGTTGTTTTCATCTAAATATATGATTGTAATCTTTCTTTAAAGTATTATATTTCGTTAGAAAAGTTGTTTACAAAAGACTTGTTTGAATTTGAAAATTAACACAATGATATTAAATATTATAAAAGTCAAATACTGTCATCATTTACTAGTTGTATATATTTTTTTTCAAGAAACTTACTTTTCATACGTTACAAAAGCATACAATAATCATAAAGACACAGAACCTACTAGCCCCGATGGTGGACGAAATTGTGATAAAAGAGTTTCAGGCACTGGTAGAGAAGCTCACAACTCCGTTCAACTAACCAGCAAGTGTACTGGGTCGTCCAAGTAATAAACCTTACGTGAGTAAGGGTCGATCCCACAGAGATTGTTGGTATGAAGCAAGCTATGGTCACCTTGTAAATCTCAGTTAGGCAGATTAAATTGGTTTATGGTTTCGAAAATTAATAATAAAAAGAAGAAATATTAAAAGGGATAGAATACTTATGCAGATTCATTGGTGGGAATTTCAGATAAGCATATGGAGATACTGTATGGCTCAAGGACGCCTGCTCTCCTACTGCTTCAACTCAATCCTTCTTACTCCTTTCCATGGCAAGTTGTGTATAGGGGTTCACCATCAGTGGTGGCTACTTTCAATCCTCTCGGGAAAATGATCCTATGCGGCTGTCACTCGCACGGCTAATCGTCTGGAGGCATCACCCATGGTTGATGGCTACATCCCATCCTCGCAGTGAAAACTACGCTCACGCACTCTGTCACAGCACGGCTAATCACTGGTTGGTTCCTGCGCCTACTGGAATAGAATCCCTTGATTCTTTTGCGTCTGTCACTAACGCCCAGCACTTGCAAGTTTGAAGCACGTCACAGTCATTCATTACCGGAATCCTACTCGGAATACCACAGACAAGGTGAGACTTTCCGGATTCCCAGGATCCTACTCGGAATACCACAGACAAGGTGAGACCTTCCGGATCTTCATAAATGCCGCCATCTATCTAGCTTATACCACGAAGATTCTGTTGGGGAATCTAAGAGATACACATTCAAGCTCGGTTGCATGTAGAACGGAAGTGGTTGTCAATCACGTGCGTTCATAAGTGAGAATGATAATGATCGTCACTTTCATCATTACATTCATCATGTTCTTGGGTACGAATGAATATCTTGGAATAAGAATAAGAGAGATTTGAATAAAAGAAAATAGAATTGCATTAATACTTGAGGCACAGCAGAGCTCCACACCCTTAATCTATGGTGTGCAGAAACTCCACCGTTGAAAATACATAAGTAAAAGAGGTTCAAGCATGGCCGAATGGCCAGCCCCCATGGTCTAAGAACTATGCGTTCAAAGATCTGATCCTAAGATCTAAAGTGATCAAAAGATTATTTAATACAATAGATAAATGTTCTATTTATAATAAACTAGCTCCTAGGGTTTACATGAGTAAGTAATTGATGCATAAATTCACTTCCGGGGCCCACTTGGTGTATGTTTGGGCTGAGCTTGATCAATCCATGAGCTGAGGCTTCTCTTGGAGTTGAACTCCGAGTTATGACGTGTTTTGGGCGTTCAACTCCGGATCATGACGTTTTTCTGGCGTTTAACTCCAGACAGCAGCATGAACTTGGTGTTCAACGCCAAGTTACGTCGTCAATCTTCGAATAAAGTATGAACTATTATATATTGCTGGAAAGCCCTGGATGTCTACTTTCCAACGCCGTTGAGAGAGCGCCAATTGGAGTTTTGTAGCTCCAGAAAATCCATTTCGAGTGCAGGGAGGTCAGATTCCAACAGCATCAGCAGTCCTTTTGTCAGCCTTCTTCAGAGTTTTGCTCAAATCCCTCAATTTCAGCCAGAATTTACCTGAAATCACAGAAAAACACACAAACTCATAGTAAAGTCCAGAAATGTGAATTTAACATAAAAACTAATGAAAACATCCCTAAAAGTAGCTCAAACTTACTAAAAACTATATAAAAACAATGCCAAAAAGCGTATAAATTATCCGCTCATCACAACACCAAACTTAAATTGTTGCTTGTCCCCAAGCAACTGAAAATTAATTAGGATAAAAAGAAGAGAATATACTATAAATTCCAGAATATCAATGAATATTAATTATAATTAGATGAGCGGGACTTGTAGCTTTTTGCTTCTGAACAGTTTTGGCATCTCACTTTTTCTTTTGTAGTTTAGAGTGATTGGCTTCTCTAGGAACTTAGAATTTCGGATAGTGTTATTGACTTTCCTAGTTAAGCATGTTGATTCTTGAACACAGCTACTTATGAGTCTTGGCCGTGGCCCTAAGCACTTTGTTTTCCAGTATTACCACCGGATACATAAATGCCACAGACACATAACTGGGTGAACCTTTTCAGATTGTGACTCAGCTTTGCTAGAGTCCCCAGTTAGTGGTGTCCAGAGCTCTTAAGCACACTCTTTTGCTTTGGATCACGACTTTAACCACTCAGTCTCAAGCTTTTCACTTGGACCTTCATGACACAAGCACATGGTTAGGGACAGCTTGATTTAGCCGCTTAGGCCTGGATTTAATTTCCTTGGGCCCTCCTATCCATTGATGCTCAAAGTCTTGGATCCTTTTTACCCTTGCCTTTTGGTTTTAAGGGCTATTGGCTTTTTCTATTGCTCCTTCTTTTTCTTTCTATTTTTTTTCGCAAGCTTCCTTTTCACTACTTTTTCTTGCTTCAAGAATCAATTTCATGATTTTTCAGATCATCAATAACATTTCTCTTTGTTCATCATTCTTTCAAGAGCCAACAATTTTAACACTCATAAACAACAAGATCAAAAATATGCACTGTTCAAGCATTCATTCAGAAAACAAAAAGTATTGCCACCACATCAATATAATTAAATTAAATTCAAGGATAAATTCGAAATTCATGTACTTCTTGTTCTTTTGAATTAAAACATTTTTCATTTAAGAGAGGTGAAGGATTAATGGATTTTATTCATAGCTTTAAGGCATGGTTACATACTAATGATCATGAAGTAAAGACACAAAACATAGATAAACACAATACTAAAAACCGAAAACAGAAAGAAATAAAGAACAAGGAATGAATCCACCTCTAGTGGCGTCTTCTTCTTGAAGGACCAACAATGTCCTTAAGCTCTTCTATGTCCCTTCCTTGCCTTTGTTGCTCCTCCCTCATTGCTCTTTGATCTTCTCTTATTTCTTGGAGAATGATGGAGTGTTCATGATGTTCCACCCTTAATTGTTCCACATTATGGCTCAAATCTTCTAAGGAGGTATTGAGTTGCTCCCAATAGTTGTTGGGAGGAAAGTGCATTCCTTGAGGCATCTCAGAAATTTGTTGATGGTGAGCTTCCTCATGCATTTCTTGAGGGCCGTGAGGAGCTTCTCTTGCTTGCTCCATCCTTTTCTTGGTGATGGGCTTGTCTTCTTCAATGGAGACATCTCCTTCTATGATAACTCCAGCTGAGTAGCATAGATGGCATATAAGGTGAGGGAAGGCTAGCCGTGCCATGGGTGAGGACTTGTCGGCTATTTTGTAGAGTTCATTGGAGATGACCTCATGAACTTCTACTTCCTCTCCAATCATGATGCTATGGATCATGATGGCCCGATCCACAGTAACTTCAGATCGGTTGCTTGTAGGAATTATGGATCTTTGGATGAACTCCAACCATCCTCTAGCTACAGGCTTGAGGTCCAGTCTTCTTAGTTGGACTGGCTTGCCTTTGGAGTCTATTCTCCATTGGGCTCATTCCACACATATGTCCGTAAGGACTTGGTCCAACCTTTGATTAAAGTTGACCCTTCTAGTGTAGGGGCGTTCATCTCCTTGCATCATAGGCAAGTGAAACGCCAACCTCACATTTTCCGGACTAAAATCTAAGTATTTCCCCGAACCATTGTGATATAGTTCTTTGGATTCGGGTTCATACTTTGATCATGGTTCCTAGTGATCCATGCATTGGCATAGAACTCTTGAACCATCAATATTCCGACTTGTTGCATGGGGTTGGCTAGGACTTCCCAACCTCTTCTTTGGATTTCATGTCGGATTTCCGGATACTCATTCTTTTTGAGCTTGAAAGGGACCTCGGGGATCACCTTCTTCTTTGCCACAACATCATAGAAGTGGTCTTGATGGCTCTTGGAGATGAATCTTTCCTTCTCCCATGACTCGGAGGTGGAAGCTTTTGTCTTCCCTTTCCCTTTTCTAGAGGATACTCCGGCCTTAGGTGCCATTGATGGTAATGGAAAAACAAAAAGCTTATGCTTTTACCACACCAAACTTAAAATATTGCTCGCCTTCGAGCAAAAAAGAAAAGAAGAGTAGAAGAAGAAGAAGAGAATATGGGAGAAAGGGGGAGAAGTAGGTTCGGCTATGTGGGAGAAGAAGGGGTTGTGTTGTGTGAAAAATGAAGTAGAAGGGAAGGGTATTTATAGGGAGAGGGGGGTGGTTATTCGGCCATTTTGGGTGGGAATGGGTGGGAAAGTGAATTTGAATTTTATGAAGGTAGGTGGGGTTTATGGGGAAGAGTGGGTTGATGTGAATGGTGAATGGGTAATTGGGAAGAGGAATTGAGGTGATTGGTGAAGGTTTTTGGGAAGTGTGATATGGGAAAGAGTGAAATGAGATTAGGATTAGGAGAGTGTGATTAGGATTAAAAGAAAAAGGTGGGAATATGGTAGGTGGGGATCCTGTGGGGTCCACAGATCCTGAGGTGAAAAGAAATACCAATCCTTCACCATATAGGCATGTAAATTGCCTTCGTGCATCATTCTGGCGTTCAAACGCCCATTGGTGCACGTTCTGGGCGTTCAACGCCCATGTAATGCATGTTTCTGGCGTTGAACGCCAGTTTCATGCTTGTTGTTGGCGTTTAACGCCAGCTTGTCTCCTCCAGGCACATTCCTGGCGTTCAGCGCCAGGATGTTGCTTGTTTCTGGCGTTCAGCGCCAGAATGGTGCTCTGTTCTGACGTTGAACGCCAGCCAGATGCATCTTACTGGCGTTGAATGCCAGTCTGCGCTACCTCCAGGGTGAACAATTTTTTTCTTCTGTTTTTGACTCTGTTTTTAATTTTTTTGATTTTTTTCGTGACTCCTCATGATCATGTACCTAATTAAACACAAAAATAACAAAGAAACAAAATAAAATAAAATTAGATAAATAAAATTGGGTTGCCTCCCAACAAGCGCTTCTTTAATGTCAATAGCTTGACAGTGGCTCTCATGGAGCCACTAGGTGATCAGGTCAATTTTAGTGTGTAATCCCAACACCAAACTTAGAGTTTGGATATGGGGTCTGAACACCAAACTTAGAGCTTGGTTGTGGCCTCACAACACCAAACTTAGAGTTTGACTGTGTGGGCTCTTCTTGACTCTGAACTGAGAGAAGCTCTTCCTGCTTACTCTCTTTTGTCACAGAGGGATGGCCATGTGCTTTAAACACAAGGTAGTCCCCATTCAATTGAAGGACTAATTCTCCTCTGTTGACATCTATCACAGCTCCTGCTGTGGCTAGGAAAGGTCTTCCTAGGATGATGCATTCATCATCTTCCTTCCTAGTGTCTAGGATTATGAAATCAGCAGGGATGTAAAGGCCTTCAACCTTTACTAGCACGTCCTCTACTATTCCATAAGCTTGTCTCAATGACTTGTCTGCCAATTGCAATGAGAACAAGGCAGGTTGTACCTCAATGATCCCCAGCTTCTCCATTACAGAGAGTGGCATAAGATTTATCCCTGACCCCAGATCACATAGAGCTTTTTCAAAGCTCATGGTGCCTATGGTACAAGGTATTAGGAACTTGCCAGGATCTTGTTTCTTTTGAGGTAGAGTTTTCTGAATCCAAGTATCTAGTTCACTAATGAGCAAGGGAGGTTCACTTTCCCAAGTCTCATTACCAAACAACTTGGCATTCAGCTTCATGATAGCTCCTAAGTATTGAGCAACTTGCTCTCCAGTCACATCTTCATTCTCTTCAGAGGAAGAATAGTCTTCAGAGCTCATGAATGGCAGAAGGAGATTTAATGGAATCTCTATGGTCTCTATATGAGCCTCAGATTCCTCTGGATCCTTATTAAGAAACTCCTTCTTGCTTGATGGACGTCCCAGGAGGTCTTCCTCACTAGGATTTTCGTCCTCCTCCTCCCTAGTGCATTCGGCCATATTGACTAAATCAATGGCCTTGCACTCTCCTTTTGGATTCTCTTCTGTATTGCTTGGGAGAATACTGGGAGGAGTTTTAATGACTTTCTTACTCAGCTGGCCCACTTGTGCCTCCAAATTTCTAATGGAGGATCTTGTTTCATTCATGAAACTGAAAGTGGCCTTTGACAGATCAGAGACAATATTGGCTAAATTAGAAGTGTTTTGTTCTGAATTCTCTGTCTGTTGCTGAGAAGATGATGGATATGGCTTACTATTGCTCAGCCTATTGCGTCCACCATTGTTAAAGCCTTGTTGAGGCTTTTGTTGATCCTTCCAGGAGAAATTTGGATGATTTCTCCATGATGGATTATAGGTGTTTCCATAAGGTTCACCCATGTAATTAACCTCTGCCATGGCAGGGTTTTCAGGATCATAAGCTTCTTCAAAAGCTACCTCTCTAGTACTGTTGGATGCATGTTGCAATCCATTCAGATTTTGAGAGATTATGTTGACCTGTTGAGTCAACATTTTGTTTTGAGCCAATATGACATTCAGAGCATCAATTTCAAGAACTCCTTTCTTCTGAGGCATCCCATTATTCACGGAATTCCTCTCAGAGGTATACATGAACTGGTTGTTTGCAACCATGTCAATGAGTTCTTGAGCCTCTTCAGGCGTTTTCTTCAGGTGAATAGATCCACCTGCAGAATGGTCCAATGACATTTTCAAAAATTCAGAGAGACCATAATAGAATATATCTAATAAAGTCCATTCTGAAAACATGTCAGATGGACATCTTTTGGTCAGCTGTTTGTATCTTTCCCAAGCTTCATAGAGGGATTCACCATCTTTTTGTTTGAAGGTTTGAACATCCACTCTCAGCTTGCTCAGCTTTTGAGGAGGAAAGAACTTATCCAAGAAGGCAGTGACCAGCTTATCCCAGGAGTCCAGGCTATCCTTAGGTTGTGAATCCAACCATATTCTAGCCCTGTCTCTTACAGCAAAAGGGAAAAGCATGAGTCTGTAGACTTCAGGATTAACTCCATTCGTCTTTACAGTCTCACAGATCTGCAAGAACTCAGTTAAAAACTGATAAGGATCTTCAGATGGAAGTCCATAAAACTTGCAGTTTTGTTGCATTAATGCAACTAGTTGAGGCTTAAGCTCAAAGTTATTGGCTCCAATGGCAGGAATGGAGATGCTTCTTCCATCAAACTTGGATGTTGGCTTTGTGAAGTCACCAAGCATTCTCCTTGCATTATTATTATTATTATTTTCGGCTGCCATGTCTTTCTCTTGTTCGAAAATTTCCGAAAGGTTGTTTCTGGATTGTTGTAATTTAGCTTCTCTTAATTTTCTCTTCAGAGTCCTTTCAGGTTCTGGATCAATTTCAACAAGAGTGCCTTTTTCCCTGTTCCTGCTCATATGAAAGAGAAAACAAGAAAAGAAAGAGGAATCCTCTATGTCACAGTATAGAAATTCCTTTATGTTAGTAGAAGAAGAAATGGGTTAGAAGAATGGAGATGGGGATTCGGATTTTTGGATGAAGAGAGGTGAAGAGAAGTGTTAGTAATTAAATAATTAAATAGAAGAAGAAAAGAGAAGGAAGATTTCGAAAATAATTTTTGAAAAAGAGGTTAGTAATTTTCGAAAATCAAAGACAAAATATAATTAAAATTAAAATTTAAAACAAAAAGAATTTTTGAAAAAGAGAGGGAGAATTTTCGAAAATTAGAGAGGAAAAAGTAGTTAGGTGGTTTTGAAAAAGATAAGAAACAAACAAAAAGTTAGTTAGTTGATTGAAAAAGATTTAAAATTAAATTTTAAAAAGATAAGAAGATAAGAAGTTAGATAAGATATTTTGAAATCAAATTTTGAAAAAGAGATAAAATTTTTGAAAAGGACAAGATAAAAGATAAAAAGATATATTCGAAAAAGATATTTGAAAAAGATTTAATTTTAAAAATTACTTAACTAACAAGAAACTGCAAGATAAGATTCTAGAATTTAAAGATTGAACCTTTCTTAACAAGAAAGTAACAAACTTCAAATTTTTGAACCAATCACATTAATTGTTAGCTAGTTTTTGAAAATATGATATAAAAGATAAGAAAAAGATTTTTGAAAATTAATTTTTAAAATTTTCGAAAATAATAAAAAAAATGAAAAAGATATTTTTTAAAATTGAAATTTTGACTTGACTTGTAAGAAACAACTAATTTTAAAAATTTTTGACCAAGTCAACCCAAAATTTTGAAAATTTGGAGGGAAATAAGGAAAAGATATTTTTTTTTTTTTGAATATTTAATTATGAGAGAGGAAAACAACAAAAATACTCAATGCATGAAATTTTTAGATCAAAACAATGAATGCATGCAAGAATGCTATGAATGTCAAGATGAACACCAAGAACACTTTGAAGATCATGATGAACATCAAGAACATATTTTTGAAAAATTTTTAATGCAAAGAAAACATGCAAGACACCAAACTTAGAAATCTTTAATGCATGAAAAATATGAATGCAAAGATGCACATGAAAAACAAGAAAAGACACAAAACAAGAAATCATCAAGATCAAACAAGAAGACTTGTCAAGAACAACTTGAAGATCATGAAGAACACTATGAATGCATGAGATTTTCGAAAAATGCAAGAAAAATTTTAAAAGCATGCAATTGACACCAAACTTAAAATTTGACTCAAGACTCAAACAAGAAACACAAGATATTTTTGATTTTTATGATTTTATGATTTTTTTGGATTTTTATTAATTTTTTTTTCGAAAATATTTTTGAAAAAAAACGAAAAAAGAAAAGAAAAATTTTGAAAAAGATTTTTGAAAAGAAAATTACCTAATCTGAGCAACAAGATGAACCGTCAGTTGTTCATACTCGAACAATCCCCGGCAACGGCGCCAAAAACTTGGTGGACGAAATTGTGATAAAAGAGTTTCAGGCACTGGTAGAGAAGCTCACAACTCCGTTCAACTAACCAGCAAGTGTACTGGGTCGTCCAAGTAATAAACCTTACGTGAGTAAGGGTCGATCCCACAGAGATTGTTGGTATGAAGCAAGTTATGGTCACCTTGTAAATCACAGTTAGGCAGATTAAATTGGTTTATGGTTTCGAAAATTAATAATAAAAAGAAGAAATATTAAAAGGGATAGAATACTTATGCAGATTCATTGGTGGGAATTTCAGATAAGCATATGGAGATACTGTATGGCTCAAGGACGCCTGCTCTCCTACTGCTTCAACTTAATCCTTCTTACTCCTTTCCATGGCAAGCTGTGTATAGGGGTTCACCATCAGCGGTGGCTACTTTCAATCCTCTCGGGAAAATGATCCTATGCGGCTGTCACTCGCACGGCTAATCGTCTGGAGGCATCACCCATGGTTGATGGCTACATCCCATCCTCGCAGTGAAAACTACGCTCACGCACTCTGTCACAGCACGGCTAATCACTGGTTGGTTCCTGCGCCTACTGGAATAGAATCCCTTGATTCTTTTGCGTCTGTCACTAACGCCCAGCACTTGCAAGTTTGAAGCACGTCACAGTCATTCATTACCGGAATCCTACTCGGAATACCACAGACAAGGTGAGACTTTCTGGATTCCCAGGATCCTACTCGGAATACCACAGACAAGGTGAGACCTTCCGGATCCTCATAAATGCCGCCATCTATCTAGCTTATACCACGAAGATTCTGTTGGGGAATCTAAGAGATACACATTCAAGCTCGGTTGCATGTAGAACGGAAGTGGTTGTCAATCACGTGCGTTCATAAGTGAGAATGATAATGATCATCACTTTCATCATTACATTCATCATGTTCTTGGGTACGAATGAATATCTTGGAATAAGAATAAGAGAGATTTGAATAAAAGAAAATAGAATTGCATTAATACTTGAGGTACAGCAGAGCTCCACACCCTTAATCTATGGTGTGCAGAAACTCCACCGTTGAAAATACATAAGTAAAAGAGGTTCAAGCATGGCCGAATGGCCAGCCCCCATGGTCTAAGAACTATGCGTTCAAAGATCTGATCCTAAGATCTAAAGTGATCAAAAGATTATTTAATACAATAGATAAATGTTCTATTTATAATAAACTAGCTCCTAGGGTTTACATGAGTAAGTAATTGATGCATAAATTCACTTCCGGGGCCCACTTGGTGTATGTTTGGGCTGAGCTTGATCAATCCACGAGCTGAGGCTTCTCTTGGAGTTGAACTCCGAGTTATGACGTGTTTTGGGCGTTCAACTCCGGATCATGACGTTTTTCTGGCGTTTAACTTCAGACAGCAGCATGAACTTGGCGTTCAATGCCATGTTACGTCGTTAATCTTCGAATAAAGTATGGACTATTATATATTGCTGGAAAGCCCTGGATGTCTACTTTCCAACGCCGTTGAGAGCGCGCCAATTGGAGTTCTGTAGCTCCAGAAAATCCATTTCGAGTGCAGGGAGGTCAGATTCCAACAGCATCAGCAGTCCTTTTGTCAGCCTTCTTCAGAGATTTGCTCAAATCCCTCAATTTCAGCCAGAATTTACCTGAAATCACAGAAAAACACACAAACTCATAGTAAAAGTCCAGAAATGTGAATTTAACATAAAAACTAATGAAAACATCCCTAAAAGTAGCTCAAACTTACTAAAAACTATATAAAAACAATGCCAAAAAGCGTATAAATTATCCGCTCATCACCCGACCTCGCGTACCACCACGTGGGCCAGCATGTCGTCCATGAAGCCTTGGATCGAGACACCTACCTGTGCCACACGCAGGTGGTTTGACATCGCACTGACCTCGATTGAGCAGAGGATCCGGACTAGGAACTGGAGTGCTCATCTGGTCCTTCAACGTTACATAATCTGCAGTGGACAACGACCCACTAGAATGATCATCCATGTGGCGTGGCAAGTATGTAGACCGAGGTGGAGTAGTGTGCATCTGTGAAAATGGATGGGTTTGCTGTGGATCGTCGTCACATCCGCCAACCCGCCATCACCTCCCTGCATCAAACCCGTCATCCAGTCAGGCACCATCATCGTCACATCAATCAAGTCCTGCGTATCCAATATGGGCTGGTAGTTGGTCTAGGGTCTGAGATCCGATGGGTTGAATGGCAGCTAAAACTAACTTCTGATGTCAAAATGAAGACTAGCCTCCTGTCTCTACCCCTGATGACTGGTCCTAGCCTCTGAGTGATGTGACCCAGGGGGTCTCAGCGACAAGTAGTCTCCGGGTACAGGTCCAGAAAGGGACCCAACCGTCTGGCCAGCATCCTCGGCCCGATGAGTGATAAACCCCAATTTTGTGGTTTATCTTGTGTTTATTTCAGGAGATTTTATCAAATTTTCTCACATTTATTCAATGAAATAGCAGGGTTTTGTAATCCTCCCTAAATTTGTACTTAAGTGTGAAAACATGCTTTTTAGGCCTTAAAATAGCTAAATTTAATTCACTTTAATTCCATTCGATGCCTTGATATGTTTTTTAAGTGATTTCAGGTTTAGAAGACAAAGATTGGATTGAAGGAATGAAGGAAAAGCATGCAAAGTGGGAGAACTCATGAAGAAATGAAGGAATTGCAAAGTTGTCAATCCTGACCTCTTCGCACTTAATCGATCATAACTTGAGCTACAGAGATCCAAATGAGGCGGTTCTAGTTGCGTTGGAAAGCTAACATTTGGAGATTCAAAATGGTATAAAATTTGTCATAGTTGCAAGGAGTTTAAGAATGCGTACGCGTGCATCACGTGTACGCGTGGGAAGCTGCACGTGACTCACTAAAGGCAACTCGTGGCCAGCGATTTCTGATGCATTTTGGGCCCAATCCAACTCATTTATGATGTTATTTTATGCAGAATTCAAGCTTGAGCAAAAGGGGAGCACTTAGTTGTAGAATTGACATCATGTAGTTTAGTTTCTAGAGAGAGGCTCCCTCTTCTCTTTAGAATTAGGGTTCTAAGCTATTTTTCATCTTAGATCTAAGTCTAATTTCTTGATTTCATCTTGTTTCCTCTATAATTTCTTGTTTCTACACTTTAATTCTCTTAGTTTGTGATGTTAATTTTACTTTTATGTCTCTTTTATGCTCATGCACTCATGTTGGATTTGAATCTCCTTTAATGAAATTTGATGTTTGATGCCCTTTTATTGTTGATTTGAGTTGTGATTTTACTTTCTTTGCAATTGGTAGTTGGTAGATTTTACTATTTCTTGCACATTTACCATGCTTTCTTTTTATGCCTTCCAAGTATTTGACAAAATGTTCGGTTGGATGTTAGAGTAGATTTTGAGCATTTTTGGCTTGGAAAGAGTAATTAGGTAATCTTGAGTCATGAATACCCAACTTATGTTGGTGATCTAGAATTGTTAGTTAATATGATTTCTATTGACTCTAATCTCTCGCTAATTCAATTAGTGAGTTAATTAGGACTTTTGGATTGAGATTAGCTAGTCTTATTAGACTTTCTTCGAGTATGAGGATAACATGATACCTTCCTCCATCGTCGGGGATGACGTAATAAGATAAATTCTTGTTTATCATTGTTATATGATTGATTAGTCTTGTTTGACGTTCTCCCTATGTGAAGATAACATGATACCTTCTTCCATTTACCGAAGTTGACTAAATAGGATGAATTAATCATTGTATGACTAGGATAGAAAGCCTACATTCTCAATCTTTGCCATGAATGTCTCTCTTTATTAATTGCTTTCTTTAATTGCTCGCTTGATTTACTTTTCTTGTCATTTAAATTCTTGTCCATTTAATTTCTTGCCCCTTTATCAATCAAACCCCTTGTTCCTTCATAGCCAATAATCATTCACTTCATTGCAATTCCTTATGAGATAACCCGAGGTTTAAATACTTCGGTTAATTTTCATTAGAGTTTGTATTTGTGACAAAACCAAATTTTTGATTGGGAGGAATATTTGTTGGTGTAGAACTATACTTGCAACGAAATTACATACATTTCTGAAAATTCTATACCGACACGACAAATTCCTTTCATCAGTGAGCTGGTGGGTTGATAGAGTCTCTGTCGCGGTGAACCTCGTCAGCACCCTGCCTCCCTTGGCCTGCACCGCGTCTAACTCTCCCTTTGCTGACATAACTCCTCAATAGTTTGTCCCTGATGGTGCTGCTCCCACCCACTTATGCATCCACTCACAGGATCACCGTCGATCCTAAGTCCCAGCTAATAGGCCACATTCTGCAGGGTGATAGTCATCTTCCCGCATGGTAGATGAAACGTGTGGGACTCAGGCCTCCACCTCTCTATCAACACTAAGGCAAGTGGCCAGTCGTGCTTGAACTCAACCATATATGCCACATACTCAAATCTGGTTCGTCTGAGATATGACCTAATCTGCTCTGGCGGTCGTGTCATCAAATTCTGCCTGGTGCGCAAGATCCGAGGCGCCTAGCAAATGGAAACACAAAACTAAAAAAAAGGGGACGGCAAACACATAAAATAACAAGTTCACTGTTTATTAATTACAATAAAATAAACAACAGTGAAAAATTGTACCACTCGATCAAGCCTCCCAGCAATGTGTTCAGCCTGATCTAATTTGTACATCGTATCCTCGTAGTCCAATAACTGCTGCTCCATCTAAACACACTCTAGTAAAATAAAATCACATATACTGAACTCAGTTCCTTTTACATTAACTAAATTATTAAAAAATATATTTAAATCTATAATTGTTTATCTTCGTTCTTAATCAGTTTATAAACTTACGAATTTAAATTTAACCTAACTACATGATGCCGTCAACTAACACCCTAAACAAACCTAATTAATAACTAACTAAACCCTAAATTTTACTAATCATGTTTCTTTCTAATCTAACTTAACCTAATTAATTATCAACTAATTACATTGTAACTCACAACTTAAACTAATTATTCTGACTAAACTAACTAACAATTGACTTTGTTATACTAATTAACACGTTATAAACAATAAACAGCAGCAACTGTACTTGAAAACAATAACATAAAAAATCTAACTAACATGTAAACAGTTAACAATAAGTTTAACTAACATGTAAACAATAAATCTGTAACTCTAACTAACATGCAACCTCTAACTAGTAACTTTATCTAACATGTAAACAGTAACTCTAACTAAACTAATGGTAATTCTAACTAACATATTATTTACTGACCTGAAACTGAGAATGTCGTCGATAACGAATTTCACAGACGTCGAAAAGACAGAAAGGAGGAACAAAGTAAATTTGGAAGAAAGATTGGAAAAACAAAGGACAAATGAAAATGGCTCTACCAGCTTTATATAATGTGCCAAATTTATCCTAGAATTTGTCGGAGGTGCGGCGAACTCTATATAAATTACAGAATTCGCCAGGAGTGCGGCAAACTTGCCTTAATTACAAAAAAAAATTTTATTTCAAAAAATGAAATTAAAAAATTTTGTTTTAGAAATTAATTAATTTTTTATTTATATTAAAAAAATCCTTTACTTCGGCTAACATTATTTTTTTTATCATCTTTTCCACTTATTTTTTTAAAAAATAATACATAAATATCGGTTATATGCTGGTTAAAGTTGGCTAAAAATAAAATTAGTAAAGTAAAAATTATCATGGTGATGACAAAATTTGTGGAACAAGGAGGCAAATATATTGAATATGTTCAGTTGGGATATCCAAAAAATGAGGTAAAAATTTTAGTGAATTCTACTAAAAAAGATTAAGAATACATATGTATTTAAAATATTTAATATATATTTTATAGTAATAATTATTTTTAGTGTATACTTATATTATTTGAATTCTATACTATTTTACACATCACATTTATACATTAAAAAAAGATAAAAATAAGCCTGTTTAACATATGACAATCAACTATTTATTTAATAATAAAAAATTCAAATCTAAACCAAGGTTCTGAAAACTGAACCGATCATCGAACCGTTCTAGCTACTGATTTATTAGTTTATAGGTTCAACTGGTTCGACCGTGGTTGAACCGAAAAAACTCAACAATTATATTGAATTAGGAAAAGTATATGGTATAGTGTGAATAATACAACCATCAATAAAACAAGCAAATTCACAATCATTAAGAAGGAAGATTGAATTAGTGAGAGGGTGAGCTTCTTGCAGCAGAAAAGAGGGAGAATTGAAACAACAATAATGAAACAAATCAAACAATGCTAGCTGCCCCTTTCTCTATTTCTCTATTATAAACACACCAATATAGTTATAGTCTAACAAATTTCAACAAATCCAAATTAATATACTCACTAGCAAGAACAATCTCAACAGCAAGAATCACAATAACAATAATTTAATGAATTAACAAGAGCAAGATTAGAATAAAAAAAACCAACAACCTAATAACAAAAAACAAAAGCAATCTATATCCCAAGAATCACAATAACAATTTCAAAAATCTAACAAATTAACAATTTAAAAAAAACACAGCAACCCAATAATCTGAAGAACAATAATAGGTATATGAAACAAAAAACAACAACAAAAACTTGAATAGAAAAATCCAACAAATTCAATCACAGCAACCCAACAATTTAGCAAATTAAGACAACAGCAGCCCAATAATTTAGCAAATTATCAACTTAATAAGTTCAATAACAAAAAATCACAATAAAACCAAAAATATTAAAGTAAACAGAGCAACAACATAACAGAAGTAAAAGGATGAAGCATATGAATCTTCTAAACTGAAACAGTTATATGATGAAGGTATAGACATAGGGTTCTTGGAGAAGAGGTGGCGGGACCGTTGCGGAACTGGAGAAGGAGTGGTTGGACCGTCGCGGAACTGGAGAAGGGGTGGCTGGACCGTCGCGTAACTGGAGCCGTGGAGGGTGGAACGCGGTGGAACTGGAACAGAGGAGGGTGGAGCGCGGCAGAACAGGAGCAGAGGAGGGATGGAGCGCGGCAGATCTGGAGCATAGGAGGGATGGAGCGCGGTGGACCAGAACCGACGCGGCGGAACAGCGGCTGCTCCACGGAGGAACGACACGAGACGAGTTGCAGTGGGACGGCGGCTTCAAGCATATGCGATGCGATGCGACGCGACAGCTGAGATGAGCGGAGACGACGCTAAAGCAGTGGGGCGACGACTAGACCAGATTCGACGGCGGCGGTAGGACGGCGGCAGTGATAGCTTGAAGAAGAGAGTAGCGATGGAGGCTAGGGTTTTTTCTTTTGAGAGAGGGATGCAGAAGGAAGATGAGTGGGAGACAGAGAGGGAGACGGTGAGTTGGTGAATGGTGAGGCTCTTTTTATTTTTTTTTAATTTTCTTTTTTTTTAATTTAAAATTCAAAAGGGTGAGTTGAAATGTGAAAACCGGTCGGGTCCTGGTTCGGTCCGATCGACCGGTTCCCGGCCGGTCCGACGATTAAATTCCAGTTTTTAAAATGAGCGGTTATACTATTTGTCCGAACTGTTTTTCTTGTCGGTTCACGGTTCGACGACCGGTTCAACCGGCCGGTTTGAACCGATTTTCAGAACATTGATCTAAACTGATCAGATAAAAATTATTTATTCAATTCAAAACAAAAAATAAATTAAATTGATTTTTCATTAAAAAAATTAGTGACTCAACAGGCACTCTGTTCAACCACTTTTTTATTATTTTTAAGAAATTAATTTTATTTCTTTTCTTAATATATTTTTTACCCTTCAAATTTATTAGATAAGTATTTTTTATCATTTTAATATTAGCGTGACCTTATTTATAACATATTTTGTCAAAATTAAAATTACTATAAAAGACCTTTAAATGCTAAATTATAAAAGCACACGATAAAAAAAAATATATATATATATATATATATTATCGAAAAAAACATAGTTCAAAAATTAATGGTAATGATATTATCTTAATTCAAAGAGAGTATCTATAAACCAAGAGATAAACACTAAATCAGTACCTGAATGCTTCTACTACTAATAAAATGGTACCTAATTTTTGTTATTGACAAAATGATTTTCAAAAAATTTTAAAATTCGACAAAAATAACCAACTATCAATTGAGTTATATGGAATTAAGGTTTAGAGGTGATGTGTCAGTTAACAATTATCATAATTACAAAATTTACCTACTTTTAATTTTTATAATTTTAAAAACACCCAAATTTTAATTTTTTAAAAACTCTTATCCTTTTTTTCTGAAACTCTCATCTCTTCTTCTAAATCATCATCATTTTCTAAAATCCTAATCTCCTTTTTTATCTTTTTTTCTTTTCAACGATGTCATTTTGGGAATTAGGTGATGGTCAACGAGGCTCTTAGATTGTAGTTGTGGTTGTGGTGGTGATGGTGGTGGTGGTGGTGGTAGCGACAGAGGGTGTAACGACCCAACTCCTAGTATGTCACGATCATACTAAAAACTAGACGCTACTGACTTACCTTATTACATATTAACTAATATTTATTATATAAGTCTAATTTGTCGTTAACGTGTCGCCATTTTACGGATAAACTTTTTTTGAAAACATTGAACAATTTATCATCGCGAATATACAGAAGTAAATAACACCACAAACATAAATATGAACAGAAATACTCACATATCTTCATACATCAGTATAGCATTCAAAGACCTTGTTAGTGTACACATCATAAGATAAATATATACATATATGAACATATGATATCCCCAGGCTCTGACCCACACAAAAAGCTACCTAACTGGTGTCCAGGCCAGCCTAGCATTTCTAGACCTTCCTACTTTCTTTGTATACCAACAAAAAGAGAGACTAAAACTGAAAATTATTAAGTAGGGCTGCGCAAAAAGAAGACTAATTGATGTTCCCTAAACTAAATTGAAATATCTTCATTCTGTAGGCCTCCGTACGATCCGCCCACAGATGCATCACTTTCAGATGGTCGTAACTCCTCCTCTAGATCTTCTTCCTCTGACCCCTCTGAAATAGACACTGCACCTGTAACACCCTATTATACAGAGTCTTATGCTTAACTCATAAAACAGAGGTGGCAAGCTATTACGACCAGCTATTATGACCTCTAAAATAAAATTTAGTACATATAGTAGTGTGAAAAATGTTTATAACTAGGAGCCTTTGAAGAAAAGAGGTAAAAACAAAATCATTAAGATGAAAAGCGCAACACTCCGATCGATAACATAACAAAACAGATAAAGGATAGACTAACGCGAATCCATAAACAAGAGAGTGCCAAAGATATAAATATTAAAACTCAAGACCCGGTTTGTTAATATAACCGGTCCAAGCATAAAAGTATATATATATATATATATATATATATATATATATATATATATATATATATATATATATATATATATAAAGTAAGGAACCCAAAAGAAACCCAAAAGACGAATTACAAAAACTATTCTCCAAAATAACCCCTCTGAGGTGTCAACACAGTATGTATTATTTAGTGGAGATAATAAGTATCTAAGTGAAAACATAAAACCAAAGTAAAGTCTCGAGAACCAAGGATCTTCGCTAATCCAGCAGTCTCCAGCATGCCTCGGCAAGGAGACTCACGTCCTGCATCTGAAAACCACAAAATTCGCATGGGTGAGAACCAAATGTTCTCAGTATGGTAATAGTACCCACATATCTAATATGTAATGTCCTAGGAAAGCCGAAGGCAATCCTAGAACTTCCAACAGATAAATCAAAGCTTATAAATAGACTAAACCATAAATGGCAACTGACTATAGATCTTCAGTCTAACTAATACTTTTCTTTCTAAATCCTTCAGATCTCCCAACCACCAGTAGTAATATAATATAGAAAACACAATTATATCAGATAAGGGGATATACAAATAGGAAATAAATACGACATTTAGATAATTAGCAAGTAATATGCAATCAATTAGGCAATTCGAAACAATTCACAACATAAATCACAATTCATATCCAACACCCTCACTGGTGTATATTCACGGGGGCGAGCTCATCCAGAACTTTAACAGTATCCGGCCACACTTATGACATAGGGTCAACAGAGTATCGAGTCTCCACCTAGAGCACATGGTGGCTAGCTACTGCTTTCACTCAGGGAAACTCGTATCTCAGATAGTGGAAGTGCAACATTCACATTTCATTCAATAGGCATATATGTAATCATACTCAGCCATAATTCAATAATGGCTCGGCCATAATTTGGCAATAACTCAGCCATCTGGCTCATAATTCAATCAATAACCAGCCAATTCATTAACAATCACAGTCCTTCGGCTCATGCATATAAAGCACTTCCACCACCATCCTCCGTATCTCATACAATCATCGTTGATCATCATTGATCATTAATTCTCCCCATTCTTCATTCACAATTTACCATATTTCCTAGCTCCTTCTTATTGCTAGGCAAATCATAAGGTTTAAAGACATAAGGGGTGAGATCGGAGGCTTAGAAGTATGAAATTTGGCTTTGAAAACTCAAAAATCAACCTTCGGGGCAACAACTGGGTCATGCGCCAAAAAGTATCAGGATGTGTATGCGTCGTCCACGTGCACACGTGGATGGAAGAAAAGTCAGGTGATGCCTGTGCGTCAGCCACGCGTACGCGTGGGTGCGTTTTGTGCCCCACGCACAAAACCAGCGCAATTCCCGCACAACTCTCGGAAAATTTGGTTGGGCAACTAATTAAGCACATCAACGCGTACGCGTCGGCCAGGTGCACGCGTGGGTAGTGATTTGAAAATGATGCGTGCGCGTCGGCCACGCCTACGCCTGAAAGTGCGTTCTGCCAAAAATTTTACTAAGTTAAAAAGCTGCAGAATTTATAGTTTCAACCCCCAATCTTCTGACGGGCATAACTTATCCGTTTCAAATCATTTTTCACCCGTTCTTCAAATGGCATAAACATCCTGGATCCAATTTCATTTCTAAACAAGTTTGGTACAATTCGGGAATTTGGAGTCCAGGTTATACTCCGTCAAAGTATGCCCAAATACCACATTTTCATACAAGACCACAAGGTGCCATTTTCAAAACAAACCAATTCCAACCCTTTTCAAAATCAACCAAAACATGCCAAAAATCAACCTCAAGCCTCCTCAACTCATATGTTAACATTTTTATCAAAAATCACAAATCACCAACCCACCATTTTAACCAATCTCAATTTAATAACTTAATTTCAAACACATTATCACATCATAAACCCACAAATTCTACTAGGGTTGAGAATCTTACCACACCCAAGGATCAAAGAGACAAGATTAAGCTTCTCCTTCAAGCTAGTTCGATCCTAAAACATCAAAGAGCCCAAAATCTCAACACTTTTTTCTCCATAAAATTTGAATTTAAGGGCTGAGGAACTGAACTAAAATCATGGCTTACCTCAAGAATAAAGTAGTGGGTTTTGTAGAGCTCATCACGATAAACACATGGCCACAAACTGTGCGGCAATCGGAGCTCCGGATCAAAAGTTATGGTGGTTTGAAGATCAAACAAGTGTAGAACTTTGGAAGAGTGTTCTTCCCGTTTCCATTTTCCTTTTTCAGCGTGAGTGACATTTAGAGAGGAGAGAGTGCTGTTTTAAGGGTTTTAGGTTTAGTTTGGTTGGGTCAAGGGCCCAATATGGGTCTGGTTGGTCCGATTTGGCCTGTTCAGTCCAATCTTGGGCCGATTTCTATAAAATTTGTATCTCGTTTCAATCTCTTCTATCATATTAAGCCATAAAAATCACATTTTTTGCTTTCTAGAATAAGTTCTAATTTATGGGTTAATTAGTCATTAATTAACCGGATTTTACATTCTACCCACCTAATTGGGAATTTTGCCCACAAAATTCGAATTCAATTACTTGAGAATAAGTGCGGGTAATCAGTTCGTATCTCCGACTCAAGTTCCCAAGTGTGTTCCTCAACACCGGCTCGACTCCATGCCACTTTGACTAACAAAACCTCTTTTCCACGCAACTATTTGATACTCGTATCGTCAATTCTGACCAGAGCCACTGGAAGCGTCAAATCTTCTTTTAACTGAACAGATTCAGGTTCTAGTACATGGCTAGAATCAGGAGTATACTTCCGAAGCTACAACACGTGAAACACGTCGTGCAGGTTCGAAAGGTGTGGTGGTAGAGCCATCTGATACGCCACTGGTCCAACCCTCTCTAGTATTTGGAACGAATTGATGTATCAAGGATTCAACTTCTTCGCTTTGATTGCTCTACCTACTCTTGTGGTTGGAGTAAATTTAAGGAAAACATGGTCTCCTTCCTTAAATTCCAAGGGCCTCCGCCTTTGATCGGCGTAACTCTTTTGACGACTCTGCGCAGTAAGCATCCTATCTCGGATTTTCTTGACTTGTTCAGTGGTCTCAGCTATCATCTTCGGCCCCAACAAGCTTTTCTCCCCAACTTCATACCAACAAAGCGGCGATTGGCATTTTCTCCCATACAGATCCTTATACGGAGCCATTCCGATTCTCGCATGGTAGCTATTATTGTATACAAACTCTACTAGCGGCATATATCGATCCCAACTCGCCGGCTGGTCCAGAACACAAGCCCTCAACATGTCCTCTAGTATTTGGATCGTCCTCTCAGATTGACCATCTGTCTGAGGATGGTAAGCCGTACTCAAGCTTAATCGGGTTCTGAAAGCTTTCTGAAATGCACCCCAGTACCTTGAAGTGAAACAAGAATCTCTATCAGAAACTATAGTAGTAGGCACACCATGAAGTCTCACAATCTCCTTTATGTATAACCGTGCTAGCTCCTCAAGGGTGTAATTCATCCAAATGGGTAAAAAGTGAGCTGACTTCGTTAGTCAGTCCACGATCACCCAGACAGCATCAAAACCGGCCGTAGTCCTTGGCAATCCCGACACAAAGTCTATCGCAATGCTTTCCCACTTCCATTGCGGAACCTCTAAAGGTTGCAACATCCCGGAAGGTCTCTGGTGTTTGATCTTTACTTTCTGACAGGATAAACACTTTGAAACATATTCCGCCACATCATTCTTCATACCCGGCCACCAAAATATCGCCTTTAGATCATGGTACATCTTAGTACTCCCCGGGTGAATAGAGAATCCACTTTTGTGTGCTTCCTTTAAGATATCTTGCCGCAAAGTGCCAACACCCTGCACAATGATCCTACCCTTGAATCTCCATAACCTATCTTGATCATCCGACACTCTCCACTTCTTCCCTTCCTCAATAGCTAGAAGCATCTTTGATAACACGTCATCATTTTGATGAGCCTTTAGGTGTTCAGATTTAAAATCATTTGAGATCTGTAATCGACTTAAATACAGAATTCCAGACACTTCTTGAATACCAATCTTCAGACTCTCGAATTCTTTGAGCAATTCCTCTTCTCGAAGCATCATCCTAGCAACATACAATGACTTTTGACTTAACGCATCCGCCACTACATTCGCCTTTCCCGGGATGGTAATTCAACTCAAAGTCGTAGTGCTTCAGTAATTCCATCCACCTCCTCTGCCGCATATTAAGTTCTTTTTGATCAAAGAGATATTTCAAGCTCTTGTTATCAGAGAAAACTCAGAACTTAACCCCATAGAGGTAATGCCTCCACACTTTTAGCACAAACACAATCGCTCATGCGTAGGGTAGTTAACTTCATGAGGTCTCAACTGTCGTGAGGCATACGCCACCACATTATGATGCTGCATCAGCACGCACCATAGACCCTTCAGTGAGGCATCACAATACACCTCAAATGATTCATTTGCGTTAGGTAACACCAACACAGGCGCAGTGGTCAACTTTTGCTTTAACGCCTGAAAGCTCTCTTCACACTCAGGAGTCCAAATAAATGGCACGTCCTTGCAGGTCAACCTTGTCAATGGCAAAGCTATTTGTGAAAAGTCCTTGATGAATCTTTGGTAGTAGCCAGCTAAGCCTAGAAAACTCCTTATCTCAGTAACTGAGGTCGGTCGCCCCCAATCCATTACCGCCTCCACCTTAGATGGGTCTACAGCTGTCCCCTGTTTACTCACTACATGATCCAAAAACTTCACCTCACTCTTCCAGAATTCACATTTAGACAGTTTCACATAGAGTTTCTTTTCCTTCAGTATCTGCAACACAGTCCTCAAGTGTTCTGCATGCTCTTCTTCAGTCTTGGAATAAATTAGTATGTCATCAATAAAGACAACAATGAATAACGGACGGAAAACTCTGTTCATATAATCCATAAATACTACAGGAGAGTTTGTCAACCCAAAAGACATTACGGTGTACTCGTAATGACCATAACGAGTCCTGAAAGCGGTCTTAGGGATGTCCTCACCCCTCACCCTTATATGGTGATAGCCTGATCACAAATTGATCTTGGAGAAAACCCCGGCTCTTTGTAACTGATCTATGAGATCGTCAATCCTCGGCAGTGAGTACTTATTCTTTATTGTGACCTTGTTCAGCTGCCTGTAATCTACATAGAGTTGCATACTCCCGTCTTTCTTCTTTACCAGCAACACTGGTATTTCCCACGGAGAAACACTTGGTCAGATAAAGTTCTTACCCAACAGATCCTCTAACTGAGACTTTAGCTCGGCCATTTCTAGTGGTGGCATCCTATAAGGAGCACTCGAGATTAGTCTAGCCCCAGGCACCAGCTCAATAGCAAACTTAACCTCTCGGTTAGGTGAAAATTCATCAATATCGTCAGGAAATATCTCTAGAAACTCACACACAACCAGAATTTGATCCAATCTTTGATCATCACCCGAAACACCCACGGTTAACAACATAATACCCTGACATTCGGTCCCAGAACAATTCACCATCATAGAATTCAATTAATAACCATTCACCACAACCGGCCCTTCTACGTCTTCCAACATAAAGTACACCAATTTTGCAGAACAGTCGAGCAGGACATGGTTCTCAGATAACCAATCCAGTCCCAACATAAGATCAAGACCGATAATCGGCAAGCAGATTAAATTATGGTCAAAATCACATTGCTTGACCCTAAATGAAACTTGTGGGCATCCTAACCTAGTTACCATGGCTTCATGGGTGGCATTATACACCTTTAGGTCATAACCTAAAACTACGATCTTCAATCCTAACTCACTAGCTTTTTCGAAGGCAATGAATGAATGTGTTGCTCTCGAATCAAATAAAGCATTTAAAATTTGACCAGCCATTTCACAGTTACCTCGAATAAGTGTCTCAGATCCCTCGGCACCCACAGCTGAGGTGGTGAACACCCGACCAGGCTGCTGTGCTCTCTCTGCACCTTGCTTATGCTTCTCCGGACAGTTTGAGGCTCTATGCTTCACCTTACCACAAGATTAGCACAATCCCCATCCGGCTTTGCACGGGGGTCCTGGATGGTGACCCCCACACCTAGCACAAGCTTGCTCATTCTGAGGCTGCTTCCCAAACCTTTTTCCCTTGGGAGTTGTTATTGTTGGGCCTCCTGAAAGAGCCTTCCCGCTTGAAAGGTAGACCTCTAAGAGCAAAGCTCTTCCCTCGTTTCTGTGAGAATGGTTCCCTATGGCTTCCTCTCTCTGCAGCTGCCTTTTTCACACACTCTTCAGTAACCCTACTCTTATTCACCAACTCTGAAAAAGTTTTGATCTCCATTGGTCCCACTGAGCTAAAGATATCGCTTCGGAGCCCTCCTTCATACTTAATGCACTTCCATTCCTCGAAGTCTCTCGGAGCTCTCTGACACATGCGGAAAAACCTGAATAGCTCCTCAAACTTGTTTGTATACTCAGATACAGACATAGCACCCTACTTTAGCTGCAGTAACTCCAGTTCCTTGGCCGTCCTGGCAGAATTCGGGAAGTACTTCTTATAGAATTCTACTTGGAAGGCATCCCAAGTGATAGAGTCATCACCCTGCTGCAGAAGATGTCGGGTTCCCTGCCACCAATGCGATGCTTTCCCAGTGAGCAGATAGGTAGCAAACTCAATACACTGCTCTTCAGTTACCAACTGTGCTTGCAGTGCCCACTCCATAGCCTAAAACCAGGTATCAGCTTCAGTCGGGTTGGTAGTTCCCTTGAACTTGGGTGGATTAACCTTTAAGAAGGTTGCTAATGTCATCGGGCCCTAAGCTCCACTATCGCCATTGCCATTATTGTTCATCTATTGTCCAAGAGCCGCAGCAGTGGCCTGCATAGCAGCAGCCATGATCTCTAATGCTGCCATAAAGTTTACCGGGTCATTTGGGTCGACCCCTGGCGCACGAGCACTAGTACGACCTCTCCCACAACCTCGACCACGTCCACGAGGCGCCATATAGTTCCTATACACACCAAACAATGGATATCAAGTTAATAAGTCTCAATATCGGAAGTTTAGTGCTTCAAAGTCCCAAATGCATGCTCATGAATGTTTATGCCAGTTACATCAATTAGATATCCTAACAGCACATAACACACATACAGAAAATACACACAAGCACAGTCAATCTGTCCCTCAGGCTCTATAGGAACGAACTACTCTGATACCAAAATGTAACACCCTACCATACAGAGTCTTATGCTTAATTCATAAAACAGAGGTGACAAGGTATTACGACCTCTAAAATAAAATTTAGTACATATAGTAGTGTGAAAAATGTTTATAACTATGAGCCTTTGAAGAAAAGAGGTAAAAACAAAATCGTTAAGATGAAAAGTGCAACACCCCGATCGATAACGTAACAAAACAGATAAAAGATAGACTAATGTGATTCCTTAACAAGAGAGTGCCAAAGATACGAATATCAAAATTCAAGACCCGGTTTGCAAAGATAACCTGTTCTCCAAAATAACCCCTAAGAGGTGTCAACACAGTATGTATTATTTAGTGGAGAAATAAGTATCTAAGTGAAAACATAAAACCAAAGTAAAGTCCCAAGAACCAAGGATCTTTGCTAATCCAGGAGTCTCCAGCATGCCTCAGTGAGGAGCCTCACGTTCTGCATCTGAAAAGCACAAAATCCACATGGGTGAGACTCAGAGGTTCTCAGTATGGTAACAGTACCCACATATCTAACATGTAATGTCCTGGGAAAACCGAAGGCAATCCTAGAACTTCCAACAGCCAACAGATAAATCAAAGCTTATAAATAGACTAAACCATAAATGACAACTGACTAAAGATCTTCAGTATAACTAATACTTCCCTTTCCAAATCCTTCATACCTCCCAACCACCAGTAGTAATATAATATGGCAAACACAATTATATCAGACAAGGAGATATACAAATAGGAAATAGATACGACATTTAGACAATTAGCAAGTAATATGCAATCAATTAGGCAATTCCAAACAATTCACATAATATCCATATGATGTATGCCTGTCCTAATGGCTGATGAGTCTCATCTGTCGGTTATAAAGCCAACCCGAAAAGTCCAGGTAGCTAACCATTGGACTGTTCCTCTGTCGTGCATCTCCAACTCGAGTTATTCACAACATAAATCATAATTCATATCCAACACCCTCACTGGTGTATATTCACGGGGGAAAGCTCATCCGGAACTTTCACAGTGTTTGGCCACACTTACGACAAAGGGTCAGTGGAGTATCGAGTCTCCACCTGGAGCACATGGTGGCTAGCCACTACTTTCTCCCAAGAAAACTCGTATCTTAGATAGTGGAAGTGCAACATTCACATTTCATTCAATAAGCATATATGTAATCATACTCAGCCATAATTCAATAATGGCTCAGCCATAATTTGACAATAACTCAGCCATTCGGCTCATAATTCAATCCATAACCAGCCAATTCATTAACAATCACAGCCCTTCGGCTCATGGCATATAAAGCACTTCCACCACCATCCTCCGTATCTCATACAATCATTGTTGATCATCATTGATCATTAATTCTCCCCTTTCTTCATTCACAAGTTACCACATTTCCTAGCTTCTTCTCATTGCCAGGCATATCATAAGATTTTAAGACATAAAGGGGTGAGATCGGAGGCTTAGAAGTATGAAATTTGGTTTTGAAAACTCAAAAATTAGCCTTGGAGTGAAAATAGGGTCTCGCATGCGCGTCGCCCACGCGCAAGCGTGGAAAGCCAAAAAGTATCGTGACGCGTATGCATCGTCCATGCCTGCGCGTACGCATAGGTGCGTTTTGTTCCCCACGCACAAAACCAGCGCAATTCCCACACAACTCTTGGGAAATTTGGCTGGGCAATTAATTCAGCACATCGACGCGTACGCGCCGGTCAGTCGCACGTGTGGGTAGTGAACATTTGAAAACTACGCATGCTCGTCGGCCACGCCTATGCGTCAGAGTACGTTCTGCCAAAAACTTTACTAAGTTAAAACGCTGTAGAATTCACAGTTTCAAACCCCAATCTTCTGACGGGCATAACTTCTCCATTTCAAATCATTTTTCACCCAATCTTCGAACGGCATAAACATCCCAGATCCATTTCATTTCTAAATAAGTTTGGCACAATTCAAGGATCCGAAGTCTAATTTATGGTCCGCCAAAGTATGCCCAAAAACCACATTTTCATACAAAACCACAAGGTGCCATTTTCAAAACAAACCAATTCCAACCCTTTTCAAAATCAACCAAAACATGCCAAAAATCAACCTCAAGCCTCCTCAACTCATATGTTAACATTTTTATCAAAAACCACAAATCACCAACCCATCATTTTAACCAATCTCAATCTAATAACTCAAACACATTATCACATCATACATCCTTCCTCATACCAATTTCCAACAACACTATTTCCAATCAACCATCATTACATACAATCAATATCATTCTCACCATCAACATGGTTTCACCCACAATTTAACCTCAACCAATCATTAAACATATCTCAAAACATGCATACCTCTCATGCATCATACCATCATAATACCAATTTTTTCAATATTCACATACATAACCACACAATTTATTTCAACCATTCAACAACACCAACCATTCAAATCCTATCTTTGGACCTCTAGCCTAAGTTTTCACACCACATTACATTTTAGATATAGGAAACCGAGACCATACCATAGCCGATTTCCTCGCTCAACCCGGAGCACTTCCAAATTACTTTTGCACAAGCTCTCAAGGCTTTAACACCTCCAAGAATAGATTTTTAGCACACCAAAGTCCTTTTCCAAGCTTTCCAAAATCTCAATCAAGCTTCAGTATTCATATACACACTACCTAAGCCACAATTATCATATCCAAACACAATAACTCAATACCCAAACATCATAAACCCATAAATTCCACTAGGGTTGAGAATCTTACCACACCCAAGGATCAAGGAGACAAGATTAAGCCTCTCTTTCAAGCTAGTTAGATCCTATAATATCAAAGAGCCAAAAATCTCAACACCGGCTCGACTCCATGCCACTTTGACTAACGAAACCTCTTTTCCACGCAACCGTTTGATACTCGTATCGTCAATTCTGACCGGAACCACTGGAAGCATCAAATCTTCTTTTAACTGAACAGATTTAGGTTCTAGCACATGGCTAGAATCAAGCGTATACTTCCAAAACTGCGACACGTGAAACACGTCATGCAGGTTCGAAAGGTGGGGTGGTAGAGCCATCCGATACGCCACTGGTCCAACCCTCTCCAGTATCTGGAATGGACCGATGTATCGAGGATTCAACTTCTTCGCTTTGATTGCCCTACTTACTCCTGTGGTTGGAGTAACTTTAAGGAAAACATGGTATCTTTTAAATGTCGGGTCCTCGTAAATAAACAAAGGGTCAAACTCATAGAATATTACTTTCATCTCCTTTTAAAGGGAGTGAGAAGGGGTAAGAATTTGAGAGTTTTTAATGGTCGGGGTTGTTATTTAAATTCATTATTTTTGTATTATTACTAGTCGATAGTGCTTGATCATAAGATATAAGAATAACAGATAACAAGAAACACAGAGTAATAGTAAATAAATAGGGAATGTAGAAGTGAAAACAACAAGTAAACACACACAAATACATAAAGTATAACAGAAAAATATGTGACAAACAAGTATGATGCATGTCTGATCCTAGTGCAGGTCATGAGCTCAAGTGTCGGTTTCTACCTGCCCTCGACATAACCCAGTAGCCGGTCAGGGTAAGGCTTTTCCAAAGCAAAACCAAATTAAGCATGTTGGCAATATCTCTGTAAGCAACTCTCTTACAGGAACAGCTCTGAGGCTGAGTATTCATGTCATACCTCTGTAAGTGACCACGCCTTACAGGAACAGTTGTTATTTGAGTGTGCATATTTGTTTGGTTTGCCTAACTGTATATTTCTATGTAACTGCTAATTGTAATACCTGCTATAATTGTTCTCTATTTGTGTTTGATTATTGTTTGTGTTTGCTATCATTGAGAGACATGAGACTTGAGATTAAGGATGATTTATGACTATAAGAATGAATGAAATCAGTGGTAGTTTAGAATATGCTAAACTCAGCGAATTAACCTCGTATTGATTACTAATTTTGACTAATATTACCAAACTAAATATTGAATTAATGAATTAAACAAACATGATATTGAGAGTAATGACGATTGATTAACTGTGAGATTGGATATAAAAATGCTAAGATGTATTGAGAAGAACTGAGATTAGAAATCACTGGTATAGTTGAGAATTTAACATATTGACCCTGTTTGGACTAGAAAGAATTTTAGGCTTGAACTTTATGAGTTTGGAGATTAGGATTATTGATGAGCGGATAATTTATACGCTTTTTGGCATTATTTTTAGATAGTTTTTAGTATAATCTAGCTACTTTTAGGGATGTTTTTATTAGTTTTTATGCTAAATTAACATTTCTAGACTTTACTATGAGTTTGTGTGTTTTTCTATGACTTCAGGTAATTTCTGGCTAAAATTGAGGGACCTGAGCAAAACTCTGATAAGGAGGCTGACAAAGGACTGCTGATGTTGTTGAAATCTGACCTCCCTGCACTCAAAATAGATTTTCTGGAGCTACAGAACTCCAAATGGTGCACTCTCAATGGCGTTGGAAAGCAGACATCCAGATCTTTCCAGCAATATATAATAGTCCATATTTTATTCGTGATTAGATGATGTAAACTGGTGCTCAATGCCAGTTCCATGTTGTATTCTGGAGTCAAACGCCAGAAACACGTCACGAACCAGAGTTGAACGCCAGAAACACGTTACAACTTGGCGTTCAACTCCAAAAGAAGCCTCTGCATGGAAGTGGATTTCTGCATCAATTACTTACTTCTGTAAACCCTAGTAGCTAGTCTAGTATAAATAGGACTTTTTACTATTGTATTCAGTGTCTTTGATTGTATTTTTTTATCTTTTGATCATGTTTGGTGGCTGGCCATTCGGCCATGCCTGGACCTTTATCACTTATGTATTTTTAACGGTGGAGTTTCTACACACCATAGATTAAGGGTGTGGAGCTCTGTTGTACCTCAAGTTTCAATGCAATTACTACTATTTTCTATTCAATTCCGCTTGTTCTTATTCTAAGATATTCGTTGCACTTCAACATGATGATTGTGATGATCCGTGACACTCATCATTATTCTCACCTATGAATGCGTGACTGACAACTACTTTCGTTCTACCTTAGACCAGGCACATAACTCTTGGATTCCTTAATCAGAATCTTCGTGGTATAAGCTAGATTAATGGCAGCATTCATGAGAATCTGGAAAGTCTAAACCTTGTCTGTGGTATTCCGAGTAGGATTCCGGGATTGAATGACTGTGACGAGCTTCAAACTCGCGATTGTTGGGCGTGATGACAAACGCAAAAGAATCAAGGGATTCTATTCCAACATGATAGAGAACCGACAGATGATTAGCCGTGCCGTGACAGAGCATTTGGGCCTTTTTCACTGAGAGGATGGGATGTAGCCATTGACAACGGTGATGTCCTACATACAGCTTGCCATGGAAAGGAATAAGAAGGATTGAAGGAAGACAGTAGGAAAGTAGAGATCCAATAGGGACAAGCACCTCCACACACTTATCTGAAATTCCCAACATTGAATTACATGAGTAACTCTATCTTTATTTTCTGTTTTATTTATTATTCGAAAACTCCATAACATTTACTATCCGCCCAACTGAGATTTACAAGATGACTATAGCTTGCTTCATACCAACAATCTCCGTGGGATCGACCCTTACTCACGTAAGATATTACTTGGACGACCCAGTGCACTTGCTGGTTAGTTGTGCGGAGTTGTGACTAAGTGTGATTCACGTTTGAGAGCGCTACCAACTTTTTGGAGCCATTGTTGATGATCGCAATTTCGTGCACCAAGTTTTTGGCACCGTTGCTGGGGATTTTCGAGTTTGGACAACTAACGGTTCATCATGTTGCTCAGATTAGGTAATTTTCTTCTTATTTTATTTTGAAAAAGTTTTCAAAAATCTTTCAAAATTTTTCTTTTCTTTGTTTTCATTTTTTCCAAAAATTATTTTCGAAAAAAATTATTTAAATTATTCTATGATTTCAAAAGTTTTCAAGAATGAATTCTAGAGTTTCATATAACACGTTTTATTTTGGCTGGCTATTAAGCCATGTCTAATTCACAAGATTTTGATTGAGGACTTTGGATTCATTACTTCCTTTGTCCTATATGTTTTTCGAAAAATATAAAGTAAAATCCAAAAAAATAATAAAATTATAAAAATAAAAAATATTTTTGTGTTTCTTGTTTGAGTCTTATGTCATGTTTTAAGTTTGGTGTCTATTGCATATTCATTTTGTTCTTGCAATTTTCGAAAATTCATCCATTCATAGTGTTCTTCATGATCTTCAAGTTGTTCTTGGTAAGACTTCTTGTTTTGATCTTGATAATTTCTTGTTTTGTGTTCTTTGTTGTTTTTTATATGCATTTTTGCATTCATAGTGTCTAAGCATTGCAAATTTCTAAGTTTGGTATCTTGCATGTTTTCTTTGCATAAAATTTTTTTTCAAAAATATGTTCTTAATGTTCATCATGATCTTCAAAGTGTTCTTGGTGTTAATCTTGACATTCATAGTGTTCTTGCATGCATCATGTGTTTTGATTCATAATTTTCATGTTCTGAGTCATTTTTTATGTTTTTCTCTCTCATAATTAAAATTCAAAAATCAAAAAATATCTTTTCCTTTTTTCTCTCAAAATTTCGAAAATTTGGGTTGACTTAGTCAAAAAATTTTTAAAATTAGTTGTTTCTTGTAAGTCAAGTCAAATTTTCAAATTTTAAAAATCTTATCTTTTTAAAACTTTTTCAAAATTCAAATCTTTTTTCATTTTTCTTTCATGATTTTCAAAAATTTTAAAAATTATTTTTCAAAATCTTTTTCTTAATTTTATTTCAAAATTTTCGAAACTTAACTAACAAGTAATGTGATTGGTTCAAAAATTTGAAGTTTGTTACTTTCTTGTTAAGAAAGGTTCAATCTTTAAATTCTAGAATCTTATCTTTTAGTTTCTTGTTAGTTAAGTAATTAATTTTAATTTTAAAAATTAAATCTTTTCTAACCAAATCTTTTTAATCATATCTTTTTATCATATCTTTTATATCATATCTTTTTCAAAATTTTATCTTTTTCAAAAATTTGATTTCAAATTATCTTTTCTATCTTCTTATCTTATCTTTTCAAAATTGATTTTCAAATCTTTTTTTTTCAATTAACTAACTAACTTTTTGTTTGTTTCTTATCTTTTTCAAAACAACTTAACTACTTCTCCCTCTCTAATTTTCGAAAATATCTCCCCCTTTTTCAAAATTATTCTTAAATTAATTAATTGTTTCAATTTTTAATTTTAATTTTATTTCTTATCTTAATTCTCAAAAATTATTAACTCCTTTTCAAAAATTATTTTCGAAATTCTTTCCCTCTCCTCTTCTTCTATTTATTTATTTATTTACTAACACTTCTCTTCACCTCTCTTCATCTCAAATTACTACCCCTATCCTCACCCTTCTGTTTGGATTCTCCTTTCTTTATTCCCTTTCATCTTCTACTAACAATAAGGAACCTCTTTACTATGACATAGAGGATTCCTCTTCTCTTCTTTTCTTGTTCTTTTCTCTTTCATATGAGCAGGAATAAGGAAAAAGGCATTCTTGTTGAAGCTGACCCTGAACCTGAAAGGACTCTGAAGAGGAAACTAAGAGAAACTAAATTATAACAATCCAGAGATAACCTTGCTGAAATTTTTGAACAAAAAAAGGAGATGGCAGCCGAACCCAACAACAATAATGCAAGAAGGATGCTTGGTGATTATACTACACCTACGTCCAAGTTTGATGGAAGAAGCATCTCAATTCTTGCCATTCGAGCAAACAATTTTGAGCTGAAACCTCAATTAGTTACTCTAATGCAACAAAACTGCAAGTTTCATGGACTTCCATCCGAAGATCCCTACCAGTTCTTAACTGAGTTCTTGCAGATCTGTGAGACTGTTAAGACTAATGGAGTAGATCCTGAAGTCTACAGGCTCATGCTTTTCCCTTTTGCTGTAAGAGACAGAGCTAGAGCATGGTTAGACTCTCAACCTAAAGATAGCCTGGACTCCTGGGATAAGCTGGTCACGGCCTTCTTGGCTAAGTTCTTTCCTCCTCAAAAGCTGAGCAAGCTTAGAGTGGATGTTCAGACCTTCAAATAAAAAGATGGTGAATCCCTCTATGAAGCTTGGGAAAGATACAAGCAGATGACCAAAAGATGTCCTTCTGACATGTTTTTAGAATGGACCATGATAGATATATTCTATTATGGTCTATCTGAGTTCTCTAAGATGTCACTGGACCATTCTGCAGGTGGATCCATTCACCTAAAGAAAATGCCTGCAGAAGCTCAAGAACTTATTGACGTGGTTGCAAATAACCAGTTGATGTACACTTCTGAGAGGAAATTCGTGAAGAATGGGATGCCTCAAAGGAAGGGAGTTCTTGAAATTGATGCTCTGAATGCCATATTGGCTCAGAACAAAATGTTAACTCAGCAAGTCAACATGATTTCTCAAAGTCTGAATGGATGGCAAAATGCATCCAACAGTACTAAAGAGGCATCTTCTGAAGAAGAAGCTTATGATCCTGAGAACCCTGCAATAGCAGAGGTAAATTATATGGGTGAACCTTATGGAAACACCTATAATTCATCATGGAAAAATCATCCAAATTTCTCATGGAAGGATCAACAAAATCTTCAACAAGGCTTTAATAATGGTGGAAGAAATAGGCTCAGTAATATCAAGCCTTATCCATCATCTTCTCAGCAATAGACAGAGAATTATGAACAAAGTACCTCTAACTTAGCAAATTTAGTCTCTGATCTGTCTAAGGTCACTTTAAGTTTCATGAGTGAAACAAGGTCCTCCATCAGAAATCTGGAGGAACAAGTAGGCCAGCTGAGTAAGAAAATCACTGAAACTCCTCTTAGTACTCTCCCAAGCAATACTGAAGAGAATCCAAAAAGAGAGTGCAAGGCCATAGATATAATCAACATGGCCGAACCTAGAGAGGAAGGAAAGGACGTGAATCCCAATGAGGAATACCTCATGGGACGTCTCTCAAGCAAGAAGGAGTTCCCTATTGAGAATCCAAGGGAATCTGAGGCTCATATAGAGACCATAGAGATCCCATTAAACCTCCTTCTGCATTCATGAGCTCTGAAGACTATTCTTCCTCTGAAGAAGATGAAGATGTAACTGGAGAGCAAGTTGCTCAATATCTAGGAGCTATCATGAAGTTGAATGCCAAGTTATTTGGTAATGAGACTTGGGAAGGTGAACCTCCCTTGCTCATCAGTGAACTAGATACATGGGTTCAGCAAACCTTACCTCAAAAAAGACAAGATCTTGGCAAATTCTTAATATCCTATACCATAGGCACCATGACCTTTGAAAAGGCTCTGTGTGACCTGGGGTCAAGCATAAATCTTATGCCACTCTCTGTAATGGAGAAGTTGGGGATCATTGAGGTACAGCCTGCCATATTTTCATTACAATTGGCAGACAAGTCAGTAAGACAAGCTTATGGATTGGTAGAGGACGTGTTGGTAAAGGTTGAAGGCCTTTACATCCCTGCTGATTTCATAATCTTAGACACTAGGAAGGAGAAGGATGAATGCATCATCCTTGAAAGACCTTTCCTAGCCACAGTAGGAGCTGTGATAGATGTTAACAGAGGAGAATTAGTCCTTCAATTGAATGGGGACTACCTTGTGTTTAAGGCTCAAGGATCTTCTTCTTTAACAATGGAGAGAAAGCATGAAAAGCTTCTCTCAGTACAGAGTCAAACAAAGCCCCCACAATTAAACTCTAAGTTTGGTGTTGAGAGGCCACAGTCAAACTCTAAGTTTGGTGTTGGGAGTCTACAACATTGACCTGATCACCTGTGAGGCTCCATGAGAGCCCACTGTCAAGCTATTGACATTAAAGAAGCGCTTATTGGGAGGCAACCCAATTTTTTGTTTATCTAATTTTATTTTATTTTCATTGTTCTTTTATGTTTTATTAGGTTCATGATCATGTGGAGTCACAAAAAAAATATTAAAATTAAAAACAGAATAAAAAATAGCAGAAGAAAAACCACACCCTGGAGGAAGGACTTACTGGCGTTTAAACGCCAGTAAGGAGCATCTAGCTGGCGTTAAATGCCAGAACAGAGCATGGATCTGGCATTGAACGCCAGAAACAAGTAGCATCATGGCGTTTAAACGCCAGGAATATACCCTGAGGAGAGCTGGCGCTGAACGCCAGAAACAAGCATGGAACTGGCGATCAATGCCAGAAACATGCTGCAGTTGGGCATTGAACGCCCAGAACATGCATCGCCTCGGCGTTTAAACGCCAGAATTGCATGCAAAGCCATTGTACATGCCTAATTGGTGCAGGGATGTAAATCCTTGACACCTCAGGATCTGTGGACCCCACAAGATCATCTCAGGATCTATGGACCCCACAGGATCCCCACCTACCATATTCTCCCCTCTTCTCAACATTCATCCTCTCTTTTCGATAAACACTCTTCCCCAAAACCCTTCACCAATCACCTCAATCTCTCTTCCCAATTACCCCCTTCACCATTCACATCCATCCACTTTTTCCCACAAACCCCACCTACCTTCAAAATTCAAAATTTCTTTCCCACCCAAACCCACCCTAAATAGCCGAACCTACTCCCTCTCCCCTCACTATATAAACCCCTCTATTCTCCTTAATTTTCACACAACACAAATCCCTCTCCTATACCTTGGCCGAATACACCTTTTTCTACTCTCCTCCATATTTTCTCTTCTTCTTTTTTTTTCTTTCTTCTCTTGCTCGAGGGCAAGCAATATTCTAAGTTTGGTGTGGTAAAAGAATAAGCTTTTTGTTTTTCCATTACCATTGATGGCACCTAAGGCCGGAGAAACCTCTAGAAAAGGGAAAGGGAAGACAAAAGCTTCCACCTCTGAGTCATGGGAGATGGAGAAATTCATCTCCAAAGCCCATCAAGACCACTTCTATGATGTTGTGGCTAAGAAGAAGGTGATCCCTGAGGTCCCTTTCAAGCTCAAGAAAAATGAGTTTCTAGAAATCTGACATGAGATTCAAAGAAGAAGTTGGGAAGTTCTGACCAACCCCATTCAACAAGTCGGAATCTTGATGGTTCAAGAGTTCTATGCCAATGCATGGATCACTAGGAACCATGATCAAAGTATGAACCCAAATCCAAAGAACTATCTTACAATGGTTCGGGGGAAATACTTAGATTTTAGTCCGGAAAATGTGAGGTTGGCATTCAACTTGCCCATGATGTAAGGAGATGCACACCCCTACACAAGAAGGGTCAACTTTGATCAAAGGTTGGACCAAGTCCTTAGGGACATATATGTTGAAGGAGCCTAATGGAAAAGAGACTCCAAAGGCAAGCCGGTTCAATTAAGAAGACTGGACCTCAAGCCTGTGGCTAGAGGATGGTTGGAGTTCATCCAACGCTCCATCATCCCCACTAGCAACCGATCTGAAGTTACTGTGGATCGGGCCATCATGATTCATAGCATCATGAATGGAGAGGAAGTAGAAGTTTATGAAGTCATCTCCCTTGAATTCTACAAAATAGCCGAAAAGCTCTCTACTTTGGCAAGGCTAGCTTTTCCTCATCTTATTTGCCATCTATGTTACTCAGCTAGAGTCATCATAGAAGGAGACATCCCCATTAAGGAGGACAAGCCCATCACTAAGAAAAGGATGGAGCAAACAAGAGAGCCCGCTCATGGAACCCAAGAGACGCATGAGGAAGCTTATCACCAAGAAATCCTGGAGATGCCTCAATGGATGCACTTTCCTCCCAATAACTATTGGGAACAACTCAACACTTCTCCAGAAGATTTGAGTTACAATATGGATCTATTAAGGGTGGAACATCAAGAGCACTCCATCATTCTCCATGAAATTAGAGAAGATCAAAGAGCAATGAGGGAGGAGCAACAAAGGCAAGGAAGAGACATAGAAGAACTCAAGGATATCATTGGTTCTTCAAGAAGAAAGCGCCACCATCACTAAGGTGGATTCATTCCTTGTTCTTATTTTTATGTTTTTCGGTTTTTTTATGCTTATTATGTCATCTATGTTGTGTCTTTATTACATGATCATTAGTATTTAGTAACTATGTCTTAAGGCTATAAATAATTCCATAAATCCTTCACCTCTCTTAAATGAAAAATGTTTTTAAAACAAAAGAACAAGAAGTACATGAATTGTGAAATTATCCTTGAATTTAGTTTAATTATATTGATGTGCTGACAATACTTTTTGTTTTCTGAATGAATGCTTGAACAGTGCATAATTTTGATCTTGTTGTTTATGAATGTTAAAATTGTTGGCTCTTGAAAGAATGATGAACAAAGATAATGTTATTGACAATCTAAAAAATCATGAAATTGATTCTTGAAGCAAGAAAAAGCAGTGAAAAAGCAAAAGCTTGCGAAAAAAAATTTTGGCGAAAAAAATTAGAAAGAAAAAGAAAAAGCAAGCAGAAAAAGCTAATAGCCCTTAAAACCAAAAGGCAAGGGTAAAAAGGATCCAAGGCTTTGAGCATCAATGGATAGGAGGGCCCAAGAAAATAAAATCCAGGCCTAAGTGGCTAAATCAAGCTGTCCCTAACCATGTGCTTGTGGCATGCAGGTCCAAGTGAAAAGCTTGAGACTGAGTGGTTAAAGTCATCATCCAAAGCAAAAAGAGTGTGCTTAAGAGCTCTGGATACCTCTAACTGGGGACTTTAGCAAAGCTGAGTCACAATCTGAAAAGGTTCACCCAGTTATGTTTCTGTGGCATTTATGTATCTGGTGGTAATACTGGAAAACAAAATGCTTAGGGCCACAGCCAAGACTCATAAAAGTAGCTGTGTTCAAGAATCAACATACTTAACTAGGAGAATCAATAACACTATCTGAAATTCTAAGTTCCTATAGATGCCAATCATTCTAAACTTCAAAGGAAAAAGTGAGATGCCAAAACTGTTCAGAGGCAAAAAGCTACAAGTCTCGCTCATCTAATTAGGACTAATATTCATTGATATTCTGGAATTTATAGTATATTCTATTCTTTTTATCCTAATTGATTTTCAGTTGCTTGGGGACAAGCAACAATTTAAGTTTGGTGTTGTGATGAGCGGATAATTTATACGCTTTTTGGCATTGTTTTTAGATAGTTTTTAGTATAATCTAGCTACTTTTAGGGATGTTTTCATTAGTTTTTATGCTAAATTCACATTTCTGGACTTTACTATGAATTTGTGTATTTTTCTATGATTTCAGGTAATTTCTGGCTGAAATTGAGGGACCTGAGCAAAACTCTGATAAGGAGGCTGACAAAGGACTGTTGATGCTGTTGGAATCTGACCTTCCTGCACTCAAAATAGATTTTCTGGAGCTACAGAACTCCAAATCGCACGCTCTCAATGGCATTGAAAAGTAGACATCCAGATCTTTCCACCAATATATAATAGTTTATACTTTATTCGTGATTAGACGATGTAAACTGGCGCTCAACGCCAGTTCCATGTTGTATTCTGGAGTCAAACGCCAGAAACACATCACGAACCAGAGTTGAACGCCAGAAACACGTTACAACTTGGCGTTCAACTCGAAAAGAAGTCTCTGCACGTGTAAAGCTCAAGCTCAGCCCAAGCACACACCAAGTGGGCCCCAGAAGTGGATTTCTACATCAATTACTTACTTCTGTAAACCCTAGTAGCTAGTCTAGTATAAATAGGACTTTTTACTATTGTATTCAGTGTCTTTGATTGTATTTTTTGATCTTTTGATCACGTTTGGGGGCTGGCCATTAGGCCATTCTTGGACCTTCATCACTTATATATTTTTAACGGTGGAGTTTCTACACACCATAGATTAAGGGTGTGGAGCTCTGTTGTACCTCAAGTTTCAATGCAATTACTACTATTTTCTATTTAATTCCGCTTGTTCTTATTCTAAGATATTCGTTGCACTTCAACATGATGAATGTGATGATCCGTGACACTCATCATCATTCTCATCTATGAACGCGTGACTGACAACCACTTCCGTTCTACCGTAGACCGGGCGCATATCTCTTGGATTCCTTAATCAGAATCTTCGTGGTATAAGCTAGATTGATGGCGGCATTCATGAGAATCCGGAAAGTCTAAACCTTGTCTGTGGTATTCCGAGTAGGATTCCTGGATTGAATGACTGTGACGAGCTTCAAACTCGCGATTGTTGGGCGTGATGACAAATGCAAAAGAATCAAGGGATTCTATTCCAACATGATAGAGAACCGACAGATGATTAGCCGTGCCGTGACAGAGCATTTCGACCTTTTTCACTGAGAGGATGGGATGTAGCCATTGACAACAGTGATGCCCTACATACAGCTTGCCATGGAAAGGAATAAGAAGAATTAAAGAAAGACAGTAGGAAAGCAGAGATCCAACAGGGACAAGCACCTCCACACACTTATCTGAAATTTCCACCATTGAATTACATGAGTAACTCTATCTTTATTTTCTGTTTTATTTATTATTTGAAAACTCCATAACATTTACTATCCGCCTAACTGAGATTTACAAGATGACTATAGCTTGCTTCATACCAACAACCTCCGTGGGATCGACCCTTACTCACGTAAGGTATTACTTGGACGACCCAATGCACTTGCTGGTTAGTTGTGCGGAGTTGTGACTAAGTGTGATTCACGTTTGAGAGCGCTACCAACTTTTTGGCGCCATTGTTGATGATCACAATTTCGTGCACCAATTATCTAGTGGGTTCATGTAGTTTTACATAGTCTCTACTTTGAACTATTATCCTACTAGAAACTTTCGGCTTCTCATCGTTGAGGAAATTGTTGATTTTTCAAATAACAAGATGTAACATATCTCGTTGAGAGTGTGAGACTCGTTGGTAAAGTGAAATATATTTTATATTTGAAAATTAATCTGTACTTAGCATATTTTTTCACTATTGAACATGTATTTATATACTTTTCTCTTAGAGGTTTTGTTTTGGAGAAACATAATTGTATTTTTGTACTTCTGATTTTGTAATATATTCTAGCCGGCCTTGTTTTCGATGGTCGAGAATAGTGATTATTATGTATCTTATTCTGAAATCTATGTATATATACATATTCTACTTTGATATACGACGTTTGCTTGTTTTAACATTTTTCATATGTAAGTATCGGTCATTCGATATTTTAATTTCTTTACGGTATCCTATTTATGATGTTATTCTTCTATATCTATATGTATATTTTATTTTTAGGCGTCGTAATGCCTCACCACCTCTTATTTACGACTATAGCGTAAGGCTTTATGTGGTAGGGTGTTACAAAATATATCCTTGACGGCTTAATTTTTAAAAAGTTTATGATCAATTCAACAATAATACATGACACCTATGTCTGATTTGCTTGTGTTAAAGGTTGTTCTTGTGAAATTGTTACTAAATTCATCCTAATTTTTTTGAAAAATTAGCCGCCAAAAGTATATTTGATACAAATCGAAAATTTCTAAGACAAAATTGAAACAAAATAAAACTTAGGCATATTTTTAAAACTTTTAACAAATTTCAAGAATAAAAAATAAAAGAGTGCTAAGGGGTCAGCAGAATTTGTGATGTGTAGCCATCAATTAACCATCATCAATGTTTTTAATGGTGGGAGATGACATTTAATAGTGTAGAATTACTTTTTTTTAATGGTTAAGTACTGGCCAAATTTTAATAAAAGTGCTGGCCCTAGACTTTCTCTAAAAAATATACTTTATCCTATTAATATTGTTTTTCCATTATAAACCTTTATTTAAATTTTTTTAATTCATTTTTTTCATATATAAATTGAATATACTTTACATTTATTAATCTGTTATGTGATTATATTCAAATAAATTGAATTGATTTTTCTTTAAAAAAATAATTCACATTGCATTGTGAATACTAGGGTGCACATGTCCCAGTTCAAAGATTTGGTTCGGCCCCGAACATTTTTAAAGGCTAATTTTGTGTGATTTTACTGGATTTAGGGTCGAGTAAAGGTCTCAAAAATAGACCCAATTATTATTTCGGGTCGGATCCGAGTTAAGGCGAATCCAGCTTCATCTGTCTCGTGTGTACTCTAAGAATACTAAAAATGGTATGTCTTAAATTAATTTTAGTATTATGTTATATTAATTTTAGTAACAATTTTTTTTTTATAAATAAGTGCATCATAAATAAGTTTCTTTATAAATAAGTTTCATTATAAATTATTCTTAAAATTTTAAAGATCTGATTTTCACCTAGTTTAGATCCGGTATAATTATAACCCAAAAATATTTAGATTTTATTGAGTCTAAAGTCGAGTTAGAGTCTAACAAATAGAGTCAATATATATTTAGAGACAAATCTAAATCAGGATAAATTCAGTTTCATCTTACCCATAAACACCCCCAACGAATACACCTATTCATACGGCTGAAGTGTGCTTGGGGTGAACTTTATTTTTTCATTTGGAATCACTAATAGGTAAAGGACTGAACCAACCAATATATAGGATGGAGCAAAACTATAACAAGAAAGTGAAAAAATGAAAAGTGAGGGCAAAGAAATGGAAGTACAATTACACCCTCCCTATTCCCCAATAAAAGCAGAATCCAAGTTAAAAAAGAAACAAACAAACGATAACAAACGACGTTGGTGGAGGAATAACATGAACAGAAAAGATAGATCTTTCTCTTTAGGATGACCAAAGAAGCATGTCTTTCTTTTACGGGAACAAAGAATATTTTTTTATTTAATTAGCCAAAATCCAAGCTAAGTTATTAGTGTCCGTATAGCATCAGCATATGAAAAGGACTTGGCCACTTGGGTCCTCCCATATTCATTAACTCAGTTTTCACTCGCTGCATTTTTTGAAAGTTTTTCTCCGAGAATGCCATCTAATTTTGGTGCAGTGTCAAATGTAATTTTACATGGGTATTCAATTATTTAATGTTATATAGTAAAAATAATTATCTTTTGTATTATTATGTAAATGGTCATCTAAAAAAACGAATATAATTATACGACAATGTAAAATGTTTTATTATCAGTATTAAAATTAATTTTTTTTTAATAATCAACGGAACATAATGCAAAAATAAAAAGAAAAAACTATAGAGATATATTTAATGTGTACTTTTATATATAACGTAATTGTAGTTATTTTTAGAACACGTTAAATATTATATAATTATAAGATCGTTAAGTATTTCTGATGAGCAATGATCGGGAGACAAATAATTACATGTTGCTAAAATATATTTAAAACAATAAAACATACTCTAAAAGTACTTTCAGTTATTTATTCATGAGATTTTACATAACTTTTAAATATTCTTAATGATCGTGAATATCTCATAAATAAGAATTAAATATACTCCAAATATATGAAATATTTCTCACAACTGGATGATAGAGAAGAATTTTCAATTGAAGGGAGACATAACTCTTAAGAAAATGGACCATGCTTTTGAGATTTAATGGGTTCCATTGCAACTTTTCAACTTATGCTGCTACCAGCTAACTTATAAGCAAGTCAATATCATGTAATCTCAATCTAACTTTATGTCCACATCACATCGCTCATAGATTTCGCGAGCTCATAGATTTTGAGAAAATCATTTTCCTATAATGCTCGATCATGGTATAATTATAACGCTTGCATCTAACACCATTGGGGTCCCAAAAGAAATAAAGGTGGAAGTGGAACTCAGGTATAGCCGTATAGTAATCTCATCTACCGCCAAGATCCCGACACAACCATCTTCAATCTCATGCAATTAACCCATATACAACCAACAATTTTGGGGGACATGCCAAAATGCTAAAAAACACCACAAGAAAGAAGCATCTTTCAGATTGTGTTATATTTGTGTGGTGTAATACGGTGTGGGTTCGTTCGTTCTTGCAAGTGCAAACGTAGCTGTAGCGCGCACTTCAACAATTTCCATGGGATGGGGCCTAATCAGTAATCACAACTAATAGGGATCCCCCACACCACGTGTATTCTGTAATCCCCCCCCCCCCCCCCCCACCTTATTAGATTGATTCTTAGATACCCTTTTCGATGATATTATTGTAACATTATAATATGATAACAACAATATTAATCCAATACAAAATTAGCATAGGCGTCACTAGGATAACGACTTTGACAAGGCCTAATTGAGTTTAACTTAATTTAATCTCGCATATTATGAACTTGGAGCTTTTACTATTTTTCCCCCAAAAGATCAGGACAGAAAGGTAAGTGTGTGAATAATATATAAACTTGAGTCACTGCATAGAAACTGTGTATATAGTAAATACAATACACAGTATATTATACATAATTTAATCAGCGTCACCCTCATCTACAAGTAAAGATGGCGAATCAAGAAACCTCCATGCTTCAGTTTCTTCTTTTTCACCAACTCCCTGGATAGGTTCCTACCCTATGATACAGACAGCATAGCCCAACAAATCTGAGCTATTCTATTCCAAAATGATCTTCATAATAATAATAATAATAATAATAATAATAAAGATAGTAATAATAATAATAGTAGTAATAATAATCTGTACAATTTATGGGGAAAAAACCCAAGCCAACAAACATGGAGGTTTGTTTAGGTTTCTAAATTTTACCGGGAGGAAACAGGGTTTAAGGCTCTAGCGAAGCCATTCATGGCTCCATACCCCTTAGAACTAAAACCCAAGCACCCAAGAAGGCCCTGGCGGTAGGGCAAAAAGGTCTTTTTCCTCAACTCTTCAGCCTGGGCTCTGTTGGCTTTATAGTGCAACTCGTGCGGCGAAGGCGGCACCCGCCTCTTCCCAACGACGCCGTTCGTGGGCTTCCCAGTCACTCTCTTGGCCCAAGACCTCTGCGTCTCGCTACTACTACTATTATTACCGTTGTTGGAGAGGTTCGGTTTCTTTTCCTTTGTAGGAGAGAATGTTATGGTAGACCAGAACTTATTGTTACTCCTTCCCTCACTCTTGCTCCTCAGAAAGTCCTTCAGGAAAACCCACCGCTTCGAGCTCCTTCCCGCAGACGACGATCTTGAAGACGATCCCGAACCTAAACCCGACCCTGAAACCGAAGGTGTCGCCTCCAAACCAGAACCCGAACCGGAACCCTCCATGTTGTTGCTCTCTGTTTCTAACGAACCGTTACTATCTTGGTTAATATTTTCATTGTTGTTCTGGTTTCTCCTTGGGCTCTTCTCGGGCTCTGATGGGCCGTTATCCTCCTCGATCTCGGCCCACTCCATGTGCGCGTTGCTTCTAAGAGGTGACATGGATCTGGTCCTTCTCCGAAGGGACTTATCGCGAAGCCTCAGATCCCTTCCTCGAACAACAACAAGTTTAGCTTCTGCAACTTCATCGCTATTTTCTTCGTTCTCTTCTTCTTCGTCCAGATCCAGCAAGGGAGCGAGGACCTGAGGGCGTTCCAGGTGGCAGGAGAGTTTCATAGGCCGGATCTGGCCGTTCAGGAAGAGCTCGTCTGCCGAGCTCATCGAACCGGGCCCGGTTGGACCGGAGGACCCGAAATGGGCGGAGAACTCGAACTCGTAGCCCATTGGAACCGAAGACGAGGAGGAGGAGTGGTTTGCTTGGTAGGAGGAGGAAGCGGCGGTTATCGCGAAGTGTAACGGGCTGGCGGGTGCGCTGTAGAAGAAGCCGGAGACTGGTGGTCCTCGGCCCGGGCTTGAGGGTGCGCTGACGTATGGGGTTGAGCAGTTGCTGTCGTAGGCGTCGTCGAAGACGGAAGTGAAGGATTCTTCAGCGTTATTGTTGCTGCTGCTTGTTGGGTTGGAAGGTTCTAGAACATCTTTGGTTGGGGTTGGTTTGGGGAGTTCCATTGTTAATGGTGACAGCGTTGGAGTGTGAAAGAAGGATGGAGAGGGAGAGAGAAGAAGGAGAAGAAAGAAGAAAGGGAGGGAAGGGGAGAGTGGTGGATGACCTTTGTAAGGTCTGTGAAAACTGACCTGACGGCAATGCACACAAAATAATGTGTAATAATAATGTTAAATTAGTATTATTATGATGGGGGTGCCATGTGGGTTATGGTTTTGCCCTTGTTTCTGTCCTTTTATTATCGTGAGTTGCCATTGTTTTCATTATTGTCTCCCTGACTCCCCATGGTCCCTACTCCCTAATCCCATGCTTCACTTCCATTTATGGAGAAACCAGAAAATTTAAGAAGCGATTAAAATTGTGAAAGGCCGGTATCGTGCATCCTTGTGGAAAACCGAACTAGAGGTTGGATTGATGGGTGAAAGAATAAATGATGAGAGCTCACCTTAAAAAGGTTACTTTTCTTATGAGAAAAATAAGAGTTAAGCTGTAACATATTAACTTCAGTAAACATTGCGGGGTGCGGGCTCAACATATTAGCTACTAAAATGTAAAAACACTTAATTACTAATAGGTGCTTCGCTAAAATTATCATAAAAGCAACATTTCAAGAAGATAGTTGTTTTGTTAATCACATACGATTCCTTCTTAACGAAAAAAGTACGTGACTATTAATTGTCTTGTTCTATCTCACTTGGAAGTTATTGAAAACAAGAGGCAATCACTTTTTGGGGGAAGGGGTGGTGTTATGACCCAGCATACCCACCTAAACCTAAGGCATTCATTTGTACAACCCAAGTGCACTCTTTTGGAGCATAATTAGATTATAGGATACTCATTTTAGATCGTATTAGATTAAAGTCGGCAAAAATTTAGCATAAATCATTTTTTATTTTTACACCCGATAAATATAAAGCGAAATATCTATTAAAAGATGTTATTTTTTAATTCTTATATATTTTTTTTAGATGATCATTGATTTTTTTTGCTGCTGCACCAGAATTCTGAAAACTACATATGTTTTAGGGACATATTTTTTTAGAAAACTACTTGGACTCACATAGTGTGTGAGTTTTATTTTATAAACTTTGTCTGGTGTACTTTCTGTGTTATCAAGATGGAAACTTTGTCTCACATGACTTGGATTTGTGAAATGACAATACTTCACCCTTGTGAAAAGGTTGCATTTTTACTATGGTTTCAATTTGGTTTACTATGATTCTGTCAATCAATTACACACAAATCATGAAATGCAGAAAATACTCATAACTGACTAATCAAACTCTATTAATCCAGAAACATAGTTCATTGTAATTTCACATTCTTTTCTTTTACTACATCCAAACATTGAATCCATTATAAAACACTAAATTTACAATGTCAAAGGTATATTAACATTATGCAGTTGTTACTATACTACATCCCTTTCCTATTACAATGCCCAACAAGATCAACACAAACACTTCCCATCTGCTAAGAGCACCACTGTTAATCTCATCGCTTTTGACCTCATCCATCTTCTTCTCTATCTCTGCAATTCTTTCTTCCATCTTTTTCGTTGGGTCCGATACTGCCTCTTGTACTACCTCATCAATACAAACAGAGGCAACATACTCATCTAGTCAGACAAAGTATTTGCAATATCCTCTGTTGTTCTATATCAAACATGCATACGGTTCAGCTCCAACAAGTTACCAAAATAACGCAGCAACCCAAACAAAAATTATTTCCAAAAAATTTACCTTAAAATAGGAACAACCAAAGAAAAGCCTCCTAGGGTTTTTTGAAGTTCCAGATTCGAACAAAATGGCGTATGATCCGCAGTTGCACACTGGAGAAACAAATTTCTTCTTCATCCTTCTCAACGCTCCTTCCAAAATGCTTCCATCGGCACTCATTCCACTACCCCAACTCTCGTCACCCCCACCGCATCTTCTCTCACGACTCCATGAAGCACCAGAATTTGCACTTGCCATGCCATCATTGCATGTCCTCTCAAATAGCCAGAAGATGCAAACCCTAAACTTTTTCAATCATTCAAGAATGGGGGAATATTAACCCAACACAACGACGCCGTTTGAGTTGCAGGGAGGGGTTTTGAGTCCCTGCAACATATTTTACTTACACGTGGCACATTCAGTTGACACCTCAGCATCCACCTGACACGTCAACCAGGTAACCTGTTAGCAACCGGTCACAGGGGTCGATTCGTTCACTTATGTCGTTGGTTGAGGATCGGGTAGAGATTTTTGGATGATAAAGGTGCGATATGTCCCACTTTAAAATGTTCAAGGGCCAAAAAGGGTATTTACCCTAAATATTATTTCTCATTTAGTTCGTAGATTATAACTGATTGAAAGTCTACCATCTCTCAAAATTTCACCCATGCAAATATTGTTGAATAGCGTCTTGTGTATAGATTTTTATTATGTAAAATTTATAAAACCATCCATCACCTTCCCTTTTCACCAAGTACGAGTGACAAACCCTTAGAACCAAGTCTCAGATCTTTTGGAAGGCACAGAAAAAACTCGCACCCTACGGAAAATACTCTAATGAAAGAGGTAGAAGAAAGGTCCCCAGTTTGGAAGAAGTCTTTTTCACCTTTCTCCAAAAACAACATGAGTAGTAAATCCAGTCAAAACCTGCCAAAGAGTGGATTAAAACACCTGGAAGCAAGTCTAAACCCTGGCCGATGCAGGGGAAAAAAAAGAAAGGAAACAACAAGAACACCTGCAGCAACCGTCATAGCCAAAAGCTAACTTGAACCAAAGCTCTAAGTCACTTTCATCTCAGATCAGATGAACATGGTTACCAGTAAGATTATACGGAAAAATTCGCAGAAAAGAGGAAGAGACTCACACCTATTATCCATGAAAAATCTTGACAAAGCCATTCCAAAGAAGTTCTAGCAGCCCACAGATATGGACACTTACAATGGTACTTTAAATCTATAACATCACGAAGATGCTTTTGAAAACTGCATGGTCGTAGAAGTCTCCTCTGATGCCCTACAGTGCAAACTTTTTTCCGTGATATTAAAGAAATCTGCCTTGACCTGGTTCAATTCTCTCTCACCCAAATGCATATTCACAATCCATGATTTGTCCAAGAATTTAGAAAAGCCTATCAAAAACTTGCCTCAACCTATATTCCATTGTCTAGAAGCTTGAAGAATCATTGCAAGATTACTTAGATTGCTTTAATACTGAATGCATCCAAATTGGACACTTAAGATACTCCCTTAGTTGACACCTAAAAACTTTTAAGATAAACGATTTTATTACAAGTATCATAGGGACAACAGAAATGATATCAAAGACTGTAAGAACTTATGGAACTGGGTCAAACAATGGCTGAAAAATAAAAAATTCAATAAATATGTGGTAAAGCGCAAAAGGAGAAGCGATACAAAATAATAACAAGTCGAAGGACTCCTCCTACTCTAGAGGCGAAGAAGAGTCAAAGGTATAAACTAATAAGAAAGATATCATAATGATTTTCGGAAGCTTCTTGGATGATGGAAACCAAGCATCCATTGCTAGGAGAAAGCAATATCAATGGCTCTACATCGAGACAATGTCCAAAGCTCTACACAGTCATTCGCCTCTTGTAATTACCTTTTTAGTGTTTGAGATCTCAGAGGTTTCCGGAGTCGTCAAGCAATCCCTTGTGATCGCGGCTTCAATAATAAAGTACATTGAATGTTCTTGGATTAAGGATACTCGAGTTGAGGTGTCAAATGAGTGAGTGGACAAATTCAAAACGACGCTTCATGCACGAGCAGCGAGCCAAATTAGAAAAATAGGATGGCTCATATCTTAAACGAGTCAAGAAAATGCCAATCCGACTCCACTTGTTTGAGTGAACGAGTTAAACAAGTTGACTCGTTTGACTCATTTTTTTAAATTACTTCATAATTTTAGCAATTTTTTATTTGTTATCCATATAAATAAAAGATAATTTATCATACATTCATATATGTTTACTTTAAATTATCTAAAACCTAAAAAACTAGATAACAAACAAAAAATTTTGTATACCAAAATAGATTTTATATACCCAAAATAAGTCAAATGAGCCACCTAGTGCTCGCTCAACCCAACTCATTTAACTCGTGAATTATACTAATCAAGATAAATTAACTCGCTTTTAAACGAATTGTAATTTAACAATTTTTATTAAAATATTTTTTATAATATTTTTAAAATATATCTTTAAAAGACATATTAACAAGATCGTAATAAGAATATAATTTATTAAGAATGATCAAAATTTTATAATTATTATACCTACCAAAATAATAACCACCATAAAATTCAACCTCTTTATCATAGACCCTTAATTAATAAGCTATTCAAAGCTTCTAACTATTCTACCCCATAGGTGCACATGAGGAGAGAGGGAGAATGCCGAGAATATAACAGAAATGCTTAATTATGTTCATAGGATCCCTCGGCAGCTAAATGCTAGTAGTAGTATTAGTTAAATAATGGCATCATTCTGAAAAGAAAATCATATTCAATTAATAGTATTGAAAGAAGATACTAATCTGTAAACATCGAAAGCTGAGTCTCTTCCCAGTTCTTTCTTTTTTCCCCGTCCGAACCCAAGAAAAAAGAAAGAATATGAGTGGGTAGTAAAGCGGCATTTATGTGCTATTGAAGTTTTTGCATAGGATAGGAAAGAAGGGTAACCATTTTAGTCCAATCAAGACTTGAGCAACTGGCTCATAAAAAATAAAAAACACATTTTTCCATGTGCATTCTTCCTCTATTACAAATTTTTAACCAAGAAAAAACAACTAATATAAGTAACTAATCGCTACGTAAGTGAAGCTAACTATATAGAAAAAATAGTTTCTGACTAAATTATAATTTTATTATATATAAATTTTACTATTTTAATTTTAAAATAATTAAAAGATTATTCTATTACTTTAAAAGGTTTGATTCCTCACTTTAAAAAAGCTTGTCCCTCACCTTTTCTCCTTCTCATTCTTACAATTAAAACTCAAGATCATTGAGAAAGGAATGTGTTTGCTACCATTCTATAGTCAACTTGATTTGGCCAACCTTGTTTTTCACACATGATCTGAAGTCTAGACTCAATTTCATGCATTTTATGCTAAATGGTTACAGAAGAGAAAAGGTTTTCTCTAAATGGTCAAAATAAATTATTTATAGTAATTAACTAAGTTAAACTTACCGGAATGTCAAATAATAATTGCAATAAAGAAATATTAATAAAATTAAATAATATCTCTCTACGAAAAATAAATATTATTAAAACTTTGAGAATTAAAATTTTACATGCATAAGTTTTTTTTTTATTAATAATTGAATAAAATGCTCAAAATGAATTACGTACATAGTAACTATTCTATTATTGATAGAAAAAATAATAAAAAAAATACTACTAAACAAAGAGATCCAAATTCTCAATATTTTTTAATCGCATTAATTTTCCTTCCAATTACATATTGTTTAAATACAAGTATTTTTTGTTTTAAGTTTTTAGTTTTAATCATAGAATCGTTTTTAATAATTTAATATTAATAATTTTGTAATATATAAAAATATTAGTTTAATAAAAAAATTATATAATTAATTAAAATATATTTTTTATTTTAATATGAAAAACACGTATTTTGTAAAACTTATTTAAATCTTATTTCTTTTACCTTCATAAAAAAGAATAAAATAACACAATAATTTTTATTCTAATTTCAATAAAATTAGAAAAATAGCTACAAGTATAATGTATAACTAATATAGAAACATAAAACTATTATACTTTTCTAAATAAGTTTATTGGAAAGTTAGCTAAGTAGTGAATTTTGTTGAAATTATTGAAAATTTTAGCTAAGCTTTTAAATTAGTAAAGTACATGAAATTACAATAAAAATATTTTTATTTATTGGTATAAATATTTTTTTTTGGTTCTTATATATGCATTCTTTTACTTAATCAATTATATAATTATTTTATTAAAATATATACTTATACTTTGCAAAATTTATCAATAAATCATTGTAAACAAAATTTGTAAGAGTAAAATTAAAATCTTAAAAATATCTATAAAAATACTTGTATTTAAACAATATTTAAAAAATAAAAGATAAATTAGTACGTTTAAAAAAATTAAGAATATTTAATTTATAAAAAATGAAAAAATTTGGTGCAATGACTAATTTGGTTGACAACGATCAATATCACAAATTAAAATGAGCTACTTAGTACAAAGTCAATGACCAATTTGATACACGACAGTTATAGCATATTGAATTATACGTGGACAATAGTATTACGACATGTAGCATTATATTCACGTCACCATGCCACATGTTACTGATTAACCCATTATCACATCATTACATGAGGCCAAACCATGATGTGATACATATTTATTAGCGATCCATGTCATCAAGCCACATTAGTCAGTCGTTAATAGAAAAAAATTACGGATTAAAGTGAATGACATTAGCCAATCTCATGAATGTTATTTTGTATAATTAGAATGTCAGGGACGATTTTAATATACGAGGTCAATCTTAAGGATCATTTTAGAACTTTAATCAATTTGAACCCATAATTTTGAATTGTTGAAACTTTTGCTGGATACCAAAATAAACAAACATGAATCCATAATTTTAAATCGCCGAAACTAACACTTCATTAGGATTTTTTCTAAATAAAATAAAAAACCAAATTACTTGAATCACCTGAAATCAAATTAATTACACAAATGTTTTATCTCTTTATTCGTACCTGATATGACCGTTATACATCACTTGAAAGTTATAGCTCGGCTAATTTTCTTATAACCGATATATATATTAATTTCGTCGAATTATGATTATAAATTATTTTTGTTTAGTAACGTCGGAAAGAATATTAAATCCTCTTAAATGTCGGAAAACGGTTATCCTCGTCCCCTAATTATAAAAGGGAACTATCAGAATTCAAAAGGTAAGTCATTTTCCCAAGATAATAAATCTTCTCATAATTCTCATTGACTGACTTGAGCGTCAGAGTGCTTTTTGCAGGTGTTCCTCCTCCTATTTCATTTGGTGACCAAAGCACGTCCTGACTCGAATAGGTCGGCCAACTCTCGCCAGGAAACGAGTTATAGCTCGGCTAAACCAGACAAGAACATTTGGCGCCCACTATGGGGACAAAAATTTAGAATATCTCCCTTTATAAGCCCCAAATACCCCAACATCCGTCAATGGTTGATGCACCTCCTCCCACCCCGTCCGGGCTCCTTCGGATGGTAACCGAGTTTCAGCAAGCAAACCAGCGTATGGCTGAGGCAAATCAGCGTATGGCAGACGAGAATCAAAGGATGCAGCAACAAATTTAGCAATTAGCCAATGCTCGCCTTGAACACAACAATAATCGGCAGACAAATGATGAGCGTCAATCCGAGCCGACCCATATCTCGGAAACGCCTCAGAATGATGATGATGGAGATCCTCGGAATGACAACGCTTCACCTGAGGGCAAGGATGATGAGCCTGATAATTTTACAGGGCCGTTCACAGTCGACATCATGAATTACCAACTTCCCAGACAATTCACCTTGCCGACGACTCTAACTCCGTACAATGGGCTAGGAGATCCTAAGCAGCACATCAAAAAATTCTAATCTATTATGATCGTTAATGGTGCATATGACCCTATTTTATGCCGTTGTTTTCCGTCTTTTCTAGATGGTCCTGCACTTGACTAGTTTTGCTCTTTGCCTGTAGATTCTATCTCACGTTTCCAAGAACTGGCGAAGCAATTCGAAGATCACTTTGCAGCATCGGCAATATATTTGCATGATTCCGATCATTTAACTACCATTAAGCAAGGTTCGCAAGGAAGTCTGAAGGACTACATTACCCGATTCACGAAGATAGCGATGAGGATCCGCGACCTTCACCCTGAAGTCCACTTGCATGCCATTAAAAATGGCCTTCGCCCAAGCAAATTCTAGGAAGCCATCGCAGTGGCCAAATCAAAAACCCTACCAGAGTTTTAGGAGAAGGCAAAGGGACAGATTGACATTGAAGAGCTCCGCCAGGCACGGAGGGCTGAAAAGTTGGTAGTCAACAAAGATGACGATAAATCTCAGGATAACAAGAGAGCTTCAGACCTATGCCGCGTTACGAGTCATATACCCAGTTTAACGCGAAGAGGGATGATATTATTACGAAAATATTGAATTCTAAGCTGATTAAACCTCCTCGCAAAGCTGGGAATTATCCTGAGCCAAAGAACACTGACAAATCTAAATATTGCACATTTCATCAGAAGTACGGCCATACAACTGATGAATGTGTGATAGCAAAAGATCTCCTGGAACACCTAGCAAGACAAGGATATCTCGACAAATTTGTTGCAGGTCATATCCAGAAAAGAACTGGTCCAACCACTGATCCATCCGCCGTAGGTACATCATCAAGAGAAAAGGACAAGGCCCCTACTCAACCCAGAGGCATCATCAATTGCATCTCGGGAGGTTATGCCAGAGGCGGACACACAAGTTTAGCCAGAAAACGTACTTACAGGGCCATGTTGGCCCTTGGAGATACCACTAATAACCCTCAACCAGTCTAAGACATGCCAGAGCTGACCTTTTGCCCATCCGAATTTAGTTGCAATGACAGCAATTTGGATGACCCTGTGGTCATCTCCATCTAGTTGGGAGACCTAATAGTTCGAAAAGTTCTGCTAGACCCGGGTAGCAGCGACGATGTATTTTTTTTGCTATTTTTGAAAAGATGAAACTGAGTACTAATATTGTGCTGCCATCTGTTGGAGATTTAGTTGGATTTTCAGGAGAACGGGTCCCTGTTATGGATTCAGTGTGGTTGCAAACCACACTCAGTGAGCAGCCACTATCTAAGACACAAGATATCCAATATCTTGTAGTCGATTGTTTTAGTCCTTATAATCTCATCTTAGGAAGACCTTTTTTAAATAGATTTGCTGCAATTGTCTCCACAATTCATCTTTGTGTAAAGTTTTCTGTGCAGGACAATATAGTGGCTACGGTTCATGGTGACCTTCAAGAAGCTTGGCACTGTTATAACACAAGCTTAAAGCCTATCAAAAGAACCAGCGAGCGGCGGATTAATTCTATACATGCTGAACAGCCAACCCTTGCCGAGTTAGATCCCAGAGCCGACTTTCAAGACCGTCCTCTACCAAATGAAGAGCTAATAAAGGTGACATTAACCGACGACCCGATGAAGTTTAATTTTGTGGGAACATCCACTAAAGATGGGAAAAAGGAAAAACTCATCCAATTTTTACAACAGAACGCCGAGACATTTGCTTGGACCTCAGGAGACATGCCAGGCATAGACCCATCTGTGATCACACATAAACTGGCAATAAGTCCGGTCGTCCGACCAGTATCTCAGAAAAAATGAAACCTCGGAACCGAGAAGAGGCTTGCATCCATGGCTGAAGCCAAGAAGCTCATCGACGCAAATTTCATCTAAGAAATCAGATTCACAACATGGTTAGCCAATGTTGTCATGGTAAAAAAAAGTAATGGTAAATGGCGCATGTACGTCGACTTTACTGATCTAAACAAAGCTTGTCCTAAAGACGCTTATCCATTATCGTGCATTGATACTTTAGTAGATAACTCCTGTGGTTATGGTACCTTGAGTTTTATGGACACATACTCTGGTTATAACCAGATTCTTATGCATCCATCAAACCAAGAGAAAACAGCCTTTATAACAGAATATGGTAATTATTGTTATAATGTGATGCCTTTTGGTTTAAAGAATGCAGGTGCGATGTACCAACGACTGATGAACAAGAACTTCGACCGGAAAATAGGTCGGAACATTGAGGTATACATCGATGATATGGTCGCCAAGACAAAAGCCAACCACTCCCACATCGATGATCTTGCTGAAATATTCGGCCAAATCTGAGCTTATAACATGCGGCTTAATCCTGAAAAGTGCGCCTTCGATGTACGAGGAGGAAAATTCTTCGGTTTCATACTTACCAGCCGAGGAATTGAGACAAACCCCGAAAAATGTCAAGCAATCCTCGATATGAATAGTCCAACAACAATCAAAGAGGTTCAGCGATTAACAGGGAGATTAGCCGCGTTGTCCAGATTTCTGCCGTGCTTGGCATCTAAATCCTATAACTTTTTTCAGTGTTTGCGAAAAAATACAACTTTTCAATGGGATGAAAACTGTGAAGCTGTGTTTACAAGTTTAAAACAAATTCTTTCTAAACCACCTGTTTTACAAAAACCTAAGGTCGGCGAGCCATTATATTTGTATTTATCGATTACTGATATGGCAATTAGTTCTGTTCTTGTTGCAGAAAATCAGAAAATACAACAGCTAGTTTATTTTGTAAGCAAGTCATTGCAGAACGCCGAGCTTCGCTACCCGAGGTTGGAAAAGCTTGCCTATGCACTGGTCTTCTCTGCAAGGAGGCTCCGTCCTTACTTTCAGAGCCACACAATCAACGTCAGAACTGCACAACCACTACGCCAAATACTCGCTAAACCCGAACTAGCTAGAAGGTTAATCAAGTGGTCTATCGAACTCTCGAAATTTGATATTCACTATCAACCTAGAGGATCTATAAAATCCCAGTACTTGGCTGACTTTGTTGCCGAGTTCACCGGACCAAACCCAGAAGCAGGGAGTAAGTAGTGGGTATTATTTGTTGACGGAGCATCAAATCTCCAAGGATCAGGAGCGGGAATACTCTTGGAAAATCCTGAAGGAGTTGTCATCGAGCATTCTCTTTGATTTTCCTTTAAGGCCAGCAATAATCAGGCCGGATATGAAGCATTAATTGCTGGGCTCAGGTTAGCAATTGAATTGCACGTTACTGATTTAAAAGTTTACTGTGATTCCTTATTAGTTGTCCAACAAGTAAATCAGTATTTTCAAACGAAGGATCCGATCTTATTAAAATACCTAGATATTGTCAGCCACCTTGTGGGCAGTTTTTCAAAGATTGAAATTAGTCATATAGCTAGGAACAAAATCACAGAGCAGATTTACTCTCTAAACTAGCAACTACTCAATCACACACTGCCACACTTTTACAGTCTACCCTGGATAAGCCGAGTATAAATATAATCGGCACTTTTAACATCGTCCATGAAAATAGTTGGCAAAAGCCCTATATACACTTCCTCAGAAATGGGGATATTCCAGAGGGAGTCAAAGATCAGAAAAAATTTAAAAGACAGGCATCCTTCTTTACACTATTGAATAATGATTTGTATAGGCGGGGTTATTCTCGACCTCTATTGAAATGTTTAGACAGATCGGAGGCCGACCTTGTTATTGATGAAGCTCATGAAGGCATTTGCGGAATACATTCTGGAGCGAGAAGCCTAGCACAAAAGATTCTCCGAGCTAGTTTTTATTGGCCGACAATATGAGAAGACAACAGGAAAAAGGTCAGAACTTGTGATCGTTGCCAGAAGCATGCTTCGATCATTAACATACCAGCTGAAAACCTGCATCACTCAGTGGTAAGCTGGCCATTTAATCAGCGGGAAATTGACATCCTCGGACCTTTCCCCACTGCTCCGAGACAGGTGAAATATTTAGTTGTTGCAATTGATTACTTTTCTAAATGGATTGAAGCTCAACCTTTAGCAAGAATTACTTCAAGCCAAATGATCTCCTTTGTTTGGAAGAACATAATTTGTAGATTTGGTTTACCTCGACATATCATCACTGATAATGGTTGCCAGTTTACCGACCATAATTTCAAAGCTTTTTTGCAGAATTCGCAAGTAAAACAACACTTTTCGTCAGTAGAGCATCCACAGTCGAACGGATTAGCAGAGGCAGAAAATAAAGTTCTCCTACAGGCATTAAGAAAAAAGGTTGACGATAACAAAGGCTTATGGGCCGAGCTTATTCCCGAAATATTGTGGGGATATAACACTACAGTGCATTCAACAACTAAAGAAACGCCATTTTGTTTGGTATTTGGTTTCGAAGCAATAATACCAATTGAAGTCTCACATGGTTCCTTCCGAATAGAAGCCATCGAGCATGAACAAGCTCGGGAAGCGGAGCTTGATTTAATTGAAGAAGTGCGAAGCATGGCGGTAGTACGTCATCAAGCACTACAACAACGGCTAGGTCGACAACATGACCGAAGAGTACAACCAAGATCTTATAATATAAGCGACTTGGTACTAAGAAAGACTAAAGAAGCCCGAAGACCTTCCTCCCATGGAAAGCTCGCAGCAGCATGGGACGGACCTTACAGAATACATGAAGTCCTTGGTAGAGGAGCTTATCAATTAGAAAGATTGGACAGCACAAAACTACCCAATACTTGGAATATCAGTTCCTTAAAATAATATTACAGTTAAACATAGCAGCATGCTAGTTCTCTTTTTCCTACCCCGAGATTTTTTCCAAAGAGAGGTTTTGCTCGAGGAGGTTTTAATGAGGCTAGCTTATATGGTTTGAATTTGTACAGGTACTGCATTCAATAAATGATTATTTTTCTATTTTTATCAAATTCTTATACAATAATGCCCTTGCTATACAAGACTACGCTCATTTCTTAATCTATTATAACAACGTTGTTAACTCAGCAAAAAAGAGCTATTTCTTCAAACTAAAAGTCGCATTAGATGACGAATGCGCAAAAACTATGTTAAACATCGCTTAAGCAATACAGCCTGATAATCAAATCCTCTTTTATCAGAGGTATGAACAACAATTAGGAACAGACAAGACCTAATTTGACAGATAAATGTAGTCAGCAAAAAATTCCATACTCAAAACAGTCTAAAACATCAGTTCTTACAAGGCTTTCACATATCATGTGTCAGAAGAAGCCTTCTAAAAACAAAACGCAATCAAAATACTTAAAATAAAAACATCTTTTTCAGTCAGCTAAGTTATCGTCGCCTTCCTCGGTGACCTCCTCATCATCAACCAAATGGCCTTCCCGAACTACCTTACTCGGATCCATGGCAGTAAAATCCCCATTTGGCACCATGAATTTTGCCTAAGTAACAGCACGCGCGAAACCCTTGGCAAATCCATCCAAGATCTCTGCCTCTCGGCTAGTTTCCATCTTCTTCATCTTTAATGTAACCTTAATCATCTGTTCACTCATATTGGATAAATCGTTTTCCTTTTTTCTCAGAGTTTTAGCATCTCTCTCATGGTTTTCTTTCTCCAACCTTAATTCTTCCTTAACTACGTCAAGTTCTTTTTCAAGCTTACTTAGGACAGACTCTTTTGATTCCAACTGCCCTTTAAGCACAGCACTATCTGTAGCAGTCTGTAGCATTTTTCTATGCTTTTTCTCCTGACTCCGGCCTATGCTGACTAGCCAAAACCCTATACCTGGTGCACAAACACAACTCACATAATAAATATCATAGCTACTACATATTCCTAAGTAAAATGTGCAGAAAGCAAGCCTCACCTGCATGAATTGATCAATACCCACATCCCCAACCTCATCAATATGAGACACATCAGAGGCAGCTTGAACAACTTCGTCTGCCACAACATTAAAAGGAAAAATTCCTATCCCATAAGGACGAGCCGTCCCCCCACCCCCTCCCCCGTCTTCAAAAAAATGAAGCCTTTCTTGCTTCATAGTAAAGCTCGATAGTTCATCAAGTTGAATTGCCTTACCCTTTTCTTCTCCATCCACGTTAACTACCTCAGACTTCCTCTTTTTGAAAACAATGCCTTTCTTTTTTGGTGGCGGCTGGTTAACCTCGGCCCCACCTTCCATTTTTTCCAGGTTTGATGAAGACTCTTCGAAATTTTTCGCTTTAAAGCGGGCCCTCAGACTTGATGCTGAAACTCTGGGATACTTCCCAGCTGCAAAAACAAAAGTACAGTTAGTACGATAAATAAGTATATCATCAAAATCTGTTGAGACAACTTACGATCCCTCACCAAAATAATTCTTGACTGACGCTCTATTTTCATCCCAGGGAAGCAAATGTGAAATAGATATTAAACCACCATTGCTGACCATTTCCATAAGGAAAGCTAATATACACTCATTCCGAGGAGTTATAAGCTCAGGGCCTAATATGTGCTGGGGCTGACAGCACCAATAAACCGAAAATTTCTCACCTAGGTGTTCATCCAAATAAAATGGAAACTCTTCGTCAACTGTTTTTACTTTAAGAAATATTTCCTAAAAATCTTTGAAAGAGGATTTGCATAACTTGAAAATAGAAAATCCAGGGGTGCTGTTCAGGTTAACCTAGAGCCCCTTCCAGACCCCTTTGGCTTGAAAAAGGCTAAAGAAAAGTTCTATTTCTGGTTCAATTTCAAGAAACTGCATCAAAACTTGAAAACATTTTAAAAATGCCCATCCATTTGGATAAATTTGGGAAGGTGCGCAGTTTATTTGTTTTAGTACATCACACTTAAACTTTGTGAAAGGCAGTTTAACGAAGAGTTCCTCAAGAACGCAGCTATACATAAAGAAGTTTTCAAAATATTTTTTCCTATGAAACACACGATCCATGCGATTGCATGGCAACAACTCAATTTGAAAACCAGGCCTAACAATCCTTGATAAATTCACCTCACTAACACTCCCCTTGTCAACAAAAAGAGAGGTCCTTATCTTAACATCCTCATCTACCCATTCACAAGACTCATCAACCTTAGGCAAAACCTTCACTTTTTTCTCAACTATTTTCCTTTTTGAAAAACCAGAAAGCAACTAAAAGGTTGGAGAGTGTTTTTACTAACCTTTTTGAGTCATTCTCATCGTGTCTCTGGAATCAGCAATAGTTAAAACCACAACCCTTTGTTTCAGTAAGTGAAACTTGAATTAATTCTAGGCCATTCATTCAATAAACCATTCAGTTCCACAATAAATCCCATCCCTTCATTATAAACCCACTTCAACGGATACAAGCCTGCTTAGGAAATTGCACCTTTTTTGATTACAGTTAACATTAAATTGCAATTATCACGGCTTTTTCAATTTCTTATAAAAAAAGTTTAACTTCCTTTAATAGCCAATGAGACACGTTGATCTGGGGGCTCCCCCATGCCAAGATATAATTTGGATTCAAAAGCTCAACCTGCCTCATTTTAGAGCAGGCTAAGCTTGGGGGCTGTGATATGACCGTTATACATCACTTGAAAGTTATAGCTCGGCTAATTTTCTTGTAACCGATATATTAACTTCATCGAATTATGATTATAAATGATTTTTGTTCAGTAACATCAGAAAGAATATTAAATCCTCTTAAATGTCGGAAAACGGATATCCTCGTCCCCTAATTATAAAAAGAAACTATCAGAATTCGAAAGGTAAGTCATTTTCCCAAGATAATAAATCTTCTCATAATTCTCATTGACTGACTTGAGCGTTGGAGTGATTTTTGCAGGTGCTCCTCCTCCTGTTTCATTTGGTGACCAAAGCACGTCCTGACTCGGATAATAGGTCGGCCAACTTTCGCCAGGAAACGAGTTATAGTTCGGCTAAACCAGGCAAGAACAGTACCTTTTGTGGAGAGCTAATGAGATTTGGATATCGGAGATTCTAACTTGAGCAATGTCAGAACCAAGCCGGGAGAGCAACCTGTAAAAAAACTCCGATACTTAAGTTAGTAGTATTTTAGGTGATAGAGTGAACAGTGTGTCTACCTGCTGAGTTTTCCTTTTTCTTTGATTCCCTTTTTCTAGAGTAACCATTTTTCAAGCATTTACTACCTTTAATATATGCTTTTAATACCATGAGGTAATTTCGTGAGATAATGACTTTGATTAGCATTAACGTTATATGTTCGTTAACTAGTAATGTGGTATATTTATTTATTTGCAATCATAAATACTATCCTTGTTCATTGCTACTACAAAGAAAATGCGGCAATCTCAATCCAACTTCTTAATCAACCCTAGTGGCAATAGAGTGTCTTCGTCGGCCACATTGAGTAATCTATCACCACCTCCCAGGTTCGACGAAAGCGGAGAGGGACAAGTTCATGAAGTCCACAACTTAGATAAAGACTCTCCTTCTAACTCTCCAAAAAGAAAGAAATCAAAGAACAAGAAAAAAGAGCCTTCTGAACCACACGACGCTCCTTCCTCAACCTCCTTTGATTGTGTTCTGGAGAAAGAATTTTGAGCTTCTGGTTTCGTGGATTCATACCTTCTGACAAAAGATACCAAGTTGGGACTCGCTAAGATGCCTTTAGAGGACAACTCGACCTGTATTCAGAGAATGATCCTTCAGTCAGTTACTTACATTTGTGATGTCGATATGGAGATCTCAAATCTTCACTCCGAGTTCATAGCGAAGGATAAAGAAATTGACAAAGTCAACTCCCAAGTTAAAAACTTGAATGCCTCTCTTGCTGCCCTTCAAGAGGAGCAAACCACCTTTCAAGTTGAAATGACAAACTTAAAGGAGGCAAAATCTTCTTCAGATATAAAGGTGGAGAATCTAAAGAAGCAAGTTTTTGAGCTCATGACTCAGATTGAAACCCTTGACACATCAGTTAAGCGAGCTAAACGCGCTGCTATGGATAGGGCGTTCGACGTCGAATAGAACATTCTTAACCGAATCAGACTCTTATCACCTGACTTAGACGTCTTCGAAGTTAGTTCTTTCAAGAAAGTGGTGGATGGGAAGATTGTAGAAAATTTATAATTTCTTTCTGAAATTTCTAAGTGTTTTAAACTAAGCAATTCGTACTACCTTTTATGGACAATTATTTTCCCGTTTTCTTGGGATGTAGCTAGGTCGTTGTGAACTTTCAAGCAAAATTTAAATTTTAGCTAAGTCATTGCAACTTTTATTGTCTTTTAAATTTCGTAATTGCATGTTTTATATGTTACCATTTTTCTGATATCAATATTTAATATGCTTTATTATCGCTCAACTGTTTTAACATTAATGTGTTTTATTGCTTACTTAGCCATTATTTCGGCTTCAGCACTCAATCACAACAAGACTTAGCATTTATAGCTTATTTAGCCATTGTTTTCGGCTTCATCACTTAATCATACCAAGACTCAGCATTTATGCTCGAGAAATAAGCAATAAATAATGTATGTAGTTAAATAACAATTAGCCAAATATTAAAAGATGTTGTATTATTGATAAAATTTAAATACAAGATTTTAGAAATAAATAGGCATCATTAAAAACCTAAGTTCATAGGAAAAGAGTGTCTTTATTCTAACATGGGAACTCCTAAGAATAATACATTTTTAGATGAACTGCATTCTATGTTCTTGGTATTTCAGAACTAAATTTTTTAGTTTGTATGCCTTTTTTGCCTAGATTCTCTCGAACCCTGAAGGGCACTTTTTAAGTTGGGGCCGAATTCCCTTGAGACTACAAGATTTTAGCATTAGCCTGCTTCAATACTAGGTCTCTTGTTTGGAAGCTCCTTAGTCTAACTTCAGTGTTATACCTGTTGGCAAGTCTTTGCTTTAACGCATGTTTTGCTAGATTAGTTGCTGCCGTCACCTCATCATTTAGGTCAAGACCTTCATGATGCTCCAAACTCCCGAGAAGCATTCTTGGAATGGGCTCTCTAGCTTCTACTGGGATCACTGCTTCTTCTTTATAGGTAAGTCTGAATGGTGTTTCTCCAGTAAATGACTGAGTCATAATGCGATAGGACCATAGTACAAACCATAACTTGTCAGCCTATGACCCCGAAGCATCATCTAATCGCTTATTCAACCCCATCAAAATTACCTTGTTCGTAGCTTCAAATATTTGTTGAACATCCAATCCACTTAGTAGCTCCCAGAACTTGGAATCTGTGAATTACGTTTCGTTATCTGTGACAATTGCTTCGGGAATTCCAAATCTCGTGAGAACCTTTCTCCATGTGAACTTCTAACATTGGGCTGAGGTAATGCTTGCTAGTGGCATAGCTTCAATCTATTTTGTGAAATAATTTATGGCCACTATTAAGTACTTTACTTGACTAGGCCCTTGAGGGAATGGACTCTAACTCCCACTTTGAAAATGGTCTTGTCGGTATGACGGAGACGAGTTCATGAGGCGGGACCAGATGAATATTACCATGGAGTTGACACTTTTGACACTTCTTCACATATTTCAAGGCATCTTTAATAATGGTGGGTGGTGCACGAAATTGTGATTAATACTTTTCAAAACTCTAATAATCCCTAGTAATGGCGCCAAAGACTTGGTGCTCACTACCATGGCACAAACACAACTTCGCACAACTAACCAGCAAGTGTACTGGGTCGTCCAAGTAATAAACCTTACGCGAGTAAGGGTCGATCCCACAGAGATTATTAGTATGAAGCAAGCTATGGTCATCTTGTAAATCTTAGTCAGGCAAACTCAAATGGATATGGTGATGAACGCATAAAAACATAAAGATAAAGATAGAGATACTTATGTAGTTCATTGGTAGGAACTTCAGATAAGCGCATGAAGATGCCTTCCCTTCCGTCTCTCTGCTTTCCTACTGTCTTCATCCAATCCTTCTTACTCCTTTCCATGGCAAGCTTATGTAGGGTTTCACCGTTGTCAGTGGCTACCTCCCATCCTCTCAGTGAAAATGTTCCTATGCTCTGTCACAGCATGGCTAATCATCTGTCGGTTCTCGGTCAGGCCGGAATAGAATCCAGCGATTCTTTTGCGTCTGTCACTAACGCCCCGCCTGCTAGGAGTTTGAAGCACGTCACAGTCATTCAATCATTGAATCCTACTCAGAATACCACAGACAAGGTTAGACCTTCCGGATTCTCTTGAATGCCGCCATCAGTTCTAGCCTATACCACGAAGACTCTGATCTCACGGAATGGTTGGCTCGGTTGTCAGGCGAGCACTCGGTTGTCAGGCGATCAACCATGCATCGTGCAATCAGGAATCCAAGAGATATTCACCCAATCGAAGGTAGAACGGAGGTGGTTGTCAGTCACACGTTCATAGGTGAGAATGATGATGAGTGTCACGGATCATCACATTCATCAAGTTGAAGAACAAGTGATATCTTAGAACAAGAACAAGCGGAATTGAATGGAAGAACAATAGTAATTGCATTAATACTCGAGGTACAGCAGAGCTCCACACCTTAATCTATGGTGTGTAGAAACTCCACCGTTGAAAATACATAAGAACAAAAGTGATCATTAGTTTCGGCCCCAGAGAGGGAACCAGAAGAACCAAGATGAAAATACAAGAGTATAATGTCCTACTTATAGAAAACTATTAGCCTAGGGTGTACAGAGATGAGTAAATGACATAAAAATCCACTTCCGGGCCCACTTGGTGTGTGCTTGGGCTGAGCAATGAAGCATTTTCTTGTAGAGACTCCTTTTGGAGTTAAACGCCAGCTTTTATGCCAGTTTGGGCGTTTAACTCCCATTTTGGTGCCAGTTCCGGCGTTTAACGCTGGGATTTCTGAGGGTGACTTTGAACGCCAGTTTGGGCCATCAAATCTTGGGCAAAGTATGGACTATCATATATTGCTGGAAAGCCCAGGATGTCTACTTTCCAACGCCGTTGAGAGCGCGCAAATTGGGCTTCTGAAGCTCCAGAAAATCCGCTTCGAGTGCAGGGAGGTCAGAATCCAACAGCATCTGCACTCCTTTTCAGTCTCTGAATCAGATTTTTGCTCAGGTCCCTCAATTTCAGCCAGAAAATACCTGAAATCACAGAAAAACACACAAACTCATAGTAAAGTCCAGAAAAGTGAATTTTAACTAAAAACTAATAAAAATATACTAAAAACTAACTAAATCATACTAAAAACATACTAAAAACAATGCCAAAAAGCGTACAAATTATCCGCTCATCACAACACCAAACTTAAATTGTTGCTTGTCCTCAAGCAACTGAAAATCAAATAAGATAAAAAGAAGAGAATATGCAATGAATTCCAAAAACATCTATGAAGATCAGTATTAATTAGATGAGCGGGGCTTTTAGCTTTTTGCCTCTGAACAGTTTTGGCATCTCACTCTATCCTTTGAAATTCAGAATGATTGGCTTCTTTAGGAACTTAGAATCCAGATAGTGTTATTGATTCTCCTAGTAGAGTATGATGATTCTTGAACATAGCTACTTATTGAGTCTTGGCTGTGGCCCAAAGCACTCTGTCTTCCAGTATTACCACCGGATACATACATGCCACAGACACATAATTGGGTGAACCTTTTCAGATTGTGACTCAGCTTTGCTAGAGTCCCCAACTAGAGGTGTCCAGGGTTCTTAAGCACACTCTTATTGCCTTGGATCACAACTTTATTTCTTTCTTTTCTTTCTTCTTTTTTTTTTGTTTTCTCTCTCTCTTTTTTTTCGATTTTTTTTTCATTGCTTTTTCTTGCTTCAAGAATCATTTTTATGATTTTTCAGATCCTCAGTAACATGTCTCCTTTTTCATCATTCTTTCAAGAGCCAACATTCATGAACCACAAATTCAAGATACATATGCACTGTTTAAGCATACATTCAGAAAACAAAAGTATTGCCACCACATCAAAATAATTAAACTGTTATAAAATTTAAAATTCATGCAATTCTACTCTTTTTCAATTAAGAACATTTTTCATTTAAGAGAGGTGATGGATTCATAGGACATTCATAACTTTAAGGCATAGACACTAAGACACTAATGATCACAAGACACAAACATAGACAAACATAAGCACTAAAATTTGAAAAACAGAAGAATAAAGAACAAGGAAATCAAAGAACGGGTCCACCTTAGTGATGGCGGCTCTTTCTTCCTCTTGAAGATCCTATGGAGTGCTTGAGCTCCTCAATGTCTCTTCCTTGTCTTTGTTGCTCCTCCCTCATGATTCTTTGATCTTCTCTAATTTCATGGAGGATGATGGAGTGTTCTTGATGCTCCACCCTTAGTTGTCCCATGTTGGAACTCAATTCTCCTAGGGAGGTGTTTAGTTGCTCCCAATAGTTTTGTGGAGGAAAGTGCATCCCTTGAGGAATCTCAGGGATCTCATGATGAGTGGGGTCTCTTGTGTGCTCCATCCTCTTCTTAGTGATGGGCTTGTCCTCATCAATAGGGATGTCTCCCTCTATGTCAACTCCAACTGAATAACAGAGGTGACAAATGAGATGAGGAAAGGCTAACCTTGCCAAGGTAGAGGACTTGTCCGCCACCTTATAAAGTTCTTGAGCTATAACCTCATGAACTTCTATTCCTTCTCCAATCATGATGCTATGAATCATGATAGCCCGGTCTATAGTAACTTCGGACCGGTTGCTAGTAGGAATGATTGAGCGTTGGATAAACTCTAACCATCCTCTAGCCACGGGTTTGAGGTCATGCCTTCTCAATTGAACCGGCTTCCCTCTTGAATCTCTCTTCCATTGGGCGCCCTCTTCACATATGACTGTGAGGACTTGGTCCAACCTTTGATCAAAGTTGACCCTTCTAGTGTAAGGGTGCTCATCTCCTTGCATCATGGGCAAATTGAATGCCAACCTTACACTTTCCGGACTAAAATCCAAGTATTTCCCCCGAACCATAGTAAGATAATTCTTTGGATCCGGGTTCACACTTTGATCATGGTTCTTGGTGATCCATGCATTGGCATAGAACTCTTGAACCATCAAGATTCCGACTTGTTGAATGGGGTTAGTAAGAACTTCCCAACCTCTTCTTCGGATCTCATGTTGGATCTCCGGATATTCACTCTTTTTGAGTGAAAAAGGGACCTCGGGGATCACCTTTTTCAAGGCCACAACTTCATAGAAGTGGTCTTGATGCACCCTTGAGATGAATCTCTCCATCTCCCATGACTCGGAGGTGGAAGCTTTTGCCTTCCCTTTCCACTTTCTAGAGGTTTCTCCGGCCTTGGATGCCATAAATGGTTATGGAAAAACAAAAAGCAATGCTTTTACCACACCAAACTTAAAATGTTTGCTCGTCCTCGAGCAAAAGAAGAAAGAAGAGAGTAGAAGAAGAAGAAGTGAGGGGAAAGGGAATGGCTTTTGTTTTCAGCCAAGAAGGGGAGAAGTGGTGTGTATGTTGTGTGAAAATGAAGGAGTGAAGGAGGGTTTATATAGGAGAGGGGGAAGGGTAGGGTTCGGTCATTTGAGGGTGGGTTTGGGTGGGAAAGTGGTTTGAATTTGAATGGTGAGGTAGGTGGGGTTTTATGAAGGATGGATGTGAGTGGTGAAGAGAAAGATGGGATTTGATAGGTGAAGGGTTTTTGGGGAAGAGGTGTTGAGGTGATTGGTGAATGGGCGAAGAAGAAGAGAGAGAGTGGTGGGGTAGGTGGGGATCTTGTGGGGTCCACAGATCCTGAGGTGTCAAGGAAAAGTCATCCCTGCACCAAATGGCAAGCAAAATCTCGTTTTGTGCCAATTCTGGCGTTAAACGCCGGGCTGGTGCCCATTTCTGGCGTTTAATGCCAGCTTCTTGCCCTTTTCTGGCGTTTAACGCCAGTCTGGTGCCCCTTTCTGGCGTTAAACGCCCAGAATGGTGCCAGACTGGGCGTTAAACGCCCATCTGCTAACCTTACTGGCGTTTAAACGCCAGTAGGTGCGTCCTCCAGGGTGTGCTGTTTTTCTTCCTGTTTTTCATTCTATTTTCGCTTTTTTCATTGATTTTGTGACTTCTTATGATCATCAACCTACAAAAAATATAAAATAACAAAGAAAATAGTTAATTATAAAACATTGGATTGCCTCCCAACAAGCGCTTCTTTAATGTCATTAGCTTGACAGAGGACTCTCATGGAGCCTCAGAAATGCTCAGAGTTATGTTGGAACCTCCCAACACCAAACTTAGAGTTTGAATGTGGGGGTTCAACACCAAACTTAGAAGTTGGTTGTGGCCTCCCAACACCAAACTTAGAGTTTGACTGTGGGGGCTCTGTTTTTGAGAGAAGCTCTTCATGCTTCCTCTCCATGATGACAGAGGGATATCCTTGGGCCTTAAACACCAAGGATTCTTCATTCACTTGAATGATCAACTCTCCTCTATCAACATCAATCACAGCCCTTGCTGTGGCTAGGAAGGGTCTGCCAAGGATAATGGATTCATCCATGCACTTCCCAGTCTCTAGGACTATGAAATCAGTAGGGATGTAATGGTCTTCAACTTTAACCAGAACATCCTCTACAAGTCCATGGGCTTGTTTTCTTGAATTGTCTGCCATCTCTAGTGAGATTTTTGCAGCTTGCACCTCAGAGATCCCTAACTTCTCCATTACAGAGAGAGGCATGAGGTTTACACTTGACCCTAAGTCACACATGGCCTTCTTGAAGGTCATGGTGTCTATGGTACAAGGTATTGAAAACTTCCCAGGGTCCTGTCTCTTTTGAGGCAGTTTCTGCCAAGACAAGTTATCCAGTTCTTTGGTGAGCAAAGGGGCTTCATCCTCCCAAGTCTCATTTCCAAATAACTTGTCATTTAGCTTCATGATTGCTCCAAGGTATTTAGCAACTTGCTCTTCAGTGACATACTCATCCTCTTCAGAGGAGGAATACTCATCAGAGCTCATGAATGGCAGAAGTAAGTCCAGTGGAATCTCTATGGTCTCAGTTTGAGTCTCAGATTCCCATGGTTCCTCATTGGGGAACTCATTGGAGGCCAGTGGACGTCCAGTGAGGCCTTCCTCAGTGGCGTTCACTGCCTCTTATTCCTCCCAAAATTCGGCCATGTTGATGGCCTTGCACTCTCCTTTTGGATTTTCTTCTGTATTGCTTGGGAGAGTACTATGAGGGAGTTCAGTAATTTTCTTGCTCAGCTGACCCACTTGTGCCTCCAATTTTCTAATGGAGGACCTTGTTTCAGTCATGAAACTTTGAGTGGTTTTGATCAGATCAGAGACCATGGTTGCTAAGTCAGAGGTATTCTGCTTAGAACTCTCTGTCTGTTGCTGAGAAGATGATGGAAAAGGCTTGCTATTGCTAAACCTGTTTCTTCCACCATTATTATTGTTGAAACCTTGTTGGGGTCTCTGTTGATCCTTCCATGAAAAATTTGGATGATTTCTCCATGAAGGATTATAGGTGTTTCCATAGGGTTCTCCCATGTAATTCACCTCTTCCATTGAAGGGTTCTCAGGATCATAGGCTTCTTCCTCAGATGAAGCCTCTTTAGTACTGCTTGGTGCATTTTACATTCCAGACAGACTTTGAGAGATTATATTGACTTGTTGAGTCAATATTTTGTTCTGAGCCAATATGGCATTCAGAGTGTCAATCTCAAGAACTCCTTTCTTCTGACTAGTCCCATTGTTCACAGGATTTCTTTCAGAAGTGTACATGAATTGGTTATTTGCAACCATTTCAATCAGATCTTGAGCTTCAGTAGGCGTCTTCTTCAGATGAAGAGATCCTCCTGCAGAGCTATCCAAAGACATCTTGGATAGTTCAGAGAGACCATCATAGAAAATACCTATGATGCTCCATTCAGAAAGCATGTCAGAGGGACACTTTCTGATTAATTGTTTGTATCTTTCCCAGGCTTCATAGAGGGATTCTCCTTCCTTCTGTCTGAAGGTTTGGACTTCCACTCTAAGCTTACTCAATTTTTGAGGTGGAAAGAACTTTGCCAAGAAGGCATTGACTAGCTTTTCCCAAGAGTCCAGGCTTTCTTTAGGTTGAGAGTCCAACCATGTCCTAGCTCTGTCTCTTACAGCAAAAGGGAATAGCATAAGTCTGTAGACCTCAGGGTCAACCCCATTAGTCTTGACTGTGTCACAGATTTGCAAGAATTTAGCTAAAAACTGATGAGGATCTTCCAATGGAAGTCCATGGAACTTGCAATTCTGTTGCATTAGAGAAACTAATTGAGGCTTAAGCTCAAAGTTGTTTGCTCCAATGGCAGGGATAGAGATGCTTCTCCCATAGAAATCGGGAGTAGGTGCAGTAAAGTCACCCAGCACCTTCCTTGCATTGTTGGCATTGTTGTTTTCGGCTGCCATGTGTTCTTCCTCTTTGAAGAATTCGGTCAGGTCCTCTAAAGAGAGTTGTGCTTTGGCTTCTCTTAGCTTTCTCTTCAAGGTCCTTTCAGGTTCAGGATCAGCCTCAACAAGAATGCCTTTGTCTTTGCTCCTACTCATATGAAAGAGAAGAGAACAAGAAAATGTGGAATCCTCTATGTCACAGTATAGAGATTCCTTTAGGTGTCAGAGGAAAAGAAAAGTAGAAGACAGAAGTAGAAAAATTCGAACTTATCAAAGAAGATGGAGTTTGAATTTTGCATTAAGGGATAGTGTTAGTCCATAAATAGAAGGATGTGAGAAGAAGGGAAGTGGTTTTCGAAAATTAAGCAAGAAATTTTGAAAACATTTTTGAAAAACACTAATTGATTTTTGAAAATGAAAGTGGAAAAGAAATCAAGTGATTTTTGAAAAAGATTTTGAAATTAGAAATCAAAAAGATTTGATTGAAAACTATTTTGAAAAAGATGTGGTTAAGAAGATATGATTAGTTTTAAAAAGATGTGATTGAGAAGATATGATTTGAAAAACATTTTAAAAAGATTTGATTTTGAAAATTAAAAACTTGGCTAACAAGAAAAGATATGATTCAAACATTAAACCTTCCTCAACAGAAAAGGCAACATATTTGAAATGTTGAATCAAATCATTAATTGATAGCAAGTATCTTTGAAAATAGAAAGAAATCAATTTTGAAAGCATATGATTGAAAAGATATGATTTGAAAAAGATTTGATTTTGAAAAACTTTGAAAACTTGAAAAAAAATTTGATTTGAAAACAAAATCTTCCCCCTTTAGCCATCCTGGCGTTAAACGCCCAGAATGGTGCACATTCTGGCGTTTAACACCCAAAACTATACCCTTTTGGGCGTTAAACGCCCAACCAGGTACCCTGGCTGGCGTTTAAACGCCAGTCTGTCCTTCTTCACTGGGCGTTTTGAACGCCCAGCTTTTTCTGTGTAATTCCTCTGCTGTATGTTCTGAATCTTCAATTCTCTGTATTATTGACTTCAGAAGACACAAATTAAAAATATTTTTGGATTTTTAATAATAAGGATAAATTAAAATGCAACAAGAATCAAATAACAATGCATGCAAGACACCAAACTTAGCAGTTTGTATACCACTGACACTAACAAAATGAGAATGCATATGAGACACACAAAACACTCAAGTCAATTGAATTTAAAGATTAGAGGACGAAAATCATCAAGAATTACTTGAAGATTCTTAAGACACATGAATGAATGCATGCAATTGACACCAAACTTAAGATGAGACACTAGACTCAGCAAGAAATTTTTGGATTTTATGATTTTTTTTATTTTTTTGTGTTTTTCGAAAATTAGATGGAAAAAGATATCAAAATTCTTAATGAGAATTCCAGGAATCAGTGCAATGCTAGTCTAAGACTCCGGTCCAGGAATTAGACATGGCTTCACAGCCAGCCAAGCTTTCAAAGAAAGCTTCGGTCCAAAACACTAGACATGGCCAATGGCCAGCCAAGCCTTAGCAGATCACTGCTCCAAAACCAAGATTGATAGAAATCAACAAGCTCTTGTGATGATAAGTTGAAACCTCGGTCCAATGAGATTAGACATGGCTTCTCAGCCAGCCAGACTTCAACAAATCATCATGAAACTCTAGAATTCATCTTCAAGAATTTCGAAAAAATAAACACCTAATCTAAGCAACAAGATGAACCGTCAGTTGTCCAAACTAAACAATCCCCGGCAACGGCGCCAAAAACTTGGTGCACGAAATTGTGATTAATACTTTTCAAAACTCTAATAATCCCTAGTAATGGCGCCAAAGACTTGGTGCTCACTACCATGGCACAAACACAACTTCGCACAACTAACCAGCAAGTGTACTGGGTCGTCCAAGTAATAAACCTTACGCGAGTAAGGGTCGATCCCACAGAGATTGTTAGTATGAAGCAAGCTATGGTCATCTTGTAAATCTTAGTCAGGCAAACTCAAATGGATATGGTGATGAACGCATAAAAACATAAAGATAAAGATAGAGATACTTATGTAGTTCATTGGTAGGAACTTCAGATAAGCGCATGAAGATGCCTTCCCTTCCGTCTCTCTGCTTTCCTACTGTCTTCATCCAATCCTTCTTACTCCTTTCCATGGCAAGCTTATGTAGGGTTTCACCGTTGTCAGTGGCTACCTCCCATCCTCTCAGTGAAAATGTTCCTATGCTCTGTCACAGCATGGCTAATCATCTGTCGGTTCTCGGTTAGGCCGGAATAGAATCCAGCGATTCTTTTGCGTCTGTCACTAACGCCCCGCCTGCTAGGAGTTTGAAGCACGTCACAGTCATTCAATCATTGAATCCTACTCAGAATACCACAGACAAGGTTAGACCTTCCGGATTCTCTTGAATGCCGCCATCAGTTCTAGCCTATACCACGAAGACTCTGATCTCACGGAATGGTTGGCTCGGTTGTCAGGCGAGCACTCGGTTGTCAGGCGATCAACCATGCATCGTGCAATCAGGAATCCAAGAGATATTCACCCAATCGAAGGTAGAACGGAGGTGGTTGTCAGTCACACGTTCATAGGTGAGAATGATGATGAGTGTCACGGATCATCACATTCATCAAGTTGAAGAACAAGTGATATCTTAGAACAAGAACAAGCGGAATTGAATGGAAGAACAATAGTAATTGCATTAATACTCGAGGTACAGCAGAGCTCTACACCTTAATCTATGGTGTGTAGAAACTCCACCGTTGAAAATACATAAGAACAAAAGTGATCATTAGTTTCGGCCCCAGAGAGGGAACCAGAAGAACCAAGATGAAAATACAATAGTATAATGTCCTACTTATAGAAAACTATTAGCCTAGGGTGTACAAAGATGAGTAAATGACATAAAAATCCACTTCCGGGCCCACTTGGTGTGTGCTTGGGCTGAGCAATAAAACATTTTCGTGTAGAGACTCCTCTTGGAGTTAAACGCCAGCTTTTATGCCAGTTTGGGCGTTTAACTCCCATTTTGGTGCCAGTTCCGGCGTTTAACGCTGGGATTTCTGAGGGTGACTTTGAACGCCGGTTTGGGCCATCAAATCTTGGGCAAAGTATGGACTATCATATATTGCTGGAAAGCCCAGGATGTCTACTTTCCAACGCCGTTGAGAGCGCGCCAATTGGGCTTCTGTAGCTCCAGAAAATCCGCTTCGAGTGCAGGGAGGTCAGAATCCAACAGCATCTGCAGTCCTTTTCAGTCTCTGAATCAGATTTTTGCTCAGGTCCCTCAATTTCAGCCAGAAAATACCTGAAATCACAGAAAAACACACAAACTCATAGTAAAGTCCAGAAAAGTGAATTTTAACTAAAAACTAATAAAAATATACTAAAAACTAACTAAATCATACTAAAAACATACTAAAAACAATGCCAAAAAGCGTACAAATTATCCGCTCATCAGTGGGCCAATAGCACTCATCTCTGATGACCTTCTGAGCTAGGGACTTCTCACCCAAGTGATGTCCACAACACCCTTCATGAATTTTCTACAAAACATACTTTGTTTGTTGAGGATTTAAACACTTTAGTAATGGCTGTGACACTCCTCTTTTATATATTAACCCTTTAATATGATATATTTAGTTATTTTAATCACAAATTCCTAGATTCTTTAGCATCATTAGGCAAAATTACATGTTCCAAATACATGCATATGGGATCCTTTCAAGTAGTAACGTCTCTGAAATGTGAAATCGTAACATCGGACCTGCCTACAGAAGGTTCTGAAAAGCACTTCTTGTATTAAGCTACGATTCCCATTTTTAGGTTTAATATTAAATGAATCAAAGAACTGCACCTCCTGTTGTACTTTTTTCAAGTACTTTTGTAAAAACGGATCTTTTGCTTGATATTTGCCATTGACATAGGATATTATAATCTGTGAATCACTAAGTACAGTGATTGTCATAATTCGGACATCCCAGGCTAACACTAATCCTGCAAGCAAAGTTTCATATTTAACTTGATTATTGGAAATGAAAAATTGAATTTAATGGAGGCGTCAATCACCATGTCATCTTCTTTAGTTAAGATGAGACCAACTCCTCCATTTTTTACATTAGAAGCTCCATTTACATGAATTTTCCATCTCGAATATTTCAGAAATCATATGGGTCATTTCAGTTAGAAAATCAATCATTGCTGGAGCCATAATGGCCGGTTCATACTGTATATCGAATTGAGATAGTTATATGGACTGACTTACCATTCGATCTGTTAGGTCAGGCTTTTGCAAAGCATTTTTAATCAGCTAGTCGATTCGTATAATAATTAAATAGCTTTAAAAATACTAATGTACCGACGTGAGCAAAGCAAAAGCCAACTTCTCTAATTTCAAATATCTTAGTTTAGGGCTTGAAGTAGAGATGTCAAAATGGACTAAGCCCATCGGCCCGGCCTGTTTACCCGTTTAAATGGATAGATTTTTGCCTCTAATTTAGACCCATTTAAATTTCGGGCTAAACAGGAACCTGCACAAATTTTGGTTTGTTTTTAACTGGAATTTCATATTTTGGCCAAAAAGGTAAAGCTCCGCACTAAAATATTCTTTCGCTACCAAAGCTTCGGAGTTCTATTCCTTCTTGCGTCCAATCTCAAGGATAAATTCAACCTAACTTGCACTGCATGAAAAAACATAACCTAGTAATAGGTCAATCAATTTTTCCTTTGATACTTATGCCATTAGATTAGAAAGAGTAAATTGTCCATTATCTTCGAAGGCCTAAATCCCTTGGAAGAAAATCGTATTAATGATATCATGATGCTACCTCTCTTTCATGTGCAGCCTCTTTTCAAGCAGCAGATTGGTCAAAGACAGAATAAAAAAAATCTGACTCGACCCGTACAAAAATAACAGATTTAGAGAATTGTTAAGCCAATAAGCCATGGACCATAAGCCCAATTGACCAATACTATGCAAGCTGAAAAAAAACTCGACCAAAAAAATAACCCAACCCAAATACAATACAAAAGTATAAAACTGAAAACTCTCTCTTTCTCAGCCACTCACTAAAAATTTGAACTTAAAAAGGAAAAAAAAAAGCTCTCCGGAGACTGGAGTAGCCTTAAATCCCTAATTCTTCTGCACAACGCCGCAGCCGCACAAATTTATGCGTGTGTCTACCCCTCTTCCGGTGATGGTAACTTCTTCGTCGGTATCATCGATGAGTGTCCCCACCATTAGAGCCTTGCGTGGCTCTCATCACTGTTAGTCCCTTAGTCTTTTTTACTTCATTCGTTCTTGGTTTAGCTTCTACTCTTTTTCAGTTTTCGTAGTCTTCGGTCATCACTCATCAGTCTTCAGCCAATTATTGTAAGATTACTTTCTTGTCTTAACAATAAAATATACATGTTATTTCTTTTCTCATAAATCTTAGGTTCTCAATGTTTAGATGAACAGTATGACACTAACATCTATTATTTATCTATTCTATTTTGTTCTGGGTTATTTTGTAATAATATTTTTTATAAATGGTAAAGAGTAATCTAATTATGTGTTTTTATTTTTGGTTAGTGATTTATTTTGGAATTATGGATGACTGTGCAAGAGATCTTGTTAATCAAAATGCTGAGGTAGAACACATTTTCTTGGACTCAGACTCTGATGATGACTTTGATGATCTTGTTGACGACAAAATCTCATCGGAAGTAACTAAGTGACGCCTTTTGTAAGTATTCTACCTACTTCTATTGCTGCTATTAGTGGGTCAAATTCTAAAAAGAGAAAAAGGTTAACTATATCTAGTGTCTGGGATAGTTTTAAAAAAATAATTGTGGAAGACGACAAAGTAAAGTGCAAATGTAAAAGGTGTGAAAAAAAATACAAAGATTAGGATAGTACTCATGGCACCTCTACATTGAAATGATATATTCCTGTGTGTCGTGAACTCTCCAAATTTCATAATTTGAGAAAAATGATACTTGATAAAGCTAAGAGGTTAAGGGCTAGGCAAGTTGATCCTGTGATTTTTTCCTGAATTAATTATAATAGCAATCATAGAACATGATTTTTCTTTCTCATTTGTTGACTATAGAAGAATTAGGGATGTTTTTGAGTACTTGAATCTTGATGTTAAGATGTTTTCTCAAAACATTTATGTAGCTGATATTTGAAAATTTTATATTGCTAAAAAAGAAAAGTTAAACTGCCAATTAGAAAAAAATTGAAGTAGGATATGTTTAATTACTGATCTTTAGACTTCATGCATAATAAAGGGTTGTATGACTTTGACTGCACATTATGTTGATTTTAGGTGAAAATTAAATTCTAAGATACTCTCATTTTCTCACATGCCCACTCCACATATGGGACATCAATTAGCAAATAAAGTGATTGAGTGGTTATTTGATGGAGAATAGAGAAAAAAATATTTTTCATAGCCTTATACAATGCTTCATCTAATGATAGCATGCAAACTTTATTCAAGCAAAACCTCCTTTTAAGTGATAGGTTATTGTGTAATGGGAACTATTTTAATGTAAGGTGTTGTGCTCATATTTTAGACTTGATAGTTTAAGATGGGTTGAAGTTTCTATTTCTACTTTTCATAATATCAAAGAGAATATCAAGTATATGAGAGCATCGGAGGCATGAGCTATCTAATTTAGAGATGTTCTTAAGTCACTTGAAATTTCTGACATTAGAGTGGACTTAGATATACCTACTAGATGAAATTCTATTTTTTTTAATGTTGGAGAGTGCTTTGAGATGTGAGCGTGATTTTGTTAGACTCTCTTTGAAGGATAACAATTTCAAATATTGTCTATCCAAAGAAGAGTGGAAAAGAGGAAGAGAAATCTGTAAATTCCTGAATCCATTTTACAAAATTACTACCTTGAAGTATGGTCAATCTTATCTTACTTCAAACTTATATTTTATGTAAATTTAGAGGATTGAATGCTTGCTGAAAGAATATTCCATTAGTGAAGATGAGGTCATAAGAAAAATGGTGCAACCAATGAAAGCAAAATTTGATAAGTATTGGAGCGATTATTCCATGATTCTCTCTTTAGGAGCTATTCTCGATCCTCGAATGAAATTTTATATTTTGGGATATTATTTAAATAAAGTGGATCCATGTACTGCTATTGAGAAAATGACCACCATCAAGAAGAAGTTGTATTTGTTGTTTGGAGCATATTCAGAAATTTTGTCACCTAATGCCTCTTCTAATGTCTCTAGTGGTCAAATAAGAATTACAACTTCTAAAAAAGATGATCCACTTTTATTTGATGTGCCTGATGTAAGTTTTATTTCTGTTGTGTATTATGTTAATATAATTTTTTTATATGTTTCTGTCAATATGTTATTTTTTTAACTATTTTATTATTTTCTTGAATATTGTAGGAGTTGAGAAATATAAAATTTCAAACTAATGCTTCACAAAGAAAGTCTTCTTTAGATATCTATTTGGATGAGTTAATTCTTGATATGAATTCTAAAATAGATGTCTTGCAATATTCAAGATCTCAAGTCCATCGCTTTTCTGATTCAGCTTTCATGGCTTGTGATGTGCTTAGTATTCCAATAATTATAGTAGCCTCGAAATCGGTCCTTTCTACAGGTGTGCATATCCTAAATAAGTATAGAAATTCTATTTTAGATAAGAATGTGCACGATCTTATTTGTGCTCGTACTTGGATACGTGGATTTGAAGACGATGATAATTCACTTTTTAAATTTATTTTGTTAACTTTTATTAGCAATAAATAATGAGTGACTTGCATATTACATTTGTTTAGTTTTCTACTAACTAATTTTAAATTGTAGATGGTAAATTTGAGTGTGAAAATGAGAGTGACAAAGAATATTATAAAGATAAAGTAGATTCAATTAATATAATGCCTGATATTTTATTAGTATTGTCTAATTGTTTCAAACTATGCACTTTTTTAATTCAATTCTATTGAAATTCTTTTTCTATCACTAAGTCACTAACTTTTATTTGATAATTTATTCTTCTTTTCATTGCAGGTGTTGACTAATTTGGTGGATTAGATAAAAGATTTTGGGATTACATTATTTGCTATTTTTGTGATATATTTGCATGCCATGTAATCTGTTAAGCACTTTTTTTCACTTTTGTGTGACTTTTTGATAGAATTGTGATGTTTCTATGTTGGTTTATAATACTTTGTTAACTGTGTGAGGAAAATTAGGAATACTCCTTTAATTAGAAATATTAGAATTAGAAATATGAAATTACTAATTGGATGCGAATGAATTTCTGTTTTGAGTTAAAAAGAAAAAATTAGAACATAACAGTTAGTCAAATAAAATGTGCAATGTGTAAAAAAAAAACTACTGCAAATGTGTTTAGTTGTTTGCTGGAACTTTAACTTTTTTTTTGCCAAACAAACTTTTTTTGTCCAAAAATATACAACAATTTTTCTCTTCAAAATTAGACTTTTTTTATTTTTTTTTTCAAAAAAAAAAACAACAAATAAACGGGCTAGTCTATTTAATCCATCGGCCTAGCCATAAACAGTCCGGACTATAAAATCTTGGCCTGCAAACAAAGTGGATTTAAATGGGCTAGTTTGTGTAACCCGTGGGCTAAACGGTCTGGGCCTAAATGGGCTGGACTAGCCCATTTGACAGCCCTACCTTGAAGGACCTTATTAACAAAATAGACAGGTCATTGACGTTTACATTCGTCCTCCAGAATTGAAGCTGAAGCTACAATTCCTTCACTTACAAACAAATATAAGTAGGTCTTTTCAAGTTCTGGTTTTACTAGTATAAGAGGTGATGACAAAAATTTTTTAAAATGTTTAAAAGTCATCTCACACTTCTCTATCCATACAAAATCCACACTTTTTCTCATAAAATTAAAAACGGCCTCGCTTTTTCAACTGAAGCTACCAAAAAGTTCTACAACGCAACTAACTGACCTGTGAGCCTCTGCACCTTTTTAAAGTTTTGAGGACTTGACATGTCTAGTATAACTTGACATTTTTCAATATTAGCTTCTATACCCCTTTGGGTTACCATAAAGCCTAGAAATTTACCTCTCCAGACTCCAAAAGCATATTTTGCTGGATTTAACATCATCTTGTGAAGTCAGAGGTAGTTCAAGATCTCCTTTAGATTAGCATTCAAGTCAGAGTCTCTTTTAGTCTTTATCAACATATCATCAATGTAGACTTTCATATTCTTTCTAATTCGTTGCTTAAATACTTTGGCCATCAATTTTTGGTAAGTGGCCCTTGCATTTTTCAAACCAAAAGATATTACAATATAATAATAAATCCCTTCAAGGATAAAAAAAGCAGTTTTATCCTCATCGGGCTTATGCATGGGTATTTGGCTATACCCACTATAAGCATCTAAAGAATATAGAATCCGATATTTCGAGGCTGAATCAATCATGTTATCAATGTTGGGTAAGGAAAATCAATCTTTTGAGTAGACTTTATTTAAATCTGTGTAATTCACATACATACGCCACTTCCCATTAGATTTTTTTGCCATCACGACATTAGATAACCATGTCGAATATGTTAGTTCCCTAATGAACCCAACATCCAATAACCCTTGTACTTGCTTCTTGACTTCGGCAATTCGGTCAGAGAACATCTTCCAATATTGCTGCGTAACCGGCTTAGAGGTAGGATCATTAGCAAGTTGGTGAGACATGAATGTGGGGTCAATTCCGAGCATAACGGAGGGTTTCAAAGAAAAAAAAATCCTTGTTACCTTTTAAGAAGTCCTGGAGTTCCAACTTTAGGGAATAAGGCAAATCTTTGTTAATTATAGTGTACTTTTCTGCATTGTCACCAATTTAAAATTTTTCCAAATTTTCATTAGGTTTCGACCTTAGATTTTCTTGAACTCGAAAGTCCAAGTCGACCAAAAATATGCCGGTAGAATCTTTGACTTTATCCCTTAAAGTTAAACTTGCTTTGTTGTGCTTTACGACAGCTATCCGATCTCCTCAGATAGTAGCAACCCGACCTTTAAAGGTAAGAAATTTCATAACTAAAAATTTGGTTGAGATGAACGCATAGAGATCGTTTATCGTCTTCCTTCTAAGGATCACATTATAAGCCGTTGTATCCTTTGGGACGACAAACTCAGCTTGTAACACCCGTACGTCGTTACCTTCTCCAACTGTAAATAGGAGCTCAACAGCTCCATCAGGCTTAATATGGCGATCTCCCAAGCCCACGACACCAGAAAGATGTGGTTTTAGTTGCTGATCTTTTAATCCTAGTGCACCAAAAGCATTTCTGGAACGCAGATATGAATATGCTCCAGTGTCAACCAAGATTCTCTTTACAATCCCATTTTTCAACATGGTGTGATTACTAGTGGCTCATCATCTTCCGATGTGGCGTATTGGAAATCATCAACTGTGAACTACATAGTTGGGATGTTGGTTACGTTTACAAGTTCCGAATTTGTAGCTTTAACGTCTTTCTTAATGGCATTCCTAGACTTTGGAAATCCATTTTTGCCTACAACTACGTTCACAATGGCTTGAGCAGTATCATCCTGGACTTCTATAGTCTTAGTATTTATGGGATTCCTGGTCTCCCAATCTTTATTGTCATTATGCTGTCTGGGCAGTCGACATGTTGAACAAACTCAAGGAGCTTTCCATATTGAATCGCCTGCTCCGACGCATCCTTCAAATCAATACAATCTTCAATCCTATTACCATAAGAATTATGATAGTCACAGTATCGTGACTTATTTAAAGTCGAATTTGGTCGCTTTTGGAAGGATATCCCAGTGTGATACTTGCTGATACACCTCTGATAATAATGCCACCAGGGGCGTATATGTTGAGACCTTGCCTATTCGGGGTGTAAATGACTTTGGAGTTGAGGACTTGCTTGAGCTCCTGGTCTTATTAGGTGACGGGGCTAGGTTTTTCCTTTTTGTCGAGACAACCCTCGAGACGTTTGACGTTAGGATTTTTGCTAGTAAAGAATTTATAAAAATATTCGCGTTGTAGATATAGCTTCTAAACTAACAGAAGACCCTTCGTGCAAAAGTTTTGGTTGTCACAAGTAACAAACCCCTTTAAAATTGATAACCGAGTATTTAAACCTCGGGTCATCTTCTCAAGGAATTGCAGGGAAGTATGTTCTTATTATTGGTTATGAAAAAGTGTGTTTTGGGGTTTTGGAGTTTGGACAATGGGCACAAGCATATTTAAATGACAAGTAAAATAAATTAACAATAATAAAATCTCTTGGCAAGGTATGAAGAACTGGAAGTCCTATCCTAGTTATCCTTATCAAGTATGATGAGAATTGGATTTTTCTCCCACTTTGTTAATCTCTAACTATGAAGGTAAGTTAAGTGAATGAATTAATTCGAATCCTCAAGTTCCAGCCTTTCCTTGGGGAAAAGTTAGAGTTATTGGATCTCGAATTAATTATTGAAGAATTCCAATTTTCAGTCAACAATGAGTTTGATAACTCAAGAGTTACCAATTAATCAACCAAAGCCAAAAGGGAATAAAATCTACCTGAATGAAAATAATTTGGATAAACACCAAGCATCAGTGACATATAAGTCTGAAATATCTCAATTGTATTAATAAAATAAAATCAATTCAAATATGAAACATTGAAAATAAATAAATACAAAGAATATTGAACTTGGGATTGAGAGTCACTCCTAAAACTAAGAGAAGTCCTAAATCCTAATCCTAAGAGAGAGGAGAGAACCTCTCTCACTAGAAACTACATCTAAAATTGTGAAAAGTGAATTATCCAAGCCTTCTCATAAATGGATGCACTCCCCCACTTTATAGCCTCTAATCTGTGTTCTCTGAGCCGAAAATTGGGTCAGAAACAGCTCAGAAGTCACTTCCAGCGCTTTCTGGTCCGTACAGGTCGCGGCCAAGTGACGCGGAGGCGTCGCCCACGCGGCCGCGCGGGTTAAAGTTCGCAAATGCGACGCGTCCGCGTGGATCACACGTCTGCGTCACCTAGCATCAGAGCAACTATGGCATATTATATATCAAATCGAAGCCCCAGACGTTAGCTTTCCAACGCATCTGGAACCGCATCATTTGGACCTCTATAGCTAAAGTTATAGCTGTTTGAGTGCGAAGAGGTCAGGCTGGACAGCTTAACAACTTCTCCAACTTCTTGTATTCCTTCCACTTTTACGTGCTTCCTTTTCATCCTCCAAGCCATTCCTGTCCTATAATATCTGAAAACACTTGACACACATATCAAGGCATCTAATGGTAATAAGAGAGGATTAATAATAAGCAAATATAAGATCAAAGAAGCATGTTTTCAATCATAGCATAAAATCAAGAAGGAAAATGTAAAACATGCGAATTGTATGAATAAGTGAGTAAAGAGTTGATAAAAACCACTCAATTGAGCATAAGATAAACCATAAAATAGTAGTTTATCAACATCCTCATCTCGCATATACTTTAGGGCGATCTGATGAATCTCTTCCACGGATTTTATATCCTTAGAAGTTAAATGCCTCCTGAAATCTCCTTCTAGCAAACTGACAATGAGGCACAGACACACAATTTTAGGTGTTCATGTTTTCACTTCCAATAAGTCTGTGATAAAGCGTCCAAGTAATCTCGAATATTCTCTCCCACCCTTTGCTCTACGCCAAGTAGTGAGATTGGATGCTAGGTTTGAGTTCTTCTTGTGGTAAAGTGTACTAAAAATTTAGTTTTAATGTTAGCAAATGAAGATATAGAGCCGAAAGGCAGTATGTTGAACCAAATCATCATTAGTCCTGATAACGACATTGGAAAAGCCTTACACCGGATCGCATCTCCCACACCTTCAAGGTTCATCCTGTCCTCAAAAGCATCAATATGCTCCTACAGATTCGACTTCCCCTCAAACTTCAGATCTGTTAGTTTATCAAAGTGCTTAGGTCATTGGACTTGGAGGACGTGGGAAGCAAATGGAGTCTGGCCCATAATCACATGTTTCCGAGCATCCTTATGCCTTTTAGGACTCGGACTCCTTTGTGGAGTTCGTCTCCTTTTAAACTGGGCCGATCGGAACTCATTTCTTCCTCGTCTGTCAAACTCGTGATGTCTATTATCACGTCATGGCAACCTTCTGTGTCTTTGAGGTGACTGTGAATGTTGATGATTGTTATCTTGTCACTGATCAGGAGCCCTTTCTGGGTTTTTCCTCTCACGACTATGATCATCATGGCCCATGGTCGTGCGAGTTTGAGACCGGGATCACCTCGATTGTGATCGTTCTGCCAAGCGATGTTCAATGCTGCCTGGTAGCGTTCCATTTCTTACACTCTATGGCGCATTTTTTGCATAACATAAATGTAATTATTCCCTAACCTAGTGAAGTGACAAGCCCCCGCGTTCTGAGTTCCATCGTTATGGGCTTTAACATTCTACTCACGGTTTTCAAACCTTGGGGGGACTTGATGTTCTTCATTGGTTAGCAGGATGACATCTGTTTCAAGCGCATCATCATGGAATTGCTCCTTAAAAGGAGTGATTGGGTTAATTACCGAGTGAGTTTTCTTAGCCATGGTTCAGACAATGTAGGATTCCCATAGATGGCACCAATGTTCATACCTTTTGTGAAGGTCACGAGCTAATAAGATTCAGAGATCCTAACTTGAGCGATGTCAGAACCAAGATGGAAAGACAACATGCAAAATACTCTGATACTTAAGTCAGTAGTGCTTTAGGTGATAGAGTGAATACTGTGTCTTCATGCTGAGTTTTCTTTTTTCTTTTATTCTTTTTTTTAAGGTAATTGTTTTTAAATATTTATTGTTTTTAATGTATGCTTATAATGCTATGATTTAATAGTTTCATGAGTTAATGACTTTAATTAGTATTAACGTTATTTATATATTCATTAACTGGTAACATGGTATATTCATTTATTTACAATCATAAATACTATCTTTGTCCAGAACACTCTTATTATATAAATTGTTCTAGTATTGTGTGGATTAGGTTTTAAACGTAAATAGTCACATTTCAAGATGATTTACATTTTGAATTTTATAATCCTTATACATATAAATCGTGTTAGAGTGCTCTAAGAAAAGAAACACATATATAAATGACGAGTAAACTATCATTTCTACCCATGAAAGTTCAGAACACTAATAAATCTACCCACGAATAAGCAAAACTACCATTTCTACCCATGAAATATGGAATTTCGCTAACAAAACTATCCGAATCCTAAAAAATTATTTGAAATTCCCAAAATACCCTCTAATATAACCTAACTCTAACTTCTCTTTTTACTCCACAATGCCATTTTCACCCAAATCCCTTCTCACCACCACTCTCATCTCCATCCACCCCCACCATTAATGTCATCAACATCAAAACCATCCCGTTCTCTTTTTATGCTGCCCTATACACCAGAGAACTTCAATGACACTTCTGGTCGTTCATCTTCACGCCGTGACGGTGCCATTTGCTGCTTTGAATTCGAAGAGGATGATTATGTTCAAACCTTGCCTCTTTGCTCACAAACATTCCATATTGATTACATCGATGCTTGGCTTTGTTCCCACACAAACTGCCCTCTCTGCCGCTCTGGGGTTCTCTCTGCCGCTTCGCTGTTTACTCCCATGTTTGCTACCAGGATCTTACCAAGTCTTGACGCCGATGAATATGGCTCGAAATCAGCAGGAGAAGTAACGGATTAGACTCCATTTGCAAGGAGAATTCGATTCTGTTGAAGGGGAGTGGAGCGCAATAGATTATGATGGATTTTCATAGGAACCGAAAACCTAGAATGAATGAAAAGAGAATTGTGAGGTTGAGGATGAGACACTTGAAGTCGGGTTTGGTTGTTCATATGGTTTTACAGTCGGGAATAGATTTCTGCATCTGAGATTGCAGAGTTTCTTCTTTTGCGCACTCTGGGTTTAATGAAAATTTGGATATCTCCACCATTGTTACACCAATTGAGGCTGTGAATTCAAACTCTAGTCTCTGGGTTTTGTGTATTCAAACTATGGCATGTACTTAAGTTGCCTGAACTGGGTGTTTCATGATGGGGTGAAATTTGAGCTAATAGATGAAGGTTGGGAACTGATCCGGGAGTAGTAGAGGTGGTGATGGCGGTGGTGGTGACGGTGATGGTGGTAATGGTGGTGAAGAAGAGTTTGGATGGTGGTGGGATTTGAGATTAGAAAAGCATAGTTCTCAGAACTGAACCGGTGATCGAACCGGTGAGATTATTGGGTCATTGAGTTACTGGTTCAACCGGTGGGTCACTGGTCGAACCGGTTAACCCGGTATAATTAAATAATTATGTAAAATTTAATTATTTTTTTTTATTACAAGTACTTTTATTTTGTTTTTATAAAAATAATTATCATTTTCAAATTTTAATACTTTATTAATTAATTTATATTTATTGTATTATTATATTATTATAAGTAAAAACTTACATACAGTTAATTTTCATATGAAGTTGATATTTAAAAAGAGTTAGATGATTTGACAAGTTTAACTAAATATCATCTAACAATTTTCAATTATTAACTTCATATGAAAATTATTGCATGTGAGTCTTTACCTATTATTATATACTACAAGTATTTATTGAAAAAAAAATTAATAGATATCATATAATTATAAAAAAAATAAATTATGGTTAATAAATTTTTTTATCTTTTTAATATATATATATATATTTTAATAAAATTTATAGTTAAATAAAATATAATTGATTTAAAAATGAGTGACTTTAAAATTAAAATTAATTGAAAATAAGTAAAATAAAAAATTACTATATGTATCTATTAAAAATAATATTAATATATTATATAATTATGAAAAAAATAAGTAAATTTATAATTATTGTTAAATAAAAATATAATTAATTTAAGAATGAGTGAGTTTATAACTAAAATTAAAATAAATTAAATAAAAGTAAACTATTTGATGATATATATATTAATTTGCATATATTTTATTGAAGTTTAACATAACTTAGCGGCAAAGAAATATTTTGTTCTTATAGATGATAGGGTTCGAACCCCATATCACACATTTTGGATAATTTTGACTTTCAAACAATTTTTTACTGGTTCATTTTGAATTTGATCAGTTCATTCTAATTTCATATCTTGCATGATTCAAATGTCTGTTTATTGATTTTTCGGTCGAACTGGCCGGTCCGATCCTCTGCTAACTATGTAGAAAAGTAATGGTAAAAATAAGAGTATTTTAGTTGATTTTTTAGTGTTTTAGATAATTTTATTGTGTAAAATACATATTTTATAGGTACAAATGATAATTTCCTTTTTCTATAAATAGATATATTGATAGTTTTAACTTTTGTGGTATAAATGATAGTTTACTCTATAAATAACACTAGACTAACGTAATTTACTTTCAAATACAAAAGCACACTAAGATGGGACGATATATATGTGTTAAAAGGGACAGGATACGCCTAGGGATACCCGGTACACACGAGTTTGAAATCGATTAGTGTTTCTAGATTAATCCCTATGGTAATTCTGTGTTTAGACATTAATCGCACCAACCTACTGCATTTTACATGTTTTCTTAGCCTCACAACACCTTAACATGACTTACGTGCATAAAGGGTTTAAAATTCAAATAGTCAATCGGTTTGGGGTGTGATGATTTACGTTTAAATCCTAATAACACAATTTTAGGTTGATTTATATAATAAAAATAAGATATTTATTTAATTAATTTCGTTTAAGGTGAATCAAATAATTTTGAATTTTTTTTATTTTATTTACGAAACAACCCTAAAGTTTACATAGGTTCTTTATTAAAAGAAAATGAAAAAGAGTTAGTTAATTATTTAGTTTCTTTTCTTTATATAATATACTAGGATTATCAACACTCTAACATATAATATTTATAGTAAAAGAGAATGAAGGATTAATATAATTATTTAGCTTTTTTCCTATTCATACTAGGATTATTTTGTTTGTAAAATATGATTAGTATCTGTTGATTACCCTTTTTCTTTTCCTTCTCTTATTATCCTATACAAAAGGATAAGAACAATAATTTGGATACCAAAAACTAAATCTAGGGAGATAATTTTGTTGGTATAGATAATTCTAGAAATATAGAGTTGCTCTTATCCGTTTCAATACTAATACTAATAAGTAATAATTGAACGTCATTAGGGGAAGGTGTTCAATCTTTTCAATTATCATCCATATTGTCATTTTCTTAATTTCTTTCTTGAGTGTTTGAGACTTAGTATAATGTGTGTGAGAGACGAACTGCTACCATTATTTAGATCTCATATCCGCATATGCGGTGGATCTTAATTTTATCTTTTTTAAATAATGAAAAAAACTTTTTTTTTTTCAGTTTATTAGCAAACAATAGACACTTCAATTTCGTTGAAGGCAATTTAATGTTGTCGTTCTTGAGTCTTGACTCATGTATTGTTTTGGGTACATATTCTTGACTTTGTATATTTAGAGATTGAAAGGGATCGGAGACGAATAAGTAAATGTCATGTGACAAGGATATATGCTGGCAGAGGCACAGAAGATAGATAGGAAAATGCTAAAACAAACTCAAGGAAATAAGGGAAACCACGTGCAATGTTGGAGAAATTTTTAGTACCTAACAGAAAAAGTTTAGTTTCTTCTGTTCACATTTTTATAAAATTATGTACAAATCACTCATTTTAAGGGTTAGAAAACCTAATAATTAAATCTAACCCATCAACAGTAGCATAAATAGAAAAGTGACAAATTGAAAAATCAATTCATTTGATTTATTATTTAACAGTTTAATTTTGTACTAATCAGTTATAACTCAAATAACATAGTCTTTCCATACTTAATTAAAAGGTTGCATATTCAAGTCTTCTATCTTTGGTTAAAAAAAAAAAGCAATTCAATTTTGTAACTCGTTAGTACTGTTTTTAACTTTACTACACTAGTAATAATACATAAATGGGGGCATCTAGTGTACAGATGCATTTGTAAAGATTTTTGTCTTTTATGGATATTTGTTGGTTTTAAAAGCGTGTCACTAAAAGTGTTGCTTAAAGAGAAAGTGTTACTCTTAATCGTTAACTTGGCTCTCATACCAATTTTTAAGATGTAATTTCTTTTTAACTCTTCATATTTTGCTTCGAATAAATATTGAGCATTTATTACTAAGTCTGATTTCATTTTTATAGTTTTTTTTTTCAATCTTGTTTTAGTTTATAATATTCTTTTTTGCATTGATCATTGTATATAAAATCTTTTATCTGTTTATCTTTTTCTTTAATATAATTTTTCAAGTCCTCCAAAACTTCTTTTATTTCTACTCTTTCTGTTGTTTCTAAATATCTTTTTAATTTTTCAACTTCATTCTCCATTTTTTCTTTCAACAGCTTTAATTCTTTTAAGTCATAATATAGTGTTCCAGGCATTTATAAATTTTTTAAGTTTAGCTCCAACTTGTTTATATTTGTTCTTATTTCTATCCTTTTTATTATAAGTTCATTAATTTCGAACTGAAGACTATTTAATTCCCTTTTATACTCCTTTATTTTACTTTTTAATTTTTTCGCCCTATGTCTTTTTATTTTGTTTTCTGGTCTTTCAATTTTTGTATACTTCATTATTTATTTTAGAATTTCTGCAAATTCTATCATTGATTCATCACTATTTTCTAGAGATTCTATTAATTTTTCTAACTCTTCAACTTCTCCTTTCAATTTGTCATAGATTATTTTTAGAGTTTCAAATGCCCTTTGATTTATTTCAGAAAACTGTAAATAATTCAACCGATTTTCTCTTTCAAAGAGTTCTTGTTTTTTATCTTGATAGGTTACATATATTTTCTCTTTATTTATTGTCATAACTTAGTGTTTAGGGTGTCATTTAATTTTTCGACCTTTTTTGTTAATTCTTTTATTTCAGAATTTTCTTCTTTAATCTTTAACTTAGATAAACTTAAAGGGCTATTAATTTTGGATTCTCTTATTTGAAAATTTGATGAAACTAATTTTCCTGATGGTTCTTTTAGTAAAAGAACTGGGTTTTCAATAGCTTTATATTTTGGTATTTCTGTTTTTACAATTTTCTGAAATAATTCATCGACATAAATTCTTTCTCTGTTTTTAAATATTATACTATGATGGCTATTTGTTAAAGCATAATTTATTGCATATGTAATTGAAAATGGTTCATCGTCTTGTTCCATTAGATTCTTTCTGTGAAATTTATAAGCCAAACTTATAGATCTTCCAAGATTTTCAGTTGATAACGGTATAGCATATCCAAGATGGGCATTGAATTTAACATTTACGTTTGCCAAGTTTCCATGAACAATTCCAATTATTTGATCTATTGGGTCATCAGTAATTCTTTTGTCACAGATTGCTAAGCTTATTGGTGAATTAATTCCTTTCATATATGTAGATTTGATTAAGACTTGTATAGTACTAATATGAATCCATCCAATTTTAGATCTTTTTTGTTGATCCTTAATTTTCTCAATCTGTTTACTCAATTCTTCATCATTTATCAAAGCTATTTCAAGTTCTCCATTAGCAGATTTTATTTTTATAGGGGCTTCAAGTTGAATTTTTCCATAGTATATTATATTTTTTCTATTAAAAACTTCTTTTAAAATATTTTGTTTATTAAAATTTTCATTTGATTTGAGATTTAATTCTGTTTTTAAAACAGCCTGTTTTTTGTTATCTAATAAGGCAGATAATCTATAATAATCAGATTCTTCCGTTAATTCTAAACTTTCTAAATAATTCATAACTATGAGATTAAAATAAAGGCGTACCTTTCTGGAGAAAAACTTCCTTTATTTAGAATATTTTACATAAGATGTTTTTATCTCCAGAGGGGAGATTGTAGATACTAACTCCAGAGGGGAGTTTAGAATTGGTTTTTCCTAAGGGAATTCTTCTTCAAACTATAGAATCGCCTCGGCCGCTTCCTCCTTGCTCTCCTAGCATATGAGTACTCCTAGCCTTCTGCTTTCTATTGTTTGATGCTTTTACAATTGCCTAAACAACCTATTTATAATGGTTGGGTCTGATGGACAATTCCCATCCTTACCCTTCTTATGACGTCATTGCTTACGTCATTGTTTATTATCTTGCACCAGCTACATCGTTGGTGCTCTATGACCTAAGCGCTTACGTCACTATGCAATAATGTTGAGAGATGCTTCAGATGTGCTGTCCTCCTCTTTCATCATGTGACCTTCAGATGCGTTGTCTTCTTCCTTTATCATGTGGGTTGATTCCGTTTCATTATTGCTTTCTGAGACACATAGCTGGCACTTGTGGTCTTCTCTGTCTTTTATCAAATAGCAGAGATTCCTCTTTATCCCTTCGGGGAGCTTTTCTAAGAGTCCAGATAAGTTGTAGAATGTTGATTCAAATTCTAAGAGTCTCATCTCTCTTTCTTCAATTTCATTTCTTTTACTGGACACAAGCAAAGTATTTCTGCTTTTATAATTGATTCTTGTGTGAGATTCTCTTGTTATCTTTTGAGTTCTTTCGAAGACCCTTGCTAGTGTGCTGGCTAGTCTTCCTTCATGACTGTAGATTGTTAAATCTTGAACTTGATCAATTGGTTGAAAATTTCCTGGGAAGACGGACATGAAGATTACTTGATGTGCTGGAACCAAGCATTCTTCTTCTTCATTAAAAATAGGTTGACTATTCGTAAATTTTAGGGATATATCCCTTGGATTTACGTTGTCAATCATATTTTTAAATCTCTTTACTGCATCAATGAATCCTGCAGGAAACTCACTAATAATTTTCAAATCATTAAAAATTAAAATTGTATCAATTAATCCATACTGGAAAAACTGATAGGTGTCAGATGGGGAAGCCTCTGGAAATATAACCAGCTTTGTTAGCTGTTCTTTCGCAATAGGATAATATCCCAAGATTGCCCTTTTTTCTTCAGTCCAATTCAGGACTATGTTAAGGGTTTCTCTGAGATTTGATTTACAGACCCTTTTCTTTTCCTTGATTTCAGCCCTTGTAGGAATGTTTCTTATTATCCCTGTTCTCTGGGTTTGAATTGGAGCTTTATCTGCTCTTTTTAGGGTTTGCTCTGGATGAAGAGTTTCATATTCCCTGAAGGATTCTTTTGCTTCTTCCAGTGTTAAAAACCCTCCTTTATGAATTATCCTTGATTGATGTGTAAATGGTGCTGCTTTTTCCCAGGCATCATATACTCCTTTCATGGGGCCATTATAAATTACATAATATTTTTTATCTTGAGTGGATTTTTTGATAATTTCAGCAATTGTTTTATTTTCTGGAATTTTTTCCTCACCTGATTTGTCCACCACGCTTAGCTGGCTGAACTCTGATGGTTTGGGTTGTTGTGTTGATTTCATTGCTTCGATGGCCTTCTTGAGGGATTGGATCTGTATCTTTATTTGCTGACAATGCTTGCACTTTTCAAGTTCTTGTTCGTATTTTTGAATTTCTTGACCTAATGCGTTGTAGACGAACTCCATTCTCTTGTTAATGTATCTGCAATAACATTTTTGTCACCCTTAATATATTCAATTTTTATTGGATATTGTAACAAAAATAATTGCCATCTTACCAATCGTCCATGATTATAATCAACTTTTAAATTATATCGTATAAAACCTGTTAGGTAACTTGAATCTGTCCTTAATGTAAATTCTTTGGGTAGTAAATCAATTTTCCATTTCTTAAGAGATTTAATTGCTGCCAGAGTTTCCTTTTCATGAGTGGTATATCTCTGTTCTGTTGGAGTAAAAGTTCCTGAAATATACCTGCAAAGTAATTCCTTTGGGGGATATTTAGAATCTAGTGATTCTTTTTCTTGTTCTAAGCTTTTTATAGCTTTCTTAGCTTTTAGACATCCCGACCAGGTTATGTCTGAGGCATCTGTTTCTACTATTAAGTAGTCATTTTCTTCTGGAATATAAAGTTCTGGAAGTTTTTCACATAATTCTTTAATTCTTTGAATTTGCATACTATCTTTTTCATCCCATTTCCATTCTTTTTTAGTACTTATTTTTGGAAATAAGCTTTTAGTATATTCTGTTATATTTTTTAAGAATCCTTGATCAGAAATATAGTTTATACACCCTAAAAATCTTTGTAATTGTTTTCTATCTTCTATTTTATTAGGAAATAAGTTTACTTTTTCTAGAACATTTGGTTGAAGTTTTAGCTTTCCTTGAGCGGATAAAATTAATCCTAAAAACTCTATTTCTTGTTTTGCTATTCTTGCTTTCTTTTTGCTAAGAACTAATCCTTTTTCTTTACATCTTTCTAAAACTATTAATAATTTTTGAAGATGATCTTCTTTATCCTGTTTTGTAAAAATTAGTATATCATCAATGTACACTAAAACAAATTCATTTAATTCCTTTAGATTTTCTTTCATAAATCTTTGATAAATACCTGGGGCTTGTTTTAATCCGAATGGTAATACATTCCATTCATAGAGCAACACACTTGTTGATTCTTTTGTTGGGCAAGTAAAAGCAGTTAATTTCTTTGTTTCTTCGTCTAAACGAAGTTGCCAATATCCTGATTTTGCATCAAGAGATGAAAACCAAGTTGCTCCTTTGATTTTTTCTAAAATAGAGTCTTTTCTTGGAAGTTTATGAGCATCACCAATAGTTGCTTCATTCATCTTCTTATAGTTTATTACCATTCTTCGTTTTCCCCTTTTAATTTCATTATTATTTTCAACGTAAAAAGTTGGAGCCGCATGAGGACTTTTACTTAATCTTATAATTCCTTTTTCCAAAAGATCTTTACATTCTAGTGAGAACTCTTCTCTATCTCTTGCGGAATAAGGAATTTTATTTGGAACATTTATCTCTTTTGTGGGATCTTTTAATTTAATGCTTACTAATTCGTTATTTGTATTTTTAATATCTAAAGGATTTTCAGCACAAATTTCTTCCAAAAGTTCTTCTATCTTTATTTCAAGATTATTTTTTGGAATGTTTATCTGAAAGTATAGATTTAAATAACATGTTTCTAGTATAGAAAATATTTTAAATTTTAAGATCTTATCTATAGTAGTAGTTGGTATTTTTATACGTTTTGATTTTTGATTTATTGAAGAATCGTGTGGAGCTTTTAGAACTATATATGTTAATTCTTGAATGAATGGATGATATAGCTTTAAAAAGTTATTTCCTATGATAAATTCCATTCCAGAATCTAACATATATATAGATGGAACAATGAACCTATAATTTTGAATAAAAATTTCAACCATCTCTGCTTTTTGGTCAATTTTATGTATTGATTTGTCAGCTATTCTAACTCTTAATGGTTTCTTTAATTTTTTCCAATCAAGTTTTATATTTGAACTAGCAAAGCATTGTGTTGCTCCAGAATCTATGAAAGCATTTATAAATTTTTCTGTTATTTTTATAGTAATAAATGTAGCATTATTACTCAGTCTCTGAGTCTATTTCTGAGACATATTCAAAAATATAGTCTAAGTTATCATCAGATTCTTCTAATGGTTCCATGAAACAAGACTTAGCAATTTCTATTTGTTTAGTAAGATCCTTTTTATCATTCTTTTTTGGGCATTCATTTGCGTAGTGTCCTTCTTCTTGGCAATACCAACATTTACAATTTTCTTTTTTATTCGGGCAATAGTTATTTCTTTGTCTTTTGTTTTTATTGTTACTTTCTTTCCTAAAATATCTCTTTTTTCTCCAATTTGGATAGTATTTTCTTCTTCTAAATTGATATTTTCTTTTTCTTTGAAAATTTTTATTAAGACCATATTTTTGAGGTATTTCTTCATTATCCTGACAGCAAATTCTAATTATATTTGCAAATCTTTTTTGAGTTGCTTCTTGCATACAACGTTCTTTTATTTCCTCTCTTATTGCAGAGGTTGCTCCACCAAAATTATTTTCAATTGTTCCTCTATTTATTTCTCTTATAAATCTTCCCATTATAAATTCATTAGCAGAGTACGGCAGTTTTGTTATATACATACTGAGATAATGATTTTTTGTCTTCTTCTTTTAATTTGTAATAGTGTATTCTATATTCACATATATAAGACTCCACATTACATAAATCATATATCTGAATATTAGCTAAATGGTTTTTTGCTTCTTGATATTCTTTATTATAGACTTCTTGCCTATGATCTATAATATTTTTTTCCAAAAAATTCTTTATATAGAATCATCATTATATATAATATCTTATCATAAGCTGTTATTTTTGTTTCTAATTCTTCTATTACTTGGTTTTCTATTGATGTCATATAATCTCTTATAGTTCCTTTAGTATGAAATCCTATGTAATTCCAAATGTCTCTTCCAGACAATTCACTAAGTTTTGGATTAGTAAAGGCTTCTAATAAGAAGGAATTCAACCAGTTTTCAAAAATTTCTTTTTCGTTCTTTTTGCAGTCTAAATCGAGCATTCTTTCTCCTTCAATTTCCTGGATTTTAGGAACGTATTTTGATGGTATTTTTGTATATTTTGAATCTTTATTTATAAATCCTTTTTTAAAAGCATAATTATCAAAACCTGTTTCCCATTTAAATTGAGATTGATTATCCTTAGATGTTCCAGCTTCATTTTTTACTTGTATTGGAATTGCTGGTTCTTCGTCACTTGAATAATCTAGAATGTGTTCTTCATTTTCTATGTTTTCAGAATTTACTAATTCTTCTTCTATTTGAAAACCATGTTCCATAATATTATTTTCTTGAGCCATTTTTAATTGTTTAAAAAGCATTGTAACTTCTTCTAATTTTTCTTCAATATTCATAATTTCAATGGTGGTTTTACTTTTAAGTCTGTTATGTTAATTATATTTTGAAATTTTTCTTCTTTGGGATTCTCTTTTTCCTTATTTCTTTGAAATTTTATAGATAGTAATATTTCTTCAAGCATATCTACTATAGAATTTAATTGTGGGTTAAAAGTATGATGAAGATGTGGGGAATCATTTCCATGGTAGCATTTTTTAGAAATTCCATGTGAAAAGTAAGTTTTTTCAGGTTTTTGAAGTCCTTCAATAAAACTTATAGTAAAATAAAGATTTTGAGAAAAATCATTTTGTATTGATTTTAAGAATTCAGTGTCATTACAATTAACATTGGTTAAAATCATTAATTTTTGATCTATTAGTTTTGATAATTTAATTATTTCTTCTCTTAAATCTTCTAATTTACTTTTTTCCATTAGGTGACGCTTTTCTTTGTGAAGAGTTACGGTTTTAAGTTAAAAATGTGGTTTTAGAATGTGTGGTTTAGATTTTGCCATGTAGGCACATCTTTAAAACAACATCTTTACCATATATTTCTCCTACATAAATTAAAGGCGGAATATGATATACTCATGGAGCAAAACTACAATTACGTAAATATATTTTTGGATAATCATATTGACAAAAGTATTTTTTAAATTTGTTAAAAAATAATCTATAAAATATCTTAAAACATAATAAGATATTCAACTGTTAAATTTATGCTCTCAAACAGGATTTTAAATTGATTTATTATTGCAATTTTTTGTAAAGTAAAATTTGAAAAAAATTACGATAATTTTATCATTAAAACATAGTGTGTTCTTTTGGTTTTTTTTTTGTCAAACACCAAAAATATTTTTAAAAAAATATACTTCAAATTTTGGTCTTTTTCACGTATTTTTTAAAAATTATCTAAATATTTTTACATAATTTGAGGTTAAATATATAAAAAATTTGTAAATTATAAAAATTATTTACTACTTATAAAATGACATTTTTTTATTATTTTTGTCATATTTTAACTTTCACTATTCCATACCAATAAAGACTTTTACATATCTCAACCTAACGCCGTTCTCTGACAAATTGCCTATAATCTCTCCGGAACGTTCACAACTCCTTCTTTCTTTTTTGTCTACCACCTTGTCGGCTCCCACAAACAAGTTTTCTATCCTTCTAAAGTGCTCGCCACCATTGTCACATGCAAGGCTTTGTGCCCTAGCTTTAATACCGATATTGGAGACTTTTCACTGGGTTTGATGAGAATATTATCGCTAAGAAGAGCACAAAGATAAAAGAAGTTAACATTATGATTGATTAGTGATGAATTTGATTTTGAGGGATTGAGGTAGTGGATTGATTATTGAAAAAAAATGAGTGCAAAAAAGTGAATAAAAATGTGGAGATAAGTTAAACTTTGTTGAGAGAAAATTTGGGGATAAAAAAGATAGATGAATGAAATGGAAAGAGAGAGAAAAAGATTTTTGTCGGTAAAGAAGAATGGATGAGAATGATAGAATTTAATAATTTTAAATTTTAAAATTTTAAAGTTTTAAAAAAGCTTTTGAGGATAAAGAAAAAGGTTTTAGAGGATAAAAGAAGTAACCTAAAAATTTAAAATAATTTTGTCTATCAGAATTTATTTTTTATAATTATAAGATAATTTTAATATTTTCATCATTAAATTTGTTAGTATTATTGTTCATACCCTGACCCAAAATAAAGTTAGGCTCAAAAAGGTTAAAAGCCCAATAAGGGTGGCCTCATCTATTTCTACCTGACCTCATAGAGGTCAGGCATGACGACGGTAGTTCAGCCTTATTAAGCTAAATAAGTAATTAACTTTTGGATATCTCCCACTTATCTAGAAGGGAGATCTCAATAACTTCTCTAGAAAAAAAAAGCGGTTATTCACCATCAAGGGTGGAACTACACTAAAAGGTACCTATTCTACTATAAATACACTGACACACTCAGGTATATTCAAGAACCAATCTACTGAAAATCTACCAAAAACCTTTGCTAACTTAACCATCGGAGTTTCTTGCATGTACCATCCTCCACCTTTTCACAAAGAACTCGAACGGCGGCACCTCGCCTCCAGCACAAGTCAGACGCTGCCTCAGAAGGAGTCTAGACCTTCCGTTCAGGCCCAAACATAACCACATTTCAGGTAACCCTCGGAACATTGGCGCCATTGCTGGGGACCTGGGAGTCTACACCAACGCATGGTGGACAATCAATTCGAGGACGGCCATACGACATCTGAATCAGAACCGAAGCCTCACAATGATGATCGAGCACTTCTGTTAACTTTATCACAGAAAAGAACAAGTGCCCCCCACGGGGAAGGTACATCAGAAAATCGCCACCACGGGGTCCATTCAGAAATCCACCCACCCAAAGATGAAGAACCTCCTCATCCCACGAAAATACTAGGACTCATACGGGCATTGCGATCGATTAGAACAACTTGAGCAAGAGGCTGGCCTTAGAAGTCACACTGAAAAGAACGATAGCGAAAAGTAGAAAGAGAATTACAAAAAGAGGTACAACGGCGAAGAGAGCTAGAGGAAAAGCTCTCGAGATTAGGGGCTGGCCTTAGAAGTCAGAGCAATCGGGCTGATCAGGAGAAAAGCCTTCTTAGAGGAGAAGATCCGTTTGTGGAGGAAATCATGCGAGATAGAGTTCCCAGAATTTTTAAAAGTTCCGACATGGATCTTTACGACAGAACTACCGACCCATTACACCACCTTAGCAACTTCAAAAGTCGGATGTACCTAACTAATGCATCCGATGAAACTCGCTATAAGACCTTCCCAACAACATTGACCAAAGCAGCGATGAAATGGTTTGTTAACTTACCGCTCAGGTCAGTGATTTACTTTGATAACCTGGCAAGGAAGTTTCTTACCCAATTTTCAATTCAGAAGGATAAAGTCAAAATGCTCCAAGTCTTTTAGGGGTAAAATAAGAGGTCGAAAAAAACACTCCAAGATTATATGGAAAGATTCAACAAAACTTGCTTGGAAATTTAAAACTTATTTCCCAAAATAGTGATAATGGGGTTAGTTAACGACTTTAGAGAAGGTCATTTTCCCAATCTATATCAAAGCAACACTCGACTTTTTTGTACAAAGTTCAAGAGAAAACAGAGAAGTATATCAACATAGAGAAAATCCCCCGACTTAGAGATCCAATCCCAAAACTAACCCTTCCCTACCAAGCTCAGGATAAGGAGAAGGAGACAAAGAAAAAAGAGAAGTACAATTCGAAGAAGCCACGAAGATACCACAACTACATCTCACTCTGAGTTTCTCTTATTAATATCTATAGGGAGATCCATCACACTGAAAAGCTTTCACCTACTCGCCCCATTAAGAACAAAAAAAGCTAAAAGTCAGACAGAATATTGCGAGTATCACAAACTATACAGGCATTCTACCAATAAATGTTATGATCTAAAAAATGTTATAAAAAAGTTGTTTAGAGAAAGTCGGCTAGAAAGGTTCCTCGCTGAAAGTTCGGACAACCTAGGAAAGAGGAAGAAAGGAGATGAAGATGGAAGTTGGCGAGATCAACCACCACAAGCCCCTGATAGGCACATACATATGATAAACAGAGGATTGCAGGAGGAGGAGTTACTAAGTTCTCACGTAAAAGACATCTTAAGGAGGTATACTAAGTCGGAGAAAGTAATGGAGCTCCCGATCTGTCCACAATCTCATTCACCAAAGAGGATGCACAAGAAGTGACACGTGGTCATGATGACCCTGTGGTAATTACAATGATCCTTGCTAATGCAAATCTCCACGAAACTTTGGTGGACCAAGGGAGTTCGGCCAACATACTATTTAAGACCGCTTTTGACAAGCTTAGGTTAGAAGAAAAGGATCTAAAGGCATATCCAGACAACCTTTTTGGATTAGGGGACGCACTAATCCAACCTCTTGGTTTTATCTCATTATATACCACTTTTGGTAAAGGTATGAAATCAAGGGCTTTAAGCATCGATTACATTATGGTAGACATGGTACCGGCCTACAATGCTTTGACAGGTTGAACAACCTTGAACCAATTAGTTGCAGTCATTTCTACACCTCACCTATGCATGAAGTTTCCAACTGCAGAAAGAATTGTCACTATAAAATGAGACAAAAAATTAACAAGAAAGTGTTACAATAAAAGTCTCAACCTAAGTGGCAGTACCAAAGGTAAGAAAGTCAACACTATTGAGCTTGGTGGTATCCGAGTACGGGAAGAGCTACGGCCCACAACCTGAAGAAAAGATAGAAAAAGTGCAAATTGGATATTAGGCTGAAAAGACAACGAGCATAGAGGCCAACTTGAAAGAAAGTCTAAAGGCACAACTTGTTGATCTTTTACGAAGGAATTCCTACCTCTTCGCTTGAAAAGTCTCTGATATGCCTGGTATAGACCTTGACCTCATGTCTCATAGGATTGTTGTCTATCTAAGGTCCCGACTTGTTCAGCAAAAGCGACCGAAGCTCGACCCTGAAAGAACGCAGGTTGTAGAAAAACAGGTGCAAGAATTACTAGAAGATGAGTTTATAAGGGAGGTAAAGTATCTTTTGTGGCTGGCTAATGTGGTCCTTATAAAATAGTAAAACAGGAAATGGAGGATGTGTGTTGATTACACCACCTCAACAAAGCTTGTCCCAAGGATCCATACCCTCTCCCCAGTATTGACACCCTGGTTGACTTAGGTTTAGGGTATAGATATATGTCCTTTATGGATGCATACTCAGGCTACAACTAAATCCTGATGTACAAGTCGGATCAAGAAAATACATCTTTTATTACTCCAAAGGCTAACTATTGTTATGTAGTAACGTCTTTTGAATTGAAGAATGTTGAAGTTACATACCAATGATTGATGAATAAGTTATTTTCACCCCCACCTTGGAAAACTATGGAGGTATATGTGAATAAGTTGTCAGAGGTATTCTCTACACTAAGGAAGCATGTGATGAAATTGAACTCTTCTAAATGCATCTTTATAGTGAAGGCCGGAAAGTTCTTAGTCTTCATGCTCACTCAAAGAAGAATTGAGGCCAATCCGGGACAAGTGCTCAACAATATTGAAGATGAAAAGCCCGACTTGGCATAAGGAAGTCCAACAATTAAATAGAAGGTTGGCAGCCTTGTCCAGATTCCTAGTAGGATTAGCCCTGAAATCTTAACCCTTATTCTCAATACTAAAAAAGGGAACCAATTTGAATGGACTCAGGAATGGAACAAGCCTTCCAAAACTTTAAAGCATTCCTAAGCCAACTCTCAATTCTTACTCGACCTTTCCAAGGGAGGAGCTTATTCTCTACTTAGCGGTAGCAAATTGGGATATAGCCTTAGCCTTGGCCTCAGAAGATGAACATGAAAAATAACCCATCTACATTGTGAGCAAAGCTCTACAGGGGGCTGAAGTAAATTATTAAAAGATAGAAAAGTTTGCATATATTCTCATCATCACTTCCAGAAGGCTTCAACCTTATTTCCAAGCCCACACTATAAAGGTCCAAACTAATAATCCTATGAAGCATATTCTATAGAAGACGGACATTGAAGGAAGAATGCTACAATAGGCTGTAGAGCTATCCAAATTTGAGTTAAGGTATGAAACTCGGACAATAATCAAATTCCAGTATTTGGCCGACTTTGTAGCAGAATACACTGAAGCACGAAAAAATCTGTCAACTTGAAATTTGTATGCAGATAGATCGTTGATGATTGGATTTTTGACGGTTTAGAATTTCACTAATGAAATCTCGTTGTAAAGTATAGTTTCTAAACCAAACAATAATCCTTTCATACAAAAAGTTGTTTGTCACTTGTACAAACCCCTAAAATTTATAAACCGAAGTATTGGACCTCGGGTCGTTCTCCCTAGGAATTGTAATGAAGTGTCTTGTTATTGGTTGTGAGTTATATTTGGGGTTTTTAAGATTTTAGACAAGAAATATAAATGGCAAAGAAAATAAACTAACAACTAACAAAGCTCTTGGCAAGATATGAGAACTAGAAGTCCTATCCTAGTTATCCTCCTCAATTGTGATGACAAATTGTCCATTGTTCCCACTTAGTTAACCTCTAACCATGGAGAAAAGTCAAGTGGATGAATCAATTTGATTCCTCGAGTCCTAATCAACTCCTAAGGGAAAGACTAGCTTTAGAGGCATTCAAATTAATTAGCAACTTCTAATTATCAATAAACAAAGGAATTAGATAACTCAAGTGTCACTAACTACTCTACCTAGGCCAAGAGGAACAAAACCTACACTAAAATCCAACCAAGCATTTCATCAAACACTTGGAAGGCACAAAAGAAAAGCATAGTAATTTGATAACAAGAATAGAATCTAACAACAATTATTGCAAAGAATTAACAACAACAATCAAGGAAATCACAATTATCATGAATTACCTCAAATTGCATTATTGAAAGAAAACAAAGGAACAACAATCTATCCAAAACAAAATGAAGAATTACAATTATTAAAGCACATAACTAGAAAGAGGAGGAGGAGAAGATTAAGAATTGGTAAAGGAAAAGTGAATCAAAGCATGAATTAAACCTAGATCTAAGAAGAGAGATTAACCTAAACCTAATCCTAATTCTAGAGAGAAGTGTGAGCTTCTCTCTCTAAAACTAATCCTAATTATGCTATCTGCTAGATTCCTTCATGCCTTCCCCTTAACCCTTCATACTTTTATTCCTTTCTCCTAGCAATTGGCGCCAAAATGGGTTCAGAAACCCTCTCAAATCGCCAGGCACGTGTTGCATTAATGAAATCATGTGCTGTCATCGACGCGTGCGCGCACGGTACGCGTGCGCGTCCCTGGCCGATTCTGCAATGTGCGCGCGAGCGCCTTGTGCGCGTGCGCGTGCATGGCTGAGATCAATTTCTTTGGCTTTTGTGCTTCTCTCCACTTGCATGATTTCTTCCTTGTTCCCTTGATCCATGACTAGCCTATTTCAACCTGAGATTACTAGCAAACATATCAAGGCATCTTATGGAATCAAGGAGGAACTAAAATTCATCAAAATAAGGCTTAAAAAGCATATTTTTACGCTTAAGCACAAATACGAGAGAGATTACAAAACCATGCCAATTCATAGGTTAAATGCGAGAAAAGGTTATCAAAACACTCTAAATTCAATACAAGATAAACCCTAAAAATGGGGTTTATCAACCTCCCCACACTTAAACCTTAGCATGTCCTCATGCTAAAATAAGAAGGAACTAAGGGGTAAGATATTCATTGAATACAACTAGACTACATGAGTCCTATCTAAATGCAACTACCTAAAGTAAATGCAAATGCTTAGTTCAAACAAATCAATTCCCAAGAGAAAATGTGTAAGCACAATAGTTAGGGCAATATGAGTTAAGTCCAAACCACAATTGTATTGAATTATCAAAAAGAAATTCAAGTTTGCAAGAATATAGATAATATGGGTGAATACATGTAATTGAACTTTTGAACCCTCACCGGATGTGTATCCGCTCTATTCACTCAAGTGTTTAAGGGTTAATTCACTCAATTCTCTTCTAATCATGCTTTCCAAAATTTGATTTTCTTCTAACAATCAACACTTATTCAATGCATGCATACATTCATCATGAGGTCTTTCATTTAGGTTGTAATGGGGTTAGGGTTAAGGTAGGATCATTTATGGTTAAGTGGACTAGGATTTGAATCTTTGATTAGCATAGACTTCCCCACCTAACTATATAATGACCTATACAAGTTCAAACTATTCTAACTACCCATTCTTCACTTTTTTTTTACATATTCATGCATTCTATTCTTTAATTCATAACACTTATGCATTGACTCCTTTTTGTTGAACTTCTCCTTGGGGCATTTTGTCCCCTTTTTATTATTTTTCTTCCTTTTTCTTTCTTTCTTTCTTTTTTTCTTTCTATTCTTTTGTTTTTCTCATTTTTACTTTTATTTCTTTTTCTTTTCATTTCTCTTTTTCTTTCAAACTATACACAAGAACATCAATGCATAAGATCTATACATTTAATCAATACATGAGTATGTATCAATTCCCCAATATAAAAATACAAAACACAAACACCCTTTTATCCCAACCAATGTTCCCAAGCCTTACCAACGTTGAATAATAAACACTCTCACTAGCCTAGGCTAATCAAAGATCCAAACAAGGACTTTTCATTGGTTCTCCGCCTTGGGCTTGTAATGTGCTAAAATGAGAATAAGTTGGTTAAGCATAGGCTCAAAATTGGCTAACAATGGGGAGTAAAAGGTAGGCTATTTGGGTAAGTAGGCTAATGAAATAATGGCCTCAATCATACAAATGCATAAATACAAGAAATAAATGGACATATCGAATCAAGCAAATCAAGGATCATAATCATAGAAAGAGAACAATTTCACACAAGAATGGAAAATAAGTGGTTATAAAATGTAACCACATCAATAGGCTCAAGTCTCACAAGCTTGTGTTCTAGGCTCAATACATGCTTCACAAAGTATGAATTCAAGCAAGTTTCACCAAAAAATTTCTTCAATCAATTGGGTTAATGCCCTATATTTAAATTTCTTGAAAAATCTCAATATTTGACTAAGCATTGTTGTGATTGAAAAATGCAAAAATTTCCTTAGTTTACCCTTTCCTCTTCCGCTTAAAACCAATTTCTTATGCAAAAAGGGTGACTAAGTGTTTGCAATTCAAGGTATGATTTCTAATCACAACCACAAACTAAAAAGAAAGATATGCAAAAATGTATAAAGAAAAATCCAACTAAAAGTATGAAAGCTATCATCTAAAACATCTAAAGATATCCATAAGCATCAAAATATCTAAAATCCAAAATAAGCAGTAAAGGTATCCAAAACGATCCAAAATAGCAAGAGTATCTAAAATGAGCTCAAAATGCATCAAATATATACAAAAAGGTATGCAAAATAAGATAACTAGGAAAGTGGCTAAAATGTTCACCGGTCCTCTAATGGTGGTGCTACCGGTGACCTCCCCACACTTAAGATTAAGCATCGTCCTCGATGCTAAACCGGAGGAGCAGTGGAAGGTACAACGAGAGGCTCTGGCTCTGGCTGTGGCTGTGGGACCGGCTCCACATGGGTCTGACGTGTCTCTGTGGTGTCTGGGGCATCTAGAGGGGCATCCTGCTGAGTCAGTGCCTCCGCATCCTCCTCCTGATGATCCTGCTCATCGGAGGCCGGAGAGTCGGGAAGCGGAGGTAACTCAGCACCCAGAGAAATGAGCGCCTGGTCCATCCAATCCAGTCAGCGTCTGACATGGAGTCTCTCGCGCTCTAAAAACCGAAATAGACGCTGGACCAGTAAGTAGGTGGGATCAGGTGCTGCAGGAGAAACTGTCGATGAAGACGGAGCTGCTGCTGTAGAGGAAGATGGGGCTGCTGTAGGGGCTGATGGTCCAGCTGTCCCCACTACTGCTCTAGCCCTGGAACAGCGTCTAGCTTGGGGCTTCTCGTGCACCCAACCACCCCAAGGAATAGTAACCTCCCTGTCATCTGCATCAGGGGGTGGTGGTATCACATCATCATCTAGCCAGGGAACCTCAGCTAGGGCCGCCATACTCGTGACCAAAGTAGAAAATGGAAGTAGGCCACGAATATGCGCCCGCCACATGCACTGTCGGATAAGTCGAGGAAAATAGACATCCTTTCCCTCCATGACACACCCAATCAGCAGAAGCATCTCCATAGGGATCTCAGAGAAGTGAGTGGTAGGCATGACATAGTGGGCAAAGATCATCTGCCAAGTCTTAGCCTCCCTGGTCAACTGAGAAAATAGCATCCCCTTAGGCTTAGTACTGTTCGCATCCATGACCCATGTAGCATCCGGTAACCCAATCACGCGCCTAAGCGCCTCATAATCAAAGGTCATGCCGTGTATGGCCAACTCGGCCTGCTGATGAGCACAAGTGCCATTAGGAATATGTCGGCACTGCAAAGCCTCCTCTATGGCAGTCTCAGTAATCATGACCTCTCTACCCCTCAACTGAACCGAATCCAAAGTGGGACGGAAGAAGTTGCAATAAAATTCCTTCACCCAAGAGATGTTAATATCCCTCAAATCTCTGTCAACAAAATCTATACCCAACTCAAGGATCCGACTAGTAATGGACCGTCGGACATCATTGGGGAGAACAAGCTTCTTCTCGGTATTTAGTTTTGTTGTTCGATACTTGGAAAGTCGGAGCTCACAGTAAAGAATGGGAAACTTTGTTGGGTCAGTAGAAGGTAACAGCTGATTTTCTTTTTCTTCGTCATTTAGAGGATTCTTAGCATAATTCTTATAAATGGAGGGGATAGAAGGTGTAGAGTGTTTTCTTTTCTTGGAGGAAGTGGCTATGGCTTTTCCTTTATCCGACATCCTGAAAAATACGATAGAATATAAGCAATCACACACTTAGCATGTAACAGAGAAAGCATGTTCAGAATATCAATTGACTAATGAACAATCATGATGTGAACTGAATTTGAAAAGAGTTGGTAAACAAGGAAGCATAAGTGAACAAGTAAACAAGAATGCAATGTTCACTAAAGTCAACAACTCTTACTCAATAAGCAATAATATCATCATACTTTTGAAAGAATGGTTAAAGAGGGTGAAATGTGAGTAGGGGTTAATTGGTTAAAGAAATTAGTAAGGTAGAAAGGTGGATTAGTGGCATGATGATATTTAGGCTCAAAGAAAAGAGAAGTTGCGGTTCATGTTCACAATGATTGATGCAAATCCGGGAAGTTGAAAGGAAACGGAAATTAGCCCAAATTACAATAGAGACTCAAATGAAAATAGATTTCTTGAAAATTGGGCAGCATTTTGGCTTAAAATTGGACGTTGCCGGATAGCAAAGTAGCACAAACAGTAGGATTACAACATCAATTAAGCACAGCAATAGTGGTATAGCATGTAGGCAACACAATTTGCACAAAATAGCAACCCAAAATCAACATACAGTACCCAAGGAAACAAACAGCAAATATGCACATACGGAGCACTTATCAGGCCTAAAATCCTCTATCCAATCCTAGCTACCTAACCGCAATTATTTCTAACTAACCTAACATGCAAAATTTCAATTCTAACGAACTAATAGAAAACTAACAGTAGCTAACAAAAATCATAATTTACAGGAGTTGGAGTAGAGACCTGGAGCAGAGTGGAAATGGAAGTAAGGCAGGGGAGTAAGGAAGTGAACTGGGCAGAGCGCCGCCGCAGAGGGTGGCAAGCACGGTGGGTCAGTGACAGTGCGCGGTGGCGTGGAGGCAGAGGGAAGGGAAGCTCGCGGCGGTGAGAGGAGGGAGTGAGAGGAGAGTGTGAATAGAGAAAGAAAGGGAGGAGGTGCTGCCGAGTACTCGTCGCCGGCGGTGATGGCCGAGTGACGGCGGAGGTGGGGTGGGCAGGGATGGGTGGCGTGCAGAGCGAGAGAATGAGAGGTTGGAGATGAGAGGGAGAAACAGAGTGGTATGAGACGGATGAAGGTGGTGGCGACGGCGGTCGCTGTTAGTGGCGGGGGTTGGAGCAGGGAAGAGGAAGAAGACGGTAGAGGGGAGAAGAGGTGTGCGTGACTGCGCAGCACCTTCGCGCATTAGGGTTATCCCCTTTTTTTGAATCAATGCGGGCGCGCACCTTGCGCGTCTGCGTACTTTGAGGAAAATAGAGATCCACGCGTGAGCGTGTAGTGCGCTCCAGCGTGGATTGGCAGATTATGCAAGGGCGCGTGCGCGTACAGTGCGCGCACGCGTGCATGGGGTTGGGCCTGAGGCTTAGAGTGGGCTTGACGCACGCCCAACTCTCGGGGCAAAGGCCTAGAGTGGTGGCATCACGTAAGGGGCGCGCGTGCGGCAAGTGCGCGTCCGCGTATGTTGGGAATTTGCTATTAAGCGCGCTAGCGCGAGGCGTGCGCTCGCGTCTGTTCCTCCTTGGCGTATGGGCGCGCACGCGGCAAGTATGCATCCACGCATATCAAGTTGGGCCAGAGGTTTAAAGTTGGCCCAGATCCGGCTCAACTCTCTGGGGCTTGGCTCAAAAGTTGCAGCAGCAGATCGACGCGGGCGCGATCCATGCAGCAACATAAAATTAAATACATTCCATTTGAATTGGGATTTTCTCCATCATGATTATGATTCTAAATATTGCAGGTGCGCGTCCGCGTGAACTTTCATGTTCTCATAACCTGCGCGCACGCACGTAGTGCGCGTCAGCGTGGGTTGTGCGCGCGCGTCCACCCTTTTTTTTTCAGAAAAAATTATGCTCAAGTACTCCCCATAATGTTCACAACTCCTTATGCATCTACTACAAAACACAAAAGTGCAATTCACAAAAATGCAATATGATATTATTCATCTACTACTAAACACAACATACATGTGACTAAGCTAACAATTAAGTTGTACAAACAAATTTATGTGAAACATCTACCTACAATGGTAACTCAAATCACTTATTAAGCAAATTTAAAAGAGAGTGGAAAGAGTTTACCATGGTGGGGTGTCTCCCACCTAGCACTTTTAGTTTAAGTCCTTAAGTTGGACATGTTGAAGTGCTTATTGTCATGGTGGCTTATGTTTGTACTCATCCTTGAATCTCCAAGGATCCTTGCCTCTCAATTGGTTGACAGAATTTCCAACCCTTTTCATCAAGCTTGGGCAAAGTTCTACCCAAGATATGAGTCCCCATAGTTGGTCTTCACATAGCAAACCAGGATCCCATATCTTATTTTCGCACCCGTCTTCGATTTGGTCTTCATACTCTCTCTTTCCGGGTGGTTGACATATAGAATTCTCTTTAACATACCAAGCCTTCCGTCGAGACCCTTGTAAAGTGGCATTCTTCCAATTATCGTTCATATACCTTGAAGCTTTGACCTTAATGATTTTTATACCGAATTTCCAACCACTACATAACTCTCTCATATTCCTAACTCCACAAAGAGCTCTAAGTTGACCATCATATTCAATTAAACCATATTCAAGTGAGAAAGTGAAGCTTAGGGATGAGAGTTTTACCCACTTGAATGTTGTGTTGGATGGTGACTTGGGAAGGGAGACCTCCCCACACTTAGACAATGCAAGGTCTACTTCTTTAGGCTCTTCTTTGGTTGTTTCCACCGCTTCACAAGCTTCTTCGATTTTAACCTTTTCCTTTTTATCACATGGCTTGGCGTTGTCTTCAAGAACTTCATCTTGCCTAATGGGAGGTGATTTAATTTTCGATAGGAATTCATTGATGAATGAATTCATCTCTTGATCAACCTCTTCATATTCTTCAATTTCAATATACACCATGCCATTTTCGTTTTCCTTGGGAGGTTGTGCACACTCTTTTATAGTTTCAACTTCATGTCCAATGGGAGAGGATTCCATTGTAGAGAGAAATTCATCCATGATTGAATCCATTTCTTGATAAGCTTCTTCCAAGTCTCCAACGATGATATGCTTTGGAGGTTGCGCACCCTCCTTAACATCAATATCAGGCTTCTCGGAAGAGTGCTTCATGATGCTACATTCCCATGGACTTTCAACATCTCCTAAATCTTCAACCACTTCTTCCTTTTCTTCAATAATCATGGCTTCCTCTAGTTGCTCCAATACAAAATGGCATCCCTCATCCCCCACCGGAGTTTCCGATCTCTCCTTCATGCTTTGCTCTTCGTTAGGTTTTCCACATGTGGCTACGGGGGAAAATTGAGTATTCAAACATTGGTGGGCTAGAGCATGCACCACCTTGGTCAAATTGGTCACAAACTCAAATGTATCCCGCTTCATGGCTTCTTGCCCTTGAAGTAGCAAAGTGAGAGAATCATCCATTGGGGCTTGGGGTGAGTAGGAAGGTTCATTATTTTGGAGAGAGGATTCATGGTAGGAAGGTGGTTCCTCTTGATAAAATTGTGGAGATGGTGTGTATTGAGGTTGTTCTTGGGAGTAATCTCGATAGGATTGTGGTAGTTCTAAAGGTTCTTGCTCATAATGATCATAAGGATGTGGTATGGGTGATTGGTTATATGATGGATATGGATTATAGGAAGGTGCTTGATGTGGAGAGGCTTGTGAGTATGGTTGAGGTTTATGTTGAGGATATGGTTCATAGGCATATGGTGGTGGTTCTTGAAAGTCACAAGGTGATTCACCATAGCCATTGGAGTAATATGCATCATAGAATGGCTCTTCTTCATAGTGCATTGGTGGAGGTTGTTGCCATGAGGATTGATCATATGCATATGGCTCCTCCCACCTTTGATTGTCCCATCCTTGATACACATCCTCATTGAAGCTCTCATTTCCTACAACATAATTAGAACCAAACTCATAGCCAAAGTGAGAATTCATAATGGAAAAGCAAAATAAAACTAACAGAAACTAGAAAATAAAGCAAAAGCAAGATATTCACACTATTCACATATATACAACAACCAATAACATAACACCATTACAAATCCCCGGCAACGGCGCCATTTTGATGATTGGATTTTTGACGGTTTAGAATTTCACTAATGAAATCTCGTTGTAAAGTATAGTTTCTAAACTAAACAATAATCCTTTTATACAAAAAGTTGTTTGTCACTAGTACAAACCGCTAAAATTTATAAACCGAAGTATTGGACCTCGGGTCGTTCTCCCTAGGAATTGTAATGAAGTGTCTTGTTATTGGTTGTGAGTTATATTTGGGGTTTTTAAGATTTTAGACAAGAAATATAAATGGCAAAGAAAATAAACTAACAACTAGCAAAGCTCTTGGCAAGATATGAGTACTAGAAGTCCTATCCTAGTTATCCTCCTCAATTGTGATGACAAATTGTCCATTGTTCCCACTTAGTTAACCTCTAACCATGGAGGAAAGTCAAGTGGATGAATCAATTTGATTCCTCAAGTCCTAATCAACTCCTAAGGGGAAGACTAGCTTTAGAGGCATTCAAATCAATTAGCAACTTCTAATTATCAATCAACAAAGGAATTAGATAACTCAAGTGTCACTAACTACTCTACCTAGGCCAAGAGGAACAAAACCTACACTAAAATCCAACCAAGCATTTCATCAAACACTTGGAAGGCACAAAAGAAAAGCATAGTAATTTGATAACAAGAATAGAATCTAACAACAATTATTGCAAAGAATTAACAACAACAATCAAGGAAATCACAATTATCATGAATTACCTCAAATTGCATTATTGAAAGAAAACAAAGGAACAACAATCTATCCAAAATAAAATGAAGAATTACAATTATTAAAGCACATAACTAGAAAGAGGAGGAGGAGAAGATTAAGAATTGGTAAAGGAAAAGTGAATCAAAGCATGAATTAAACCTAGATCTAAGAAGAGAGATTAACCTAAACCTAATCCTAATTCTAGAGAGAAGTGAGAGCTTCTCTCTCTAAAACTAATCCTAATTATGCTATCTGCTAGATTCCTTCATGCCTTCCCCTTAACCCTTCATCCTTTTATTCCTTTCTCCTAGCAATTAGCGTCAAAATGGGTTCAGAAACCCTCTCAAATCGCCAGGCACATGTTGCATTAATGAAATCATGTGCTGTCATCGACGCGTGCGCGCACGGTACGCGTGTGTGTCCCTGGCCGATTCTACAATGTGCGCGCGAGCGCCTTGTGCGCGTGCGCGTGCATGGCTGAGATCAATTTCTTTGGCTTTTGTGCTTCTCTCCACTTGCATGCTTTCTTCCTTGCTCCCTTGATCCATGACTAGCCTATTTCAACCTGAGATTACTAGCAAACATATCAAGGCATCTTATGGAATCAAGGAGGAACTAGAATTCATCAAAATAAGGCTTAAAAAGCATGTTTTTACGCTTAAGCACAAATACGGGAGAGATTACAAAACCATGCCAATTCATAGGTTAAATGCGAGAAAAGGTTATCAAAACACTCTAAATTCAATACAAGATAAATCCTAAAAATGGGGTTTATCAATCGTCCAACAAAGCTAGAAGTGGAGCAGGAGTTATTCTGGAAAATGAAGAAGGAACTCAGATTGAACAATCATTAAAGTTTGAGTTCCTTGCTTCTAACAATTAAGCAGAATATGAAGTCTTGCTTGCTGGCTTGAAGTTGGCTAAAGAAGTCAGGGCCAAAAGATTGATAATGTTTAGTGACTCTCAAGTGATAACCTCTGAAGTTAATGGGACTTATTTAGCTAAAAATATTAATATGAAGAAGTATCTAGAAGAAGCACGAGAACAATTAGCTTAGTTCTCGAAATGAAAGATCCGACATATAGCTTGGGATTCTAATGTATGAGCTGATGCTCTTTCTATATTAGCCAGCACTAAGCCTGGGGTCAATAATAGAAGTCTGGTCCAGGAAACTTTCCATGCACTATCAGTGTTGAAGGAAGATAACAAATCGGACACAATGATCATATCCAACCGAAGTCTAGAATGGATGACTCCCATAGTCGAATTCAACATCTTTCCTGGAGATGAAAATGAAGTAAGGAGGCTCATAATGGACGTACAAAACTATACCTTGGTCCACAATGTTATCTACAAAAGAGGAGTATCCACACCTCTATTAAAGTGTGTCCCAACCTCTAAGACTAAGGAGGTCTTAAAAGAAGTTCATAATGGCATATATGGAAATCACTTAGGAGCAGGATCACTAGCTAAGAAAGCGATCCGATCCGACTTCTTCTGGCCAACCTTGTAAAGGGAAGCGGCCAACTTCATTAAAAAGTGTCCACCTTGCCAAAAGCATGCCAACTTCCATGTAGCACGTCCAGAAGAACTCATTAGTGTTACCTCACCTTGGTCATTCGCAAAATGGGACATAGATCTTCTCAAGCCGTTCCCACAAGCCCCTGGACATGCAAAGTAGGTCATAATGGGTATTGATTATTTTACTAAGTGGATCGAGGCAGAACTTTTGGCAACCATCACAACTCAAAGATGTCGGAAGTTTCTCTACAAGAACATTCTCACTCGGTTTGGAGTCCCACACTCCATCACCACGGATAATGGAACTCAGTTCATTGACTCAACTTTAGAAACCTAATGGCCAACCTCAAGATTAAGCACCAATTCATATCAGTAGAACACCCTCAAACCAATGGAGAAGCCGAAGCCGCAAACAAAGTCGTATTGGTGGGTTAAAATGCCGACTATAAGATGCAAAGGGAGCATGGGCAAACAAGCTTTCTCAAGTCTTATGGATATATCGGAAAACTCCCAACTCAACAACTGGAGAATCACCTTTCTGACTTGCCTATGGCATAGAGACCATGGTTCCAATAGAAATCATTGAGAAAAATCAAAAAGGAAGAACTTAACCTCCTCTCAGAAGTCTGAGAACAAGCTCGGATAAAAGAGGAAGCGTTGAAATAAAGGATGGCCTTAAGGTACAACCAGAAAGTCATCACGAGAAGCTTTACCACAAACAACCTCATACTGAACTGAAATGACATCAGAGTTCAGAAGTCGGGGGAAGGAAAGATGGCTGCAAACTAGAAGGGACCTTACAAGATTGTCAAAGTCTTAGGGAAAGGTTACTATAAAGTGTCCGACTTAAAGGGAACGAGCTCCGAAGGTCATGGCACGCATGTAACTTAAAAAGGTATTACATTTAAAAAGCACACCTTGCTATCTAGTGTACTCTTTTCTCTTGATTTTATGATTTTTTCCCGAAAAGAGTTTTTCTAATAGGGGTTTTAACGAGGCACCATAGCAAGGGCTAAGGGTAAAAAGAAAATTGTTAGTAGCAAACCGACTTATGTAAATATTTTTTTCTTTTATTAATAATAATTCATTTTCTTCCAACTTTCCCATTCAAATGTATTAATTTAAGTTCGAAAAACCGTAAAAATTATTGCCTGACCTGAATGGTCGAAAAGATGAGGTAACGAGGTACAAATTAGTGTAAGATGTTATATAAGCAGTTCGTAGTCCGACCTTAAACGACTCAGACCAAAAACGAAATGTAAAAGTAACTTGATAAAGTTGAACTACTTGAAGTCAGAACTCAAAGGGAAAATAATATTTATGCATGAATGTTCTAGAAATGACCGACTTATTTCACCGATGTCTTTTCCAACATAGCAAAAAATAACATCAAAAGTTATCGAATGGAAATTTCTATTGAACTAACGGTTGTACCAACTAAGAAAAGATGTTTAAACACAATCATTCCTGCTAAAAACCACTCTCAGAATAGTTGAGAAAGTTTTTTTAAACAAAAACTAAAAGTTGTTCAAACTACAACTTTATAAAAAAGTTAAATTGTTGACCCACAAGTTGGGCCATTCAAAGCTTGAAATTACAGAGGAAGGAGCTGTTCACCAGTAGCAGCATCTTCGGGCTGAGCAGAGGAGGTCGGGATAGATTTAGACATTGGCACACCAGAAGTCGGGAGAGTTATGGAAGGAAGAGGCTCACCAACCAATTGAGAAGTGGGAACTTGGCAAGCCTGTCCGACTTGTGACCCCAAGATCTTCGGATCGGGCATAGGAGTGTCCTTCTCCTTATCAGGGCAAGAACAATCTTCCCGTAAATTTACAATGTTGTCGAGGCTGATAAGGTTGAGGTCGACCTTGGGAGTAACAACTTAGAATTGAGCCATCAAATTTGCCACCATATCATCCATGCCTTCGACTATGGTTTTCTCAAAGCACTGCATATTTGTCTCGAGATTTAGTGACCTCATCCACCAAGTCGAGCTTCTTCTCAAAGACTCTGGTATAACTCTCCTCGGCCTTCTTCTTTAACCCCTCCTCTATGCCGAGGTCGGAAATAAAGGATTCCTTTTCACCATCTCACTCCTTCTTTGACTCCCTCAAGGATGCCACTTTGGCCTACAAATCAGTCACAGTGCATTGAGTAGCACCAAGGAGAGTCTTCTCCAACTTTCTTAATAAAGCTGCGCAAATATTGACAGTCCAAACTCTACCTCGGGGAAAAAGCTGAACGTGGCTCTTTATTGCAACATCATCCTTGCTAATAAAGTTGTGGGGAAGGATGTGTTTTTCACTCCAAGCAATAGCATCAAAACCCTGCTCATAAGTACCCACCAATTCCAAAGCCTTACGCCTCTTAGGGTTGGGCTCGGAATAAGAAGCTGGAGGAAGAACTGCCTGCTTTACCAAGATTGAAGGTGGAGGAGTTGGTTGGGGAGTTGGATCGGGAAAGATTTTCACCAAAGCTGAAGCGCCCGAGTCTGACTTAGAAGGGGAGGAGAGGTTGCCCACTTCACCGGCCTCTCTCAGTTGCAGATTTTGAGCAACGATATTTTTCTTGGCAGTCCGAAGAGGTTTCATGGCAGCCAACTTGGGAGCCATCTTATCTGCATGACGTCAAAGTCAGAATAAATTATTCACTTGCAAAAGTAAAACAAGCAAAAGGTGACTACAAAAATTGAAAGGTTACCTTGCCCGGGCTGAAGTTGGCTTGGGTTTCTTAAGAACCTCTTAGTGTTCAGATAAGGAAAGAGTGCCTCATCCTTTTCACCTAAAAAGAAAGGTCGGAAACCCTCAATTGCTTGGATTTTGAAAAATTAATTTTTAAAGTCATGAAAAAAATCATTAAAAATGACGAAGACCTTCCTTCTCTGAGCAGATCGGAAGGAAATCCATCCTTATTTCTTGGAGCTAAAAGGCTTGGTAAGAACAAAAAAGTAAAAGAAGACCTTCAAAGAACGGAGGACGTCAAAATCCCAACACAAAAGCTGGGAAATCTTTAAGAAACCCCAAGAGTTAGGGTGAAGTTAGGAAGGAGCGACATTATAGAGCTTAAGAACTTCTATCTCAAAGTCGGAAGAAAGAAGGCTAATGATGAGCGGATATTTTATACGCTTTTTGGGGGTAATTTCATGTAGATTTTAGTATGTTTTAGTTAGTTTTTAATAGATTTTTATTAGTTTTTAGGCAAAAATCATATTTCTGGACTTTACTATGATTTTGTGTATTTTTCTGTGGTTTCAGGCATTTTCTAGCTGAAATTGAAGGAGCTGAGCAAAAATCTGATTTAGGCTGAAAAAGGACTGCTGATGCTGTTGGATTCTGACCTCTCTGCACTCGGAATGGAATTTTTGGAGCTACAAGAGTCCAATTGGTGCGCTCTCAATTGGGTTGGAAAGTAGACATCCAGGGCTTTCCAGCAATATATAATAGTTCATACTTTGCGCGAAAATAGACGACGTAAACTGGCATTCAATTCCAGTTCCATGTTGTAGTCTGGCGTTCAGCGCCAGAAATAGGTTACAAGTTGGAGTTCAGCACCAGAAACAGGTTACAACCTGGCTTTCAACTCTAGAAATAGCCTAGGCACGTGAGAAGCTTAAGTCTCAGCTCCAGCACACACCAAGTGGGCCCCAGAAGTGGATTTCTGCACTATCCATCTTAGTTTACTCATTTTCTGTAAACCTAGGTTACTAGTTTAGTATTTAAACAACTTTTAGAGACTTATTTGGTATCTCATGACATTTTTAGATCTGAATTTTATACTCTTTGATGGCATGAGTCTCTAAACTCCATTGTTGGGGGTGAGGAGCTCTGCAGCGTCTCGATGAATTAATGCAATTATTTCTGTTTCCCATTCAAACATACTTGTTCCTATCTAAGATGTTCATTCGCGCCTCACTATGAAGAAGGTGATGATCCGTGACACTCATCACCTTCCTCAATCCATGAACGTGTGTCTGACAACCACCTCCGTTCTACATTAGATTGAATGAATATCTCTTAAATTCATTAATCAAAATCTTCGTGGTATAAGCTAGAAGTTATGGCGGCATTCATGAGAATCCGGAAAGTCTAAACCTTGTCTGTGGTATTCCGAGTAGGATTCAAGGATTGAATGGCTGTGACGAGCTTCAAACTCGTGAGTGTTGGGCGTAGTGACAGACGCAAAAGGATCAATGGATCTTATTCTGACATGATCGAGAACCAACAGATGATTAGTCGTGCTGTGACAGCATTTGGACCATTTTCACTGAGAGGATGGGAAGTAGCCAATGACAACGGTGACACCCTACATACAGCTTGCCATGGAAGGGACTTTGCACTTTTGAAAGTGAGGAAGCACTATGTTACAGGAATTCAGAAGACAAAGCATCTCCAAAACTCCAACATATTCTCCATTATTGCATAATAAGTATTTCGAATTTTTCAACATTAATTACAATTTTTATTCCAATTTCGTATTACGTAATACATGTCCCTTTGTTCATTTGCAAGTCAACTGATAATCACAATTGGTATCCTGACTAAGAATAATAAGATAACTGTAGCTTGCTTCAAACAAACAATCTCTGTGGGATTCGACCCTTACTCACGTAAGGTATTACTTGGACGACCCAGTGCACTTGCTGGTTAGTTGTGCGGAATTACATAGTGTGAAGTAATTTTCGTGCATCAAGTTTTTGGCGCCGTTGTCGGGGATTGTTCGAGTTTGAATAACTAAAGGTTTATTTTGTTGCTTAGATTAGGAATAATTTATTTTTGTTGCTATAGAGTCATCAAATCTGAGTCCTTTATTTTCTTTTCAATTTTTTTTTTCAAAAATATTATTTTTCCTTAATAAATTTTTAATTTTTCTGTGAGTTTAGTGTCATGTTTTAAGTTTGGTGTCAATTGCATATTTTATATTTTCCTTTAAATTTTCGAATGTGTTCTTTGTTTTTCCTAGATCTTCAAGTTGTTCTTGTTTATTTTTCTTGTTTGATCTTTAGTTTTTCTTGTTATGTGTCTTTTCTTGATTTTCTTGTGCTTTTTCAAAACATTAGTTTTCGAAAAAAAATTATTTTTAGTTATTAAAAATACTTCTTTAAAACAAGTGTTACCTTTACAGCTCAATTAGCTAGAGTGTTGGTTTATGTTCTTGGTAATTGGGTATCTTCTTTTTAAAATCTTTTTTTTTTGAAAATAATTTCTCTTTGATTGAATCTTGTGCCAAACTTTAAGTTTGGTGTTTTCTTGTTAATCTTTCTTTAATTTTCGAAAATTTTATTGTGGTTTTCTAAAAATTTTAAGTTTGGTGTTCTTTCTTTTGTTCTTGGTGTTCTTGTGAATCTTCAAGGTGTTCTTGAGTTTTTCTTGTGTTTTGATCTTAAAATTTTCAAGTTTGGTGTTCCTTGGTGTTTTCCCTCCAAAATTTTTGAAAACAAGGAGCATCAGATCTAAAAATTTTAAGTCGTGTGTCTTTTGTGTGTTTTTCTCTTTCATCATAAAATTCAAAATTCAAAAAAATATTTTCTAACTATTTTTAAGGCATATTTTCGATTTTTTTTATATAAAAATTTCAGATTTCAATTTCAGAAATATCCTAACAACTTTCTCTCTCCTCACTTTTTTGAAAATCTTCATAAAATATTTTTAAATTCTCTTTTTTATTTTTATTTTATTTTTATTTTTATTTTTACTTATTTTTATTTTTATTGTCGTCTTTATTTTATTTTATTTTATTTTATTATTTCGAAATTTTTATATATAATAAAATAAATAAAATAAATTCACATCATCTCCCTTTCTCCATCATGGAATTAAGTGGAAATGAACAGTCCAGAAGGACTCTGGGGTCATATGCTAACCCCACTACTGGTTCATATGGGAGTAGTGTATGTATACCCTCTATTGGAGATAGTAGTTTTGAGTTGAATCCTCAGCTTATTATCATGGTGCAGCAAAGTTGCCAGTATTCCGGTCTTCCACAAGAAGAACCTACAGAGTTTCTGGCAAAGTTTTTACAAATTGCTGACACAGTACATGATAAGGAAGTAGATCAGGATGTCTACAGATTGTTACTGTTTCCATTTGCTGTAAAAGACCATGCTAAGAAGTGGTTAAATAACCAACCTAAGGACAGCATAAAGACATGGAAACAACTGTCAGAAAAATTCCTGAATCACTATTTTTCTCCAAAATGGATGACACAGCTAAGGCTGAGCATCCAAGGCTTCAAACAAGGAGATAATGAATCTCTTTATTATGCTTGGGAGAGATACAGAGAGATGCTAAGAAAATGCCCCTCTGAAATGCTTTCAGAGTGGGTGCAGTTAGACGTCTTCTACTATGGGCTTACAGAAAGAGCTTAGATTTCTCTAGATCACTCATCTGGTGGATCTATACACATGAGAAAGACAATAGAAGAAGCTCAAGAGCTTATTGATACAGTTGCCAAAAATCAGCATCTGTACCTAAACAGTGAATCCTCCATCAACGAAAAGGCTAAAACAGTAACTGCTGAACTCAGTCCTGCAAATCAAGCTACTGAATTCAATCAGCAATTAGACTTTCTAACAAAACAGTTAGCCGAATTCAAGGAGATATTAAAGAAACAAGAATGGCTAATATGAATATGGAAGTACAGTTGAAGCAAACGGAATAGCAGTTATCAAAACAAATAACAGAAGGTTGCCAAGCTGTTCAATTAAGAAGTGGGAAAACATTAAATACCTCACTTCAAGGTAGCAAGAAGCCAAGAAATGAGCAAACTACCCAAAATCCATCTGAGGACAGTAAGAGCCCAGAGAGGTATAATTCTGGCGCTCAAACACCAGAAAATGGGTGGAAAGTTGGCGCTGAACGCCCAAACCATGCTCAGTCCTGGCGTTCAACGCCAGAAACAAGCAAGGATTTGGCGTTGAACGCCCAAAGGGAGCACAGTTCTGGTATTCAGACGCCAGAAACAAGTAAGGAGTCGGCGTCTAACGCCACTCCAGCTTCCACCCCTGGCATTCAAATGCCAGTGGGGGATCAGACACATACAAGTACTGATAATAACCCATCTAAAAAGGCTTTTCAACCCACATCTGTAGGCAATAAATCTGCAGCAACTAAGGTTGAGGAATACAAAGCCAAAATACCTTATCCTCAGAAACTTTGCCAAGCAAAACAGGATAAGCAATTTGCCTGCTTTGCAGACTATCTCAGGACTCTTGAAATAAAGATTCCGTTTGCAGAGGCACTTGAGCAAATACCCTCTTATGCTAAGTTCATGAAAGAGATCTTAAATCATAAGAAGGATTGGAGGGAAACTGAAAAAGTTTACCTCACTGAAGAATGCAGTGCAGTCATTTTGAAAAGCTTACCTGAGAAGCCTAAAGATCCCGAAAGCTTTATGATACCATGCACATTAGAGGGTACTTGTACCAAGCAAGCTCTATGTGATCTTGGGGCAAGTATCAACCTGATACTTGCATCTACTATCAAAAAGCTTGGTTTGACTGAAGAGGTCAAACCAACCCGGATATGTCTCCAACTTGCTGATGGCTCCATTAAATACCCATCAGGCGTGATTGAAGATATGATTGTCAAGGTTGGGCCATTTGCCTTTCCTACTGACTTTGTGGTGCTGGAAATGGAGGAGTACAAGAGTGCAACTCTCATTCTAGGAAGACCTTTCCTAGCAACTGGCCGAACCCTCATTGACGTCCAAAAAGGGGAAGTAACCCTAAGAGTCAATGAAGATGAGTTCAAGTTGAATGTTGTCAAAGCTATGCAGCATCCAGACACCCCAAATGACTGCATGAGCAATGAAGAGATCAATATGACTGAGAGTCTCGAATTAGAGCTGGAGGATATCTTTAAAGATGTTTAGCCTGATCTGGAGGAATCAGAGAGAATAATAGAACCTCTGAAAATTCCTCAGGAAGAGGAGAAACCTCCTAAACCCGAGCTCAAACCATTACCACCATCCCTGAAATATGCATTTCTGGGAGAAGGTGATACCTTTTCTGTAATCATAAGCTCTACCTTAGAGCCACAAGAAGAGGAAGCACTAATCCAAGTGCTAAGGACACACAAGACAGCTCTTGGGTGGTCCATCAGTGATCTTAAGGGCATTAGCTCAGCCAGATGCATGCACAAGATCCTATTGGAGGGTGACGCCAAGCCAGTGGTTCAACCACAAAGGCGGCTGAATCCAGCCATGAAGGAAGTGGTGCAGAAGGAGGTCACTAAATTACTAGAGGCTGGGATTATTTATCCTATTTCTGATAGCCCCTGGGTGAGCCCTGTCCAAGTTGTCCCTAAGAAAGGTGGCATGACAGTGGTTCACAATGAAAAAAATGAACTGGTTCCTACAAGAACAGTTACTGGGTGGCGTATGTGCATTGATTATAGAAGGCTCAATACAGCTACCAGAAAGGATCATTTTCCTTTACCATTCATAGACCAGATGCTAGAAAGACTGGCAGGTCATGAATACTACTGCTTCTTGGATGGATATTCAGGTTATAATCAAATTACAGTAGATCCAAAAGATCAAGAGAAAACAGCATTCACATGTCCATCTGGAGTATTTGCATACAGAAGGATGCCATTTGGCCTGTGCAATGCACCTGCAACCTTTCAGAGGTGTATGCTCTCAATTTTCTCTAATATGGTGGAAAAATTCTTGGAAGTCTTCATGGATGACTTTTCAGTATTTGGAGACTCATTCAGCTCCTGTCTTGACCATCTAGCACTTGTTCTAAAGAGATGCCAAGAGACTAACCTGGTTTTAAACTGGGAAAAATGTCACTTTATAGTGACTGAAGGAATTGTCCTTGGGCACAAAATCTCAAACAAAGGAATAGAGGTGGATCAAGCTAAGGTAGAGGTAATTGAAAAATTACCACCACCTGCCAATGTTAAGGTAATCAGAAGCTTTCTGGGGCATGCAGGATTCTATAGGAGGTTTATAAAGGATTTTTCAAAAATCGCCAAACCTCTGAGCAACCTGCTAGCTGCTGACACGCCATTTGTCTTTGATAAGGAGTGTCTGCAGGCATTTGAGACTCTGAAAGCTAAGTTGGTTACAGCACCAATCATCTCTGCACCAAACTGGACATTGCCATTTGAACTAATGTTTGATGCCAGTGACCATGCCATTGGTGCAGTGTTGGGACAAAGGCATGACAAGCTTCTGCACGTCATTTACTATGCCAGCCGTGTTCTAAATGACGCACAGAAGAATTACACAACTACAGAAAAAGAGCTACTTGCAGTGGTTTACGCCATTGACAAATTCAGATCCTATTTAGTAGGATCAAAAGTGATTGTGTACACTGATCATGCTGCTCTTAAATATCTACTCACAAAGCAGGATTCAAAACCCAGACTTATCAGATGGGTGTTGCTTCTGTAAGAGTTTGATATAGAAATAAGAGACAGAAAAAGGGACAGAAAACCAAGTAGCAGATCACTTGTCCCGAATAGAACCAGTAGAAGGGGCGTCCCTCCCTCTCACTGAGATCTCTGAAACCTTTCCTGATGAGCAACTCTTTGCCATCCAGGAAGTGCCATGGTTTGCAGACATTGCAAACTACAAGGCAGTGAGGTTCATACCCAAAGAGTACAGTAGACAGCAATCAAAGAAATTGACCACAGATGCAAAGTACTATCTTTGGGATGAACCATATCTCTTCAAGAGATGTGCAGACGGAGTAATCCGTAGATGTGTGCCTAAAGAAGAAGCGCAGAAGATCCTATGGCACTGCCATGGATCACAGTATGGAGGACATTTTGGAAGTGAGCGAACAGCCACAAGAGTCCTCCAATGTGGCTTCTACTGACCTACTCTCTATAAAGATTCCCGAGTGTTTGTACTTAATTGTGACAGTTGTCAAAGATCTGGCAATCTGCCTCACAGTTATGCCATGCCTCAACAAGGGATCTTGGAGATTGAGTTGTTTGATGTATGGGGTATTGACTTCATGGGACCTTTCCCACCATCATACTCAAACACTTATACTCTGGTGGCAGTGGATTATGTATCCAAATGGGTGGAGGCTATTGCAACACCCACTAATGACACTAAGACAATGTTAAAATTCCTCCAGAAACACATCTTCAGCAGATTTGGTACCCCTAGAGTATTAATCAGTGATGAGGGCACTCATTTCTGCAATAAACAGCTTTACTCTACTTTGGTTCGTTATGGAGTTAGCCACAGGGTAGTTACTCCATATCACCCACAGACTAATGGGCAAGCTGAAGTCTCAAATAGATAACTTAAAAGAATCCTGGAACGGACTGTAATTAACCGTAGAAGGGATTGGGCAAGAAGCTTGGATGATGCTCTGTGGGCATACAGAACAGCATTCAAGACCCCTATAGGGACCTCTCCATACCAGCTTGTGTATGGAAATGCATGTCACTTGCCAGTGGAACTGGAACACAAGGCCTACTGGGCAACCAGATTCCTAAACCTTGATGCCAAGTTAGCTGGAGAAAAACGATTGCTCCAGTTAAATGAGCTAGAGGAATTTAGACTCAATGCTTTCGAAAATGCAAAAATTTACAAAGAGAAAGCGACAAAGATGGCATGATAAGAAATTGTCATCCAGAGTCTTTGAGCCGGGGCAGAAAGTTCTGCTATTTAATTCTAAGCTCAAATTATTCCCCGGAAAATTAAAATCCCGGTGGAGAGGTCCATATGTGATTACAAGTGTATCACCATATAGATACGTAGAGCTTCAGGATAATGAATCTAACAAAAAGTTCATTGTTAATGGACAGAGAGTTAAACATTATCTTGAAAGCAATTTTGAGCAAGAATGCTCAAAATTGAGACTTGATTAAAAGCTCAGTAATAGTCTAGCTAATGACATTAAAGAAGCGCTTGCTGGGAGGCAACCCAGCCATTCACAAAATTTAATTTTATTTGTTTTTGCTAATTAATTGATCTTTACAGGTATATGTCAAAGTATCTCCAAAAGGTAAAATAGCAATTGATTGAATTCACAGAGTTACAGGGAAATTTGGAAGCTCACTGGCGTGAAAAAGCCAGTAAGAAACGTTTTGGGCGTTGAACGCCCAAAAGAAGCACCCACTGGGTGTTCAACGCCAGTAAAGGTAGCCATCTGGGCATTAAACGCCATAAAGGAGCATCTTCTGGGCGTTGAACGCCAGAAAGAAGCACCTTCTGGGCGTTTAACGCTAGATTGATAGCGTCCTGGGCGTTCAGAAAAACGCCCAGTGACAAAGGACTTCCTGGAGTTCAACGCCAGAAAGAAGCAACAGCTGGGCGTTGAACGCCCAGGAGAAGCAACAATTGGGCGTTAAACGCCCAAAACATGCAGCAATTGGGCGTTTAACGCCAGGATGGTGGGGAGGGGGTAAAATTCATTTTTCTTTACAAATTTTCTAATTTTTTATGTTTCAATTCATGATTTCTTGCATAAACATGTTTCAAAATGTCATCCTTCAAATCAAATTAGTTTTCTAAAAACCCTAATTTCTAAATCCCTCTTTTTTAAATAATATGGCTTCATACATAAACATAAACCTTTTTTCAATCCAATCCAACTCTTTTTCCAATTTCTTTTCAAACTTAATTATCTTTTAAAATCTTTTTCAAACTATAAATTTCAAATTTATTTTTAAATATCATTCATATCTTTTTAAATTATATCCTTTTCTTATCATATTTATCTTTTATAAATCATATCTTTTATCTTATATCTCTTTCTTATTTTCGAAAAACCCACCCCCTCCCTTTATATCCACTTTTGGCGCCCCCTTCATCATCCACCATTCCACACTTGCTCTCCTCCTATTCCTCTTCTCTCTTTTCTTTTGCTTGAGGACAAGCAAACCTCTAAGTTTGGTGTGCTTATCCGTGATCACAAAAACATACTCACTTTGATCATGGCACCTAAAGGAAAACAACCCAACCCAAGAGGCAAGAAAGAGAATATTCCAAAGCCACTTTGGAATCAAGGGAAGTTCTTAACTAAAGAACATTCAGAACATTACTACAAAATAATGAGTCTAAGATCAGTGATCCCGGAAGTCAAGTTCGATCTGAAAGAAGATGAATATCCGGAGATTCAAGAACAAATTCGAAACAGGAACTGGGAAATCCTAGCTAATCCTGAAATGAGAGTGGGAAGGAACATGGTTCAGGAGTTCTATGCTAATCTATGGCAGACAGACAGGCAAAGAATAATTGGGGCTACCCTCTATGACCATCGAACCTTAGTCAGAGGAAAGATTGTTCATACCCATCCTGACAAAATCAGGGAGATCTTTAAGCTTCGTCAACTGAAAGATGACCCAGACTCCTTTAATAGGAGAATGATGAGGGTAAATAAAGGCTTGGACAAGATTCTAGAGGATATATGCATCCCTGAAGCCAGGTGGACCACCAGCACGACTGGCATCCCAAATCAACTCAAAAGAGAAGATCTCAAACCAGTAGCCAGAGGCTGGCTGGATTTCATTGGGGGTTCTATATTGCCCACCAGCAACTGTTCTGAAGTTACTATTAAAAGAACAGTGATGATTCACTGCATCATGTTGGGAAAAGAAGTAGAAGTCCATCAACTGATCTCGTGTGAACTATACAAAATAGCAAACAGGAATTCCAAGGATGCCAGATTGGCCTATCCAAGCTTAATTTCTATGCTCTGCAGAGATGCCGGAGTGAAGATGGGAATAACAGAGTATATCTCAGTTGAGAGGCCAATCACTAGAATATCAATGGACAGACAACAGCTGCAGGATGATCCAATCAAGAGGAGAGCACAGGAAGTCTTCCCAGAACTTCCTCAATTCGAATATTGGGAACATCTTGAGGCATCTATTTCCAAATTGCAAGAAGCTATGAACCAAATAAAGGAAGAACAGAACAATCAAAGTAGCATGCTTTGCAAACTGCTTAAGGAACAGGAAGAGCAAGGGCGTTATTTAAGGGAGCTGAAGTGCCAGAAATTAATCCTTGAAGGACCAAGCACCCCACAGATCAGAGGAACATCTACTGCTCAAAACACAGGTTGTTGAGTTCTAATTTTAGCTTTAACTCTGTGATAGTGTTATTATAGAAATTTACCTAAGGAAATATATATAGTAGTAGTAGTAATTAGTATATCTATTCTGGTTTTATTTCCAATTAAGTTATAATTTATTTTTCTCATCATCATCAAACATGAATAAAATAGTAGATAATTAGAATAAAGAAGTAATTTATTTTTTTCGAGTTCTTAATAATAAAAATTATAATTAACTATATGTGGTGGCAATACTTTTTTTCCTCTGAATGAATGCTTGAACAGTGCATAATTTTTATCTTGAATTTTATGAATATTGGCTCCTGAAAGAATGAGGAACACGAAAAATATTATTGATGATCTGAAAAATCATGAATTTGATTCTTGAAGCAAGAAAAAGCAGTGAAAAAAAATTTTTTACAAGGAATCATTGGATCAAGAAAAAGAATAAGAGCCAACAGCCCTTAAAATCAAAAGGCAAGGGTGAAAAGGATCCAAGGCTTTGAGCATCAGTGGATAGGAGGGCCCTAGGAAATAGTTCCAGGCCTAAGCGGCTAAATCAAGTTGTCCCTAACCATATGCTTGTGGCATGCAGGTCCAAGTGAATAACTTGAGACTGAGTGGTTAAAGTCGTGATCCAAAGCAAAAAGAGTGTGCTTAAGAGCTTTGGATACCTCTAACTGGGGACTTTAGCAAAGCTGAGTCACAATCTGAAAAAGGTTCACCTAGTTATGTGTCTGTGGCATTTATGTATCCGGTGGTAATACTGGAAAACAAAATGCTTAGGGCCACGGCCAAGACTCAATAAGTAGCTGTGTTCAAGAATCAACATACTAAACTAGGAGAATCAATAGTACTATCTGAATTCTGAGTTTCTATGGATGCCAATCATTCTGAATTTCAAAGATAAAGGGAGATGCAAAAACTGTTCAGAAACAAAAAGCTACAAGCCCCGCTCATCTAATAAGAATCTGAGCTCCACTCAAAAACTCTGAAATATTATTACTTCTTAATTTCTTTTCATCCTATTTTATTTATCTAGTTGCTTGAGGACAAGCAACAGTTTAAGTTTGGTGTTGTGATGAGCGGATATTTTATACGCTTTTTGGGGGTAATTTCATGTAGATTGTAGTATGTTTTAATTAGTTTTTAGCAGAATATTATTAGTTTTTAGGCAAAAATCATATTTCTGGACTTTACTATGAGTTTGTGTGTTTTTCTGTGATTTCAGGTATTTTCTGGCTGAAATTGAGGGAGCTGAGCAAAAATTTGAGTTAGGCTGAAAAAGGACTGCTGATGCTGTTGGATCCTGACCTCCCTGCACTCGAAATGGATTTTCTGGAGCTACAGGAGTCCGATTGGCGCGCTCTTACTGGCGTTGGAAAGTAGACATCCAGTGCTTTCCAGAAATATATAATAGTTCATACTTTGCGCGAAGATAGATGACGTAAACTGGCGGTCAACGCCAGTATCATGCTGCTGTCTGGCGTCCAGCGCCAGAAACAGGTTACAAGTTGGAGTTCAACGCCCAAAACATGTCACAACCTGGCGTTCAACTCCAGAAGCAGCCCAAGCACGTGAGAAGCTTTAGTCTCAGCCCCAGTACACACCAAGTGGGCCCCAGAAGTAGATTTCTGCACCAATTGTCTTAGTTTACTTATTTTCTGTAAACCTAGGCTACTAGTTTACTATTTAAACAACTTTTAGAGGATTACTTTGTACCTCATGACATTTTCAGATCTGAATTATACACTCTTTGGCAGCATGAGTCTCTAAACTCCATTGTTGGGGGTGAGGAGCTCTGCAGCGTCTCGATGAATTAATGCAATTACTTTTGTTTTCCATTCAAACACGCTTGTTCTTATCTAAGATGTTCATTCGCGCTTAATTATGGAGAAGGTGATGATCCGTGACACTCATCACCTTCCTCAATCCATGAACGTGTGCCTGACAACCACCTCCATTCTACATCAGATTGAATGAGTATCTCTTAGATTCCTTAATCAGAATCTTCGTGGTATAAGCCGGATTGATGGCGGCATTCATGAGAATCCGGAAAGTCTAAACCTTGTCTGTGGTATTCCGAGTAGGATTCTGGGATTGAATGACTGTGACGAGCTTCAAACTCCAGAAGGCTGGGCGTTAGTGACAGACGCAAAAGAATCAATGGATTCTATTCCAACCTGATTGAGAACCGACAGATGATTAGCCGTGCTGTAACAGAGCATTTGGACCATTTTCACTGAGAGGATGGGAAGTAGCCATTGACAATGGTGACACCCTACATAGAGCTTTCCATGGAAGGAACCTTGCGTGTGGGAAAAGGATTTCAAGGAAAAGTTGAAATTCAGAGGGCAAAGCATCTCCAAAACTCCAACATATTCTCCATTATTAAAGTAACAACTATTTATTTTATGCCCTTTTTACTTTATACGAGGCTAAAGAATCCTATTGGTATCCTGACTAAGATTAATAAAATAAACATAGCTTGCTTCAATCCAACAATCTCCGTGGGATTCGACCCTTACTCACGTAAGGTATTACTTGGACGACCCAGTGCACTTGCTGGTTAGTTGTGCGGATTGCAAAAAGTGTGATTGCAATTTCGTGCACCAACCAGACTGGACATTACCTTTTGAACTGATGTGTGATGCCAGTGACCATGCCATTAGTGCAGTGTTGGGACAAAGACATGACAAGCTTCTGCACGTCATTTACTATGCCAGTCGTGTTTTAAATGACACACAGAAGAACTACACAACCACAGAAAAAGAGCTACTTGCAGTGGTTTATGTCATTGACAAGTTTAGATCCTATTTAGTAGGATCAAAAGTAATTGTGTACACTGACCATGCTGCTCTTAAATATCTACTCACAAAGCAGGATTCAAAACCCAGATTCATCAGATGGGTGTTGCTTCTACAAGAGTTTGATATAGAAATAAGAGACAGAAAAGGGACAGAGAACCAAGTAGCAGATCACCTGTCCCGAATAAAACCAGTAGAAGGGGCGTCCCTCCCCCTTACTGAGATCTCTGAAAACTTTCCGGATGAGCAACTCTTTGCCATCCAGGAAGTTCCATGGTTCGCAGACATTGCAAACTACAAGGCAGTGAGGTTCATACCTAAAGAGTACAGTAGGCAGCAATCAAAGAAATTGATCACAGATGCAAAGTACTATCTTTGGGATGAACCATATCTCTTCAAGAGATGTGTAGACGGAGTAATCCATAGATGTGTGCCTAAAGAAGAAGCACAGAAGATCCTCTGGCACCGCCATGGATCACAGTATGGAGGACATTTTGGAAGTGAGCGAACAGCCACAAGAGTCCTCCAATGCGGCTTCTACTGGCCTACTCTCTATAAAGACTCCCGAGTGTTTGTACTTAACTGTGACAGTTGCCAAAGATCTAGCAATCTGCCTCACAGTTATGCCATGCCTCAACAAGGGATCTTGGAGATTGAGTTGTTTGATGTATGGGATATTGACTTCATGGGGCCTTTCCCACCATCATACTCAAACACTTATATTCTGGTGGCATTGGATTATGTATCCAAATGGGTGAAAGCTATTGCAACACCCACTAATGACACTAAGACAGTGCTAAAATTCCTCCAAAAACACATCTTCAGTAGATTTGGTACCCCTAGAGTATTAATCAGTGATGGGGGCACTCATTTCTGCAATAAACAACTTTACTCTGCTTTGGTTCGTTATGGAGTTAGCCACAGGGTAGCCACTCCATATCATCCACAGACAAATGGGCAAGCTAAAGTCTCTAATAGAGAACTTAAAAGAATCCTGGAACGGACTGTAATTAACCGTAGAAGGGATTGGGCAAGAAGCTTGGATGATGCTCTATGGGCATACAGAACAGCATTCAAGACCCCTATAGGGACTTCTCCATACCAGCTTGTGTATGGAAAAGCCTGTCACTTGCCAGTGGAACTGGAACATAAGGCCTACTGGGCAACCAGGTTCCTAAACCTTGATACCATGTTAGCTGGAGAAAAATGTTTGCTCCAGTTAAATGAGCTAGAGGAATTCAGACTCAATGCTTTCGAAAATACAAAAATTTACAAGGAGAAAGTAAAAGGATGGCATGATAAGAAACTGTCATCCAGAGTCTTTGAGCCAGGGCAAAAAGTTCTGCTATTTAATTCTAGGCTCAGATTATTCCCCAGAAAATTGAAATCCCGGTGGAGAGGAACATATATGATTACAAGTGTGTCACTATATGGATACGTAGAGCTTCAGGATAATGATTCTAACAAAAGGTTTATTGTTAATGGACAGAGAGTCAAACATTATCTTGAAAGCAATTTTTCTTGCTCAAAACTGAGACTTGATTAAAGCTCAGTAATAGTCCAGCTAAAAACAATAAAGAAGCGCTTGCTGGGAGGCAACACAGCCATTTACAAAGTTTATTTGTTAATTAATTGATTTTTACAGGTATATGTCAATTATCTTCAAGGTAAAATAGCAATTGCTTGAGTTCACAAAGTTATAGAAGGATTCAAAGGATAAAAACAGCAAAAGGAAGCTCACTGGTGCGAAAACACCAGTAAGAGCTGTTTTGGGCGTTGAACGCCAGAAAGAAGCACCTTCTAGGCGTTCAATGCCAGATTTACAGCATCCTGGGCGTTCAGAAAAATGTCCAGTGACAAAGGAGTTCCTGGCGTTCAACGCCAGAAAGAAGCAATAGCTGGGCGTTGAACGCCCAGGAGAAGCTACACATGGGCGTTAAATGCCCAAAACATGCAGCGTTTGGGCGTTTAACGCCAGGATGGTGGAGAGGAGGTAAATTCATTTTTACTTCACATTTTTTATTTTATTTTCTTTTATTTTATTTTCTACATTTCAATTCATGATTTCTTGCATAAACATGTTACAAATTCTCATCCTTTAATTCCAAAAATTTTAATCCTAATTTCTAAAAATCCTTTTTCGAAAATATCAAATGTATCTTAATCCATAAACACAAATCGTTTTCCAATCCAATCCAACTCTTTTTCAAATTTTTTAAAACTCAATTATCTTGTAAAATCTTTTTCAAAATAAAAATTCAGATTTATCTTTTTCAAATATCATTCACAACTTTTTAATTTTAAATTATATCTTTTTCTTATCATATTTATCTTTTATAAATCATATCTTCTATCTTATCTTTCTTCAATATTTTCAAAAACCCACCACCTCCCTTTAAATCCACATTCGGCCTCCCTCCTCTCATCCACCATTCGACACTAGCTCTCCTTCTATCCCTCTCCTTTCTTTTCTTTGCTTGAGGACAAGCAAAGCTCTAAGTTTGGTGTGTTTATCCGTGATCACTAAACCATACCCACTAAGATCATGGCTCCTAAAGGAAAACAACCCACTCCAAGAGGCAAGAAAGAGAGTATTCCAAAACCACTTTGGAATCAAGAAAAGTTCTTAACCAAAAAACATTCAGACCATTACTACAAAATAATGGGTCTAAGATCAGTGATCCCGGAAGTCAAATTCGATCTGAAAGAAGATGAATATCCGGAGATCCAAGAGCAAATTCGAAACAGGAACTGGGAAATCCTAGCTAATCCTGAAACAAAAGTGAGAAGGAATATGGTTCAGGAGTTCTACGCTAATCTGTGGCAAACAGACAGGCAGAGAATATCTGGAACTGCCCTCTATGACTATCGGACCTTGGTCAGAGAAAAGATTGTTCACATCCACCCTGACAAAATCAGGGAGATTTTTAAGCTGCCTCAGCTGAAAGATGACCCAGACTCCTTTAATAGGAGAATGATGAGAACAAACAAGGGCCTGGACAAGATTCTAGAGGATATATGCATCCCTGGAGCCAGGTGGACCACCAGCACCACGGGTGTCCCAAATCAACTCAAGAGAGAAGATCTCAAACCAGTAGCTAGAGGCTGGCTGGACTTCATTGGGCGTTCTATATTGCCCACTAGCAACCGTTCTGAAGTCACGGTAAAAGAGCAGTGATGATTCACTGCATTATGTTGGGAAAAGAAGTAGAAGTTCATCAGTTAATTTCGTGCGAACTTTACATAATAGCAAACAAGAAATCTAAAGACGCCAAATTGGCTTATTCAAGCCTAATCTCTATGCTACGTAAAGATGCTGGAGTAAAGATGGGAATAACTGAATATATCTCAATTGAGCGGCCAATCACCAAAATATCAATGGAAAAACAACAAGTGCAGGATGACCCCATCAAAAGGAGAGCACAGAAATTCCTCCCAGAAATCCCTCAATTTGAATACTGGGAGCATCTTGAAGCATCTGTTACCAAGTTGCAAGAAGCTATGGACCAAATAAAGGAAGAACAAAATAATCAAAATAGCATGCTTTGCAAATTGCTTAGGAAACAAGAAGAGCAAGGGCATGACTTAAAGGAACTGAAGCGTCAAAAATTATCTCTTGAAGGACCAAGCACCCCACAGACTAGAGGAACATCCACGTCCTAAAATAAAGGTTGTTGAGTTCTAATTTTTGCTTTAACTCTGTGATAGTTGTTATTATAGGAATTTACCTTAGAAGTTATATATAAGTAGTGGTAAATTAGTATATCTATTTTGATTTTATTTTCAATCAAGTTATAATTTATTTTTCTCATCATCATCAAACATGAATAAAATAGTAGATTTTTAGAATAAAGAGGCAATTTATATTTTTCGAGTTCTTAATAAGGAAAAATTCTAATTAATTATATGTGGTGGCAATACTTTTTGTCTTCTGAATGAATGCTTGAACAGTGCATATTTTTTTGATCTTGAATTTTATGAATGTTAAAATTGTTGGCTCCTGAAAGAATGATGAACAAGAGAAATATTATTGCTAATCTGAAAAATCATGAAATTGATTCTTTAAGCCAGAAAAAGCAGTGAAAAAAAAAATTACAAGGAATCATTGGATAAAGAAGCAGAAAAAGCCAATAGCCCTTAAAACCAAAAGGCAAGGGTAAAAAGGATCCAAGGCTTTGAGCATCAATGGATAGGAGGGCCCATGGAAATAAATCCAGGCTTAAGCGGCTAAATCAAGCTGTCCCTAACCATGTGCTTGTGGCATGCAGGTCCAAGTGAAAAGCTTGAGACTGAGTGGTTAAAGTCGTGATCCAAGGCAAAAGAGTGTGCTTAAGAACTCTGGACACCTCTAATTAGGGACTTTAGCAAAGCTAAGTCACAATCTGAAAAGGTTCACCCAGTTATGTGTCTGTGGCATTTATGTATCCGGTGGTAATACTGGAAACAAAGTGCTTAGGGCCACAGCCAAGACGCATGAAGTAGCTGTGTTCAAGAATCAACATACTAAACTAGGAAAATCAATAATACTATCTGAATTCTGAGTTCCTATGGATGCCAATCATTCTGAATTTCAAATGATAAAGTGAGATGCCAAAATTGCTTGGAAGCAAAAAGCTACTAGTCCCGCTCATCTAATTAGAATCTGAGCTTCACTTAAAACTCTGAGATATTATTGCTTCTTGATTTCTTTTTATCCTATTTTATTTATCTAGTTTTTTGAGGACAAGCAACAGTTTAAGTTTGGTGTTGTGATGAGCGAATATTTTATACGCTTTTTGGGGGTAATTTCATGTAGATTTTAGAATGTTTTAGTTAGTTTTTAATAGATTTTTATTAGTTTTTAGGCAAAAATCATATTTCTGGACTTTACTATGAGTGTGTGTGTTTTTCTGTGGTTTCAGGCATTTTCTAGCTGAAATTGAAGGAGCTGAGTAAAAATCTAATTTAGGCTGAAAAAGGACTGCCGATGTTGTTAGATTCTGACCTCTCTGCACTCGGAATAGAATTTTTGGAGCTATAGAAGTCCAATTGGCGCGCTCTCAATTGGGTTGGAAAGTAGACATCCAGGGCTTTCCGGCAATATATAATAGTCAATACTTTGTGCGAAAATAGACGACATAAACTGGAGTTCAACGCCAGTTCCATGTTGCAGTCCGGCGTTCAACGCCAGAAACAGGTTACAAGTTGGAGTTCAGCGCCAGAAACAGGTTACAACCTGGCGTTCAACTCCAGAAACGGCCTAGGCACGTGAGAAGCTTAAGTCTCAGTCCCAGCACACACCAAGTGGGCCCCAGAAGTGGATTTCTGCACTATCCATCTTAGTTTACTCATTTTCTGTAAACCTAGGTTACTAGTTTAGTATTTAGCTTTTAGAGATTTATTTGGTATCTCATGACATTTTTAGATCTGAATTTTATACTCTTTAACGGCATGAGTCTCTAAACTCCATTGTTGGGGGTGAGGAGCTCTGCAGCGCCTCGATGAATTAATGCAATTATTTATGTTTTCCATTCAAACATGCTTGTTCCTATCTAAGATGTTCATTCGCGCCTCACTATGAAGAAGGTGATGATCCGTGACACTCATCACCTTCCTCAATCCATGAACGTGTGTCTGACAACCACCTCCGTTCTACATTAGATTGAATGAATATCTCTTAGATTCCTTAATCAGAATCTTCGTGGTATAAGCTAGAAGTGATGGCGGCATTCATGAGAATCCGAAAAGTCTAAACCTTGTATGTGGTATTCCGAGTAGGATTCAAGGATTGAATGGCTACGACGAGCTTCAAACTCGCGAGTGTTGGGCGTAGTGACAGACGCAAAAGGATCAATGGATCTTATTCCGACATGATCGAGAACCAACAGATGATTAGTCGTGCTGTGACAGAGCATTTGGACCATTTTTACTGAGAGGATGGGAAGTAGCCATTGACAACGGCGACACCCTACATACAGCTTGCCATGGAAGGGACTTTGCACTTTTGAAAGTGAGGAAGCACTATGTTACAGGAATTCAGAAGACAATGCATCTCCAAAACTCCAACATATTCTCCATTATTGCATAATAAGTATTTCAAATTTTTCAACATTAATTACAATTTTGATTCCAATTTCGTATTACGTAATACATGTCCCCTTGTTCATTTGCAAGTCAACTGATAATCACAATTGGTATCCTGACTAAGAATAATAAGATAACCATAGCTTGCTTCAAACCAATAATCTCCGTGGGATTCGACCCTTACTCACGTAAGGTATTACTTGGACGACCCAGTGCACTTGCTGGTTAGTTGTGCGAAATTACATAGTGTGAAGTAATTTTTGTGCACCAGCTAACCCCAAACTTTGTGAAAAAAAAAATACTCACAAATGTATATAAAGTGACATTCCGACTTGTCAAGTCGGGAAAAACAAATCATCTCTCCTCAGGATCAGAAACTATAATTTTGTACTTCCTTTCATCCTCCCGATTTTCACATAACCTATGATGTCTACAAAGAGTCTCATGATACTCATTATCAATGACAAGAACGGGAGTAAGCACAGATATATCTACCCGAATCAGGTCGAAAGGTACTTTAGAGGACATGTTGTGAATTACTGAATGAGACATAAAAAACTATACCTACAAATACAACAAATACAGAAAAATCGTCACAACAAGTCGGGTATACCAAAGAAGCTACTACAATCATAAGAAAGTAGAGTTGTCAACAACAACAACAGTTTTTAGAATCTCGTAGACACCATAATCACTATCATGTTATCAATACAAAAATGGCATCATCTTCAATAACTAAAATGACACCATTTGAGGGCAACACAAGTATAAAGATCCCACATTCAGATTCATTAGCAACAGTAACAAACAAAGACCAGAGTCAAAGAAAAGTTTTCAATACTAAATCCCATTTTCAAAAGTGTTTGTCAATACCGATAAAAACAAAAAAAAGTATCATCCAGAACACAAGAAACAGAGAACAGAAGCTCCAAAAGGATAAGAAAACCAACATCAAAGAGAGCGCGAGGTAGAGGCGGTGCACGACAACAGCAAAACACGAACGTTCCTCTCCAACATGCGAGTAAAATCTTCAAGCCTCAAGATAAAGAAATATTGAATACAAGAGAAAATACAAGAAAGGAAGTTGAATGGATATGGAAAAAAAGTTGAAGAAATGGCCAATTGTTTTGAAAGAAGAAGCGAAAAAGGAGACAGAAGAAGAATTTGGGTATTTATAAGACACAATGGGCAAAATGGTAAATTCACTCCCCTCATTAATAACGTGCGCAATTTTCAAGGAAATTACAAAGACAACGTAAGTTGTGTCCCACAGGGACGCAACGTTTCAAAGTTTTTGAAACTACGTCAAGTATCTGACCTACCAAAGGCGATATACCTTACGTGGGAAACTGAACCTACAAATGCTCGAGTCCAGCCTCGTAAAAGCTCGGGCTCAAACAAGAGCACTGTTCATACCCTAACCCAAAATAAAGTCAGGCCAAAAAAGGTTAAAAGCCCAATAAGGGTGACCTCATCTACTTCTATCCGACCTCATAGAAGTCGGGCATGACAACAATAGTTCAACCTTAATATGTTAAATAAGTAACTAACTCCTAAAATATCTCCTACTTGTCTAGAAGGGAGATTTCAACAACTTTCGTAGAAAAAGAAAACGGTTATCCACCATCAAAGGTGGAACTACACTAAAAGGTGGTTACCTATTTTACTATAAATACACTAACACACTCAGGTATATTTAGAACCCAATCTACTTAAAACCTTAGTTAACTTAAGCATCGGAATCTCTTGCAGGTATAACCCCCCACCTCTTCACAAAGAACTCGGACAGCGGCACCTCAACTCCAGCACAAGTCAGACACTGCCTTAAAAGGAGTTTAGACCTCATGTTCAAGTCCAAATATAACCTAATTTCAGGTAACTCTCAAAACAATTATAATTTTTTTATGACCAATTTAGTATTTTAGATTTTATTAAATTATATGATCAGGCCCAATTTGAAACCACAAAAGCCCAAAATTCAGTGACGTTTGAAAAAAAATAAAAAACCAAAACAAGACAAAACAGCCGATGGCCTGACGTCAAAGCAAGTGGTAAATGTGTGCATGTAATATTAGTGTAAAAATATTTTACACTACAATATATAGCTCGGACAATTTACTGAATTGTCATATTTGCTTGTCGAACATATTTCGAACATAATACACATCAATACATCAAAGTTAAATCCAAAAGTTTCAGCATAAATTCTATATCACTATCCAGTGGAAAGGCATGAATTTGAATGACATCCATTCTTTACTTCATTGTAAATGTTATGGCAGATACAATTTGGTTACTGGTTTACCAATGTGTTAGACAAACAAATGTAACTCACCACCAAGGTGTTAAACAATCATCAACTCATAAACCAATTCGTTAATCAAATTGGTCACTATGCCAAATTCAACATCTAAACCCTCTTCAAAGGCTTCAATGTCGAAGTCAATCCATCTACCCAATCCAATGCTCATGTCCTTATGCACAAGTTCATCCACCATTACTACCTCTTCCATGCTTCTAAGACTGATTATCTCTTTTAATAATTCTTCTGCCAACAAGTTCTTTCTCTGAACTGATGCCACCCATTCAGGCCATGCTTTGCAGCTTCCAACAAAAGCTTTTCTGTATCTTAGTTCTAAGCAGTCACTCACGGTGTCAAATAAAACCTTTCTCTCAAGCTTAGAGTACTCTATGTAGTTCTCAGCATTCTGAATCTCCAATATATCAAACAGGTTTGGCATTATGATCTTATTTGTTTCACCAATTACAAATTCTTCTGCCATAAGCTCTGCACTAAGAATGTCCTTTATGTATTCGAGTTCCATCTCCCTTGTTGATCTCCTAAAACCTATCACGTTTGATATTCCACTAAATTGTTTGATGGATGTGCTTCCTTCTGTGACCTCGGAGCTTTGCTCAGACCACGGAGAAAAATTCGATACTTCTTCATCTTGTATGGAAGGATAAAGCGTGCTTCCTATATAGATAGACCAAATACAGACAGGAATTAGCATTTCATAGCATGTGCTGAGGAATCACAAATAAAATAAATTTAACAGCTATTTGAATGACATACAAATGAACAAATGACAGAATGCAATACAACAATTATCACACATGCAAGAGGTGAAGGATATTTGAAATCATTAGTTAAATTTTAATCATAGTAAACTCCTAATTATGCATTATTGGCCAGCTAGTAAAATATAGTTCATCAGCATCTGCAAGATTTCATTACCAATTGTAGCCTGATTAGCTCCCCCACCAACAAAATTATATTTAAAAAAAAAAAAGAGCATCAAGGTTCATTGTAAACTTATGCCACATTGCAATTTACTACAAAATATAATATAAATGTATACAAAATAAAAGCTACACTCTGCCAAACTTGGTTTTAATTCTAGAAGAAATATTTTTATCAGTGGTGTAAAAATAAAAAACTTACCAAATATACTATATTCACAATCCAAGTAACTTTCGACAGCAGCAGGATTTTCAAAAAGCATAACAGCTCCTGAATGCTGACAACCTATATCATTCCCACTTTCACTGCTGCCACAGCTAGGCTCTTCCATTGGATCTGTTGTCTGCAAAAGTGAATCGTGATTAAGTAATGAAATAAGTATATGATTTCGTCAGAGATCAGAGATTAAAATGATTGAAAATTGCATATATGTTCTAATTAGTATAAAAGAGATACCTGCAGTTGCTGATTCATGGTAAGCACCGGATTATCACTTGAAGCACAACCATTGTCCTGAATATTACAACTTCCAGAAGAAGACTCATCTGAGATCAGGGTACATTGCGGTGAGTTAATCCTAGATGGCAATTCTTGAAGCATTTTCTCCAAAAGGACACTTAAAGTATCGCCATCTATTGTGTCACTGTCCATCACAAGAGTAGATGATGATAGCTTCTTAGGATGACAAGCATGAGTATTGGCATGAACTCTGTTGCTTGTTTCTGTCACCTGTGCAGTCGAGGGCTGTGACTCAGGCATGGTTCTCCCCAAGGGAGACGTAAATGTAAACGATATCACATCTTTGCTTTCACTCATGCTAACTGCATTCTGGTTGGTACTTCTATCAGTTGTAATATTGCATTTTATGGACTTGTTCTCAAAATTATCAACTACATTCTCAGTACCTCTTGTATCATTGTGAACAGCCCTACTAATATACTTTTTCTTTTCAGAAATACTCTGTCTTTTTGACACTGTAGACTCCTTTCGAGAATCAATTACCCTTGTACTTGACCTATTGGGCTCAGTATTGCCATTTACAGCAGCACCCTTATTTGCTGCCTTCCGTGCTGCAGTAGAGCTTTCTGAAGACCAAGTTCGTGTTGTTGGCTTATTGGACTCCCTTTTTGAAGTCAATTTGCCTTTATGGTTTATGTTATTCTGCCCAAGCACATTGCTATTTTGGCCTGTGAAAGCTCTCTGCGGAATGGCTCGGGTCGGGTCTGTAAATTGCTTCTTCTGGCTCCGGGATGATTGGTTTGGTTTTATGTTACTATCTTCTTTCGAGTTCATATGTCCCTTCTTACCTTTCAAAGCTGATGTATCTCTGTTCTGAACGTCGGCTTTGGTTGGTATCACAACTGAAGCAGATTTTCCTTTATTTCCTAAATAACTAGAACTGTTCTTTTCTGAATCCCCTAAACGTTTGAATGTTAGAGTGCCTTTATACAAATTACTCCTCTCATTAGGCTTACCATTCACATGGTTAGCAATGTGCCGATTGACAAGCTTGGATTCATACTGTGCACCTTCCAATTGCTCTTTCAGATCAAGAATTCTTAAGGGAACAGAAGAAGGCCCAACTGAAGACATTCCATTCCTTGCATATTGCAGGGGACTTGCCTCAATTATCTTAGTAGCCGCGTCCATTATCTGAGCCACATTCCTAGGTTGAACATAGCCAGGGTTCTTGATAGGAGACAAAAGTTTGTTGTGAGTAACTGGAATTGGTTTAGCTGACTTTGGAGGCAATGTTTCATTCTGAAATCTCCTTAGTGCCGGCAGATTTCCAACTTTCTGAGACTTTGGTTTCATATCCCCTGAAGAAGACTTCTCCAGCTTAAGTGGCATAGTGCAGTCCACAGGACAAGAGTCAGCCATGCAACGTAGAGAACCATCTTGACAATGAGAAGATCCAAGAGAGTTGGATCCGTACAATGAAGTCGAGGAGAGCTCAGGGACTGTTGAAGCTGGTAATGAATCCAAACCCATAAGTCTAGCTACTAACCCTGGGGCTTTAGTCTCACATCCTTCATCGCTACTAATTGATAGGGCACAATTAAAATCACAGCTTGCAGCAACATTACCAGGACTTGCTCCATTATCCCCAACCTTTATCTGAAACAATTGCAATAATCAACCCAAAAAGAGAAAAGAAAAACTCTAAAATATAGAAAATTTATAAGACAAAATTAAAAGGAATAAAAAACCTAGAATACTGAGAAAAGTTGAACAAATTCACACCTTATTCATCTGTGCCTGTGGCATGTTGCCCACATTTTCCTTTCCTTGATTTGAAACTTCTACGGTTAATAATGCAGTAGAAATGCTTAGATTAGGGCACTTTGAAGAAATTACAATGCAGGAAAAATGCAAGCAAGATCACAGCATGAACAATTACAAGGCCTTCTCCTTCTAGAAAATGTTGGCTACACGGCTACGCCCTAATTCCCCATTTTAGATCTTTAACAGTGTTTAACCCCAAATAGCTATAAGCAAATAACACGATTTAATAAACAAAATATATAAACATATGAGAGAATGCAAAATTATTACCGGGTAAGTTGTTAGGTTTGTCAAAAAGAAGCTTCTTTTGAGATTTGCTATTCCAATCAAAGAAGCTGAGGAAGCTTCTACCCTTGAATCGTCTTTTCTCCATCTCCATTGGCATTTATTACATAAACAAAAAAAAAAAAACCCTATTTTCTTTCCTTTTTCTCTCAGAAACGGGACCAACTCAAATCGAAGGCAAGAACACTGCTTTTGTGTGTGAACAACTGAAAATGGCGGTGGTGATGGATTAATTTAAGGTTTCAGTAACTTGAGATTTTCAACATCTTTTCTGAACTGAGAAAAGAAAAAGAAAAAAAAAGAAATAATAAAGACAGACAACACAGCATTCATGTGAAGAAGAAGAACCCCATTTTTTCTTCAAGTCTCCTCCTTACAAAAGAGTAAAACAGTAAAACAAAATGCAAATCCTAAAAATCATTCTTTCTTCTCAAATGTTGTCTCTGTGAAAGGAAGGAAATTACGGACTCATGTGTCGTTTTCAACAACCACAGCAAACACTCATTACCAAAAGTGTTCACACTTCACAACAGTTCACTGTTTTACTTATCCATTAATCTGATCCTCAGATTCACATTCACCCTCTAAATTGGCCCGTAGCATAGCATATTTTAGAGTAGTGTATTCCAAAAGTAGTAAAAAATAATTACTAGTGCTGACGCAGGAGAGAAAAATTGTACATATATTATTTAATATATATCTATAACAAATTAACAATATATCATCTATAATAATATATAATATCAATATATGGAATTTGGTATTTACTTTTTTATTTTTTATTTTAATTTTATTAACATAATTTAAAATTATTTTGTCGAATTACAAAAATTTCATGCATTATCTCTATTCAATTTTTTATTCTCACGATCTTCCTTTTTAATTTTTTTTACCATTTTTTCAATTTTCTTTACTTATCTTCTAAACATTTCTCTATATAATAATTATTTAAATAAATTTTTATGACGTCTTAAATTAAATAATTGACTATGTCAAAAAGTTAATTTTCGGACCATATATAAAATGAAGAAAACAATAATTAAAAATCAATAAATATTTAATTAATAATGATAAATAATTTTTTATAGATCTTATTATATTATAATGTATTTACTTAAATTATATTTTGTTTAGTTTTATGTTAATCTTTATTTATATTATGGTTCTGACTATATCTATGAGTATGTTAGGAGATATTCATTCTAATTATTTTATTAGAATTTTTTTTATAATCATAAAAATATATCTTTTTTTATAATTTCATCTATATTTGTTGTTTCTCTTTTGACGGCTCGATGTATTTTGCTATATTTCTCTTACTGTCATTTTTTTTACCTTTAACACGTTCGATTGCATCGCCTCTATCGTTGCAAATTTTAGTTTTGTTACAGTACTTATCCAATTAATATTTGGGATAAGTATTGTTTTGATCCCTAACGTTTAGGGTCAGAATCCAAATCGTCGCTCATGTAATTTTTTATTTAGAATCGTCCCAAATATTTTATTTCGTATTAAAATCATTCTTTTTAATAAAATTTTTAATTTTATTCTTAAACTACCCCTACTTTAATAAAAAATTATAAAATTTAAAAAAAAATAAAAGAAAGAACGCGTGGGGGGAGGGGGAAAGGAAAAGGGTACACGAAGGGGGGAGGGGAGGGAAAGGGGAAAGGAAGAGGGGGAAGGGGAAGGGGAAGGAGAAAGGGAAGGGGGAAGGGGGAGGGAGCCGGCGAAGCTTAGAACTGCCGCCGCCGTCGCCGAAAGAAAGAATAAAGGAGAGAGGGGTTGCAAAGGGGGAGAGGAGAAGAGGGAAAGGAGATGTGCTGGCGCTGCTAGGGCTCGCCGCTGCCGTCGCATGATCATCGGGAGACCACGCCGCTGAGTCGTCGCCACCGATTCGCCCACGAGCTGCCGTCGGGGAAGCGCCGATGGTTCTGCTTCGGCTTTTGCATCTGCTTCTTCTTCTGAATCTGCTTCTTCTTCTACTTCTTCTTCTGCTTCGGCTTCTACATCTGATTCTTCTTCTGTATCTGCTTCTTCTTTTTGCTTCTACTTCTGTTCCTTGCTTTGGCCTCTACTTTCTGCTTCTGCTTGAGTTTCTGCTTTTTCTACTTCTGTGACTGCTTCAGCTTCTACTTTTAATTTTGATTTTGATTTGTTGTTTTCTGATTTTATTGTTGTTGTGTGTTGATTTGGTTGTTAAATTTATTGAATTTGTGTTGAATTTGTTGAATTTCTGATTCCTTGATTTGTTGAATTTGTGTTGATTTCATTGATGTTATTTTTGGTGGTGGAGATAAAGGTGCTGGTGGTGGTGGAGGGCATTTTTGTTCGGAAAAGGTTAAAAGAACGATTTTAATACGAAAAAAAAATGTTAAAGATGATTCTAAATCAAAAATTACGTTGGGGACGATTACGATTCTAACCCTCGACGTTAAGGACCAAAGCAATACTTATCCCTTAATATTTTCATCATTTTTTTAAATCTTAATTTTTCTCAATCTTTTATGTACAAAAATAGTGCTATCTTTTTCTCTTATCAATTTAGTTTAAAGAAAAAGCTGGTTTCTTTTTTACTTATATGTATTCTCCATTTTTTTAAAACATATTTGTACTTATTAATAATGAATTGAAGAAGTTTTATAAATATTTTATTAATTTATTTTTTTAAATTACTTTATAAGGAATAATATTATTTTTTATTTTTATATTATTAATTATATAAAATATTGTATTTAAATTTTAAGTACATGAATATTTATTTTTAAATTAAACTAAAATAAATAAATTATATTACAAAAAAAATTATTTATTTTGTCTTTTATAATATCATTTGTTTAGCATATCGCGTTGATTATACGATTGAGATACGATTGAGATATAAGTCTGTATCTATTAATAGTTTGTAAAATATTAACATGTTAATTTTTTAAATGATTGATTATGTAAAGTGCCAAATTTGATATTTAAATACATACAAATTTGTTTATAACTAAATTAAAATAAATAAATTTAAAAGATTGATTAATTTAATATTATTTATTTAACATATGTCATATAAAAAATGCAACACTTATTAAAGGTAGAATGAAAAAGCTTTATGAATATTTTGTTAATTTTTTTAGTCTGTTTTACATTGAATAATATTATTTTTTATTAATTATTAAATTGACATCTAACATAAAAAAATGTGACAAAATAACAACTTTTATTAATTGATTTTTAAATAATATAATTACCCAATATTATTTCAACCTTCAGGATTATTTTTTTTATTTTTCTATTTAATGGGCCATGCAATATTAATTTTCTTATACATCTACTATTTTTTAAACTATTTTACTTCCTTAGAATTTTTAATTTATTTTATTGTATTTGTTTTTACCTTGCGAACTTTAGGATTTAAAATTTTTAAGTTTAAATGATTCCAACCATATGATCAAAAAGTGGTTTAAGAAAATAGGTTTGGATTCGGACAACTTATTAAGAATCATTATGATACGTGATCAGGCATTTTCATCATCTTAGAGCTAAGGGAAGGAATTATAATCTTGTCATCTTCAAGGATCTGAATACTAGAGGAATTGTGTCATACTAGTCTTGGACATCAAGAAGACTAAGAGTCCGTCTCAAAAACAGTGGTGCTGAAAGGACAACAATTCATAAGGCCCATTGGGTTAAGGCAGAACAACAAGAAACCCAATAAAGCTTTTCAAATTCAATGGGAGGCATAATTTTTATTAATTTTCGAATTTTTAGTCATTTATTTTTAATTTATTTGCTGTTAGAGTTTGTTGGAAGATTTGATTTACTTCTGATTTGCTTAGTAGTATTTTTAGGGATTTTAAATTTAAATCAAATCTGATCTAATCTAATAAGCTCAAATCTGATTTAAATTAGTTATCATATCTTTAGGATTTTAAAATTTAAATCAAATTTGATCTAATCCAATAAAATCAAATCTGATTTAAATTAGTTATCTTATCTTATCTTTTAGCTAGTTTGTTATGGGTCTATTTAAACACTTTTGGTGAGACAATTTACACAACTTTGATGAATAAAAATTTCCTTAGTGCTTTCTGCACGTGTTTAGTGTGATTAAGTGAGGTGAGTGATTTGCTTCGCTTGTTGCATGAAGAAGATTAAGTGATTCAATTTTCATCCTCTGATCTAGGTTGTCAAAGATAGGTTCGTTGAAGGACTAGTAGGGAAAACCCTTCTGGTGACCTAAGTTACTAAGAACAAGTTTCTTAGAGGTCTAGTAGAAAAATTCTTCCAGTGACCTATCTTGCTAATAACAGGTTTCTTAGAGGTCTAGTAGAAAAATTCCATTTATCTATCCTTTTATGTTTCTGCTGTATCTCTATATACCAATAAATTCCTCTTCTTGGTGCCATTCTTTTCTTATCAGTTACAGGTCATAGGTAAATTCTTATTCATCTGTTCCATGGGTCTTGTTTAGTCTCTTTGTTTTTTTTCTCTTTAATTTCTGCAAATTCACCTTAGAGTCCCAAAAAAAAAGAGTCGCAAACAATGATTGCATATTACGATAGTGATGATGAAGGAATCTCATATGTGAAAAAGGGTTCTCGATTGCAAATCTCTACATTCAAATGAAGGAATGATCCTGAAGCATATTTCAGATGGGAAAGAAAGGTAGAATCGATTTTTGTAAATTGCATCCTTTCAGAGAAAAGAAGGTTCAACTAGTACAAGCCAATTTTTTGATGCTCCCCGTATATGGTGGACTAAATTAGGAAGATCTAGAAGACGGTACGGAAAGAGCCCAATTTGCAGTTAGGAGAAGATGAAGAAAATCTAGAGGAGCCAGTTTGTGCCATCATCATACCACATGAGGAATCGAGTTGTGCGATCATCATACCACAATGAATTTTTTGGAAAATTTTGTAAGTTACAACAAGGTTCACAATCAGTGATGGAGTATCACAAGGAGTTTTTATATTTGATGGACATGGCTAATTCTTATGGACCAATTTTTGTTTGGATTACGTGACCATGGACGATTTGGTCAAATTGGCCATTGACATGGAACAGGTGGAACAAATGATAGATCGCCATAAGAAAAGGATTTTTTCTACGCCTATCTTTCATTCTTCTTCAAAGCCAGAGATGGAGGAATTTGGTGAGTATGCTGTAGAGGGTGATGTGTCTTTGGAAGATTCAAAAATACAGAATTTCTCAACTGGGTCCTTGGGATGTGAGCAATTTGAAAAATATAAGAGAAACGAACTGAGAAAGAGAGTGAGTGTTTGAGTGAAAAGAATCCATGTTTGATTGAAAGCGAGAGTTTTGAGAAAAAAGAGGAGAATAGTGAGCGAGAGGAGTCAATGAGCGAAAAAGAAACTGAGAGCAATAAACACACTTATGAGAGAGATCTAGAAAGTTCTAGCTTAGACAAGAGTGCATTAGTATCATTAAATTCCACGGAATCCTTAGTTTCTCATACACCTAACCATGAAATTCCTAATGTTTTTATATCAACTTTTCCAGGCTTTCTAGATTTATTGGTCAATTATGGAGGCATTAATATAGATAAAAAGGAAGATAGACAAATTGCACACTTTAGACAAGATGGTGACAGTATGGTTGGAAAGATTGAACATGCACACTTGAGAGACATACCCACAATTCAGTGGATAGAGCAGAGCCATCAAACTATGTTATTTGAACCCACAGTCTCTTTTTACTTCTTAACTAAATCATGTTCATTCACTTTCTATTTCTCTTCTTTACTTTCTTAACTGATTTTCAACTTCACTACTTCTTTATTCTTTTTTTGTTTGTCTCTTTGACTTTTACTTTGCAAACGGTTTCAGTTTCAGCATGAATAATCAACCTGTTCCAAGCATACGTTCACTAAGTCTATGCTGAACCAGTTTAACTTTTTATATAATACCTAACCCTAAACACAAATCAAATGCTAACTATATTGCTCCTAGATCGCTTTTCTAATCGACATTTATGTTTACCGTTAAAGCTTTACCTACAATTTCTTCGATTTCTATCTTTTCTTCAGCATTTTTTCTTTTATCTTCTCCTCAGTAACATATTCTTATCACTCCTTAAGTGTTTTATGAAGGTAATTATGAGATTTTGAGTTTAAAGTTGTCTTCCTAAACCTTTTAGGAAAAATTGCATTTTTTTATTATTTTATTATTTTAAATAAAATAATATTATTAATAAAATAATAATAATAATTAATATTTTATTATTAAATTATTTTTAGTAATATTTTATTATGAATTTTTAAAAATTATATTTTTAACCCAAAATTTCATTAAACTATATTTTGACCCCTTAACTTTTGATATTTATACTTTAACCTCTTAAACTTTAGCATTTATACTTTCCTCCCCAAAACATAAAAATATTTGTACTCTGACCCCTAATAAAATCAAAGAGCTGTTCTTGAGTGTTCTTGAGTATATTCAAAGTGCTCTTCGTGTTCTTCGTAAATTCTTCAAATTCTTTCTTCAAATCTGACCCGTTTTCCAATATTTTCGGTAACCAATTTTTACCATAATTCAAATTAAATTAGCAGCCACTAAAATCCCGTAATTTTCAGTTGATTCCAAAACTAATTCATCACCAATTTGAGGCCTAGAATTCATTTTTCCAACTGCACTCAAGAACATGTTTCATAGCTTGAATATCATCAAATTTCATCAAAATATCAACAAACTTTCACCAAGAATAACTCATATAAGCAATCAATTTCAAGCATAACAAAACCATACAACAATCACATAACTCAAACACAATTAATCAAGATTAATTTCACCAAATCCTACCTTGATTTGCTGCTCCTAATTCGGCTATCCTTCATAGTGTTCCTAGAGCACTTTTTTCTCCTAAATCACATCAACAACAACTTTAAATCCTTAAAACCTCAATTGATCGAAGCTTAATCAACATGTTAGGAAGGGATTCTTCACCTTAAACTTGTTAAAATGGAAGATTATTGGCTCACAAGTCAAGTTAAGCAAGAGATCTATGGAGAAACATAAAAAAACACAAGTTTAAGAAGGTTTCCTTGTAACCGAACCAAAGAGGAGGGATGAGTAGCCACCTACCCTGATTTTGATTCATGATAAGTGACATGAATTTGAAGAGGAAGAAGAGAGGATTACTTTAATCGGTTTGGAATTTTAATTTAAGTTTTGGTTTGGAAGAAATCAAGATTTGAAGTTCTTTGTGTTCAAAGTTTTTCCTCTTTTCTTTCTCTCTTATTTTTGGGAATTCAAGGTGAAAATGAGTATCTTGGAGTGTCTTGGGGGTGACCGAAAAACGTGCTTGATTATGATTGGCTAGTTAGGGAAGTGGTTGAAAAACATCTCAGGTGTATAATTACTAAAACTAGATGTATTAGAGGATACACTTAACAACATATCTAGATGTTAATATCTGAGCTACTAGTATAGATGACACTAGTAGCATAATTAACATGAGAATAGAAGATATATGATGAGGCATTAGTATTGCTAAAGTCATCAGAGAGTGCTAGTGTTAACCTACACTAGTAGACTGTAAGCTTGGTTAAACTTATCTCCTATTTTTAAGTAAAACAGATCAAATAATATTATAATATTTCTCAAGCATCTCTAATATTAATATAATAATAATATTATTATTATTATTTTTCTTCTCTCACGAATCAAGTCCAGCTCGTCAAATTGAGACAAACTACGGAAACCAGAATCTAAAATTTCTAACCAAAGCGGCTAAAAAACTAAGTTCTTCGCGACTGTGTCGTCTAGCTTATCTCAGTGGAGGTGCTAGCTTAGTGATGACATAATGATGATATAGATTGAGGTGCTTGATGATATAGCAGAGGTGCTTCCTTTACTGAATTTTTGAGAAACTCCGTTTCTTTAGAAAAGTCTCGTATCTCCGAAAACTAGGTTGTTAGATTCTACCCTTCTAAAAAAAGTTTTGTCCTCAAAATTTTAGTTGTCTATGGATAAGCCACTCTCATCCCATCTTGTAGCTCCCAAAAATCTGTGCCTTAGAGTTGAATATTTACTATCTATAAAACTACCACGAACTGGTTTAGACATGGATGGAAAATACAGGTGATATAACCCACATATACAACAGGAGAATTAGTTAGTCTAACTTAGAAAGATCTAATCCTAACTTACACGCAACAGTTAACAAAATAAAAGAAGGCAGTGCATCCCAATCATACAATACGGTTGGAAGTTAAATCCTAACATAGTACTAACCTTGGGTCAAGGAGTCGAAAAGCGTAACATTAGCAGTAGTCATGGCAACGGCTTGTTCTTGTTGTTGTAGTCTAGACGAGTCTGGAGCAATCCTCCTTGAACAGTTCTTAGCAATATTCGTAGGTGTACCGCAAAAATAGCAGATGTTTATTACAATCCGGCAGGGCCGGTTACCATGATTCTTTCCACATTGATTACAAATAAGGCTTATCTGTGCTGGCTCTGGTCGCTTGCCCATGTCCTAAATTAGTCTACTATTTTCACCATTAGGAAGAGTAGGAAAATTCCCAACTTGTAGATTCCTATGCAGAGGTACTCCAATCGTCTTAAAATTCCTTTCTTGTGGAGCCATATACTGATTAAATTCCTTTGGTGGAAATTCTCGGCAACTTATTCTTACTGTTGCTACCTTCTTAGCACAGTCTTCCACTAATTTGCTCTTGTTAACCAACTCTGTAAAGTTACGTATTTTCTGTGGAACTATCAAACTCATCAGATCATCACAAAGGCCTCATTCAAACTTTAAGCACTTCTATTCTTCAAAGTTGTAAAACCCGGTTAATTAACGGCTAATTAACCCATAAATGAGAATTTATTCTAGAAAGCCCAAAATGTGATTTTTGTGGCTAAATATGGTAGAGGAGATTGAGACGAGAATTTTGGTACCAATTTTATAGAATTCGGACCAAGATTGGACCGAACGGGCCAAACCGGGCCAACCGGACCCAAAGTGGGCCCTTGACCCAAAATAACTAAACCAAAACCCTAGTTTTCAGCACTCTCTCTCCTCATTAGCCACACACACACACTGAAAAAGAGAGGAAATGGGGGAAGAACACTCTCTCAACCTTCTATCTCTCACTTGATCTTCAAACCACCATAACTTTTGATCTAGAGCTCCGATTGCCGCTCCGTTTGCGGCCACGTGTTCACCGCGGAGAGCTCTACAAAACCCATACAATCAATCTTGAGGTAAGCCACGTGTTGCTGTTTGAAATTCCAGCCCTTATTTTCGAGTTTCATGGGTGAAATGTTGAGATTTTGGGTTCTTTGATGTTATAGGACCCAACTCTCTTGAAGGAGAAGGTTAATCTTGTCTCCTTGGACCTTGGGTGAGGTAAGATTCTCAACCCTAGTGTAATTTGTTGTTCTATGATGTTTGGGTATTGAGATGTTGTGTATGGGTATGATGATTGTGGCTTAGGTTGTGTATATGTGAATATTGGAGCTTGATTGGTAATTTTGAAAAGCTTGGAAAGGGTTTGGTGGTGAAAAATCTGTTCTTGGAGGTTTTGAGGCCTTGAGAGCTTGTGGATAAGTGATTTGGAAGTGCTCCAGTTGAGCTTGGGAAATCGGCTAAGGTATGGTTTCGGTTTCCCGTATCTAATATGTAATGTGGTAGGAAATACTTAGGCTAGAGGCCCTAAGATAGGCATTGAATGGTTGATGTTGTTGAATGATTGAGATATATGATGTGGTCATATATATGATGATGATTAATGATGCCTTGATGGTATGATGTATGAGAAATATGCATGTTGTGATATATGTTTGATGATTGGTTATGGTTGAATTGTGGGTTGAACCATGTTGATGGTGAGTGTGATATTGATTGTGTACAATGATGATTTATTGGAATTGGTGTTGTTGAGAATTGGCATGAGTAAGAGTATATGATATGTCAATATATTTGAGTTTGAGCCACTTGGGTGAAGTGGGTTAGAATGATGAGATAGTGATTTTGTATATTGTGGTAAAATCTCAATGTGTGAGTTGAGGAGGCTTGATGTTGAAATTGATATATTTTGATTGATTTCAAAGAAAAGGGATGAAAATGGCATGTTTTGATTGGTTTTGAAAAGAGTTGAAAATGACATGTTTGAAAATGGCACTTTGTGGTTTTTATGAAAAACATGGTTTTTGGGCATACTTTGACGGGACATAACTTGGACTACGAATCTCTGTTTTGTGCCAAATCTGTTTAGAAATGAAATTGGATCCGGGATGTCCATGCCGTTCGAAGAACGGGTGAAAAATGATTTAAAATGAGGAAGTTATGTCCGTTGGAAGATTCGGGTTTAAATTGGTGAATTCTGCAGCTTTAAACTTAGAAAATTTTTAGCAGAATGACCCCTTGCGCGTGGGCGCACTTGGCGCGTGCACGCCGTTCTTCCCGAAAATGCCATCCACGCGTGTGCGTGATGTGCGCGGGCGCGCCGATGGTGCTGCACCCAATGCCCAGCCATTTTCCAGAGAGTTATGCCAAAACTGTGCCAGTGTTGTGCTTGGGGCACGAGAACACCCACGCGTACGCGCGGTTGATGCGTACGCGTCGATGGGCAAATTTTTAATCCACGCGTTAGCGTGCAATGACGCTTGCGCGTCGATGAAGTTTTAAGGCCATCCACGCGTGCGCGTGGAGTGCGCGTACGCGTGGACCTGTTTTCATCCCAAAGTTGATTTTTGAGTTTTAAAAGCCAAATTTCATACTTCTAAGCCTCCGATCTCACCATTTATGTCTTAAAACATTGTGACATGCCTAGCTATTAAAAAGGGGCTAGTGAATGAGGTAACTTGCGAGTGAAGCAAGGGAAAATGAATAATCAATGAGGATCATTGATGATTATGTGAGATGTGGAGGATGGTGGTGGAAGTGCTTGTTATGCCATTGGCCGAAGGGCCGTAATTGTTTATGAATTGGCTGGTTTTGGATTTAACCGTGAGCCGGAATGGCTGTGTATGATATGAATATTGGCTGGTTCTGGACGGAACCGTGAGCCGGATGGCTGATATGGATGTTGATCCATGGATGAGAATTCATGCATGTTTATGCTGAATTATTGATAATTGTGATTTGCACTTCCACTATCGGAGATACGAGTTTCCCTGGGTAGTAGCAGTGGCTAGCCACCACGTGCTCCAAGTTGAGACTTGATACTCTTTTGACCCTATGTCATAAGTGTGGCCGGGCACTGTGAAAGACCCGGATGAGCTCGCCCCCGTAAATATTCACCAGTGAAGGTGATGGATATAGATCATGATTATGATCAAGTTTATGACGAGTATAACTCGAGTTGGGGATGCGTGACAGAGGGATAGTCTAATGGTTAGCTACCAGGACTTGTCGGGTTGGCTCTATAACCAACAGATGATATCATCAGCCACTAGGGACAGGCATTCATCATATGCATACTATATGAATTGTTTGAGATTGCCTATTTGACTGCATATTACTTGCTAATTGTCTAAATGCCTTACTTGTTCCTAATTGTATATTTCTTGCTTGATATAACTATTGTTTGCTACATTATACTTCTGCTGGTGGTTGGGAGGTTTGAAGGAATTGGAAAGGGAAGTATTAGTTAGACTGAAGTATCCTTAGTCAGATGCCCTTTATGGTTTAGCTTGTTTATAAGCTTTGATATTATCTGGAGGAAGTTCTAGGATTGCCTTTGGCTTTCCTCCATTATTATGTATTATATATGTGGAAGCTGTTACCATGCTGGGGACCTTTGGTTCTCACCCATGCGGATTTTGTGGTTTTCAGATGCAGGACGTGAGGTTTCCCGCTGAGACATGCTGGAGACTTCTATAATTGCGAAGATCCTTTATTCTCGGGGCTATGTTTTGGTTTATATGTTTTGCTTAGATACTTTTATCTCCATTAAATAATATAAACTGTGATGACTCCTCTTATGGGAGATTTTGGAGAATAGGTTTTATGTATTTGTGTCCCTTTGGGTTTCCTTTGGGGTTTTCCTTATTTTATCACATGTATTTATTGCTATGCTCGGACCGGTTATCTTCGCAGCCGGATTTTGAGTCTTGATATTCCTGTTTTTGACACTCCTTTGTATATATATAATCACGCGTTGGTTATCCTTGTTCGTTACGCTATCGATCGGAGTGTTGCGCTTTTGAGTTGCGATTTTTTTTGTTTACCCCTTTTTCTACAAAGGATCCTAGTTATAATCAATCATTCATACTATTATACGTACTAAATTTTTATTTTAGAGGTCGTAATACCTTGCCATCTCTGAATTATGACTTAAGCATAAGACTCTGTATGGTAGGGTGTTACATTATGGTATCAGAGCAGTTCGTTCCTGTAGAGCCTGAGGGATGGACTGATTATGCTTCTGTGCATTCTCTGTGTGTGTGTTATGTGCTATTAGTATATCTGCTTGATATAATTGGCATAAACGTTCATGAGCATGCATTTGGGACTTTGAAGCACTAGACTTCCGATATTGAGACTGATCAACTTAATATCGATTGTTTGGTGTGTATAGGAACCAGATGGCGCCTCGTGGACGCGGTCGAGGTAGTGCGAGAGGTCGTACGAATGCTCGCGCGTCGGAGAATAACCCTAATGACCCGGTGAACTTTATGACTGCGTTGGAGAACATGGCTGCTGCTATGCAAGCCACTGCTGAGGCTCTTGGTCAACAGATGAACAACCATGGTAATGATGGAGGTGGAGTTCAGGGCCCGATGACACTGGCAAACTTTTTGAAGGTTAATCCACCTAAGTTCAAGGGAACTGCTAGCCCGACTGAGGCTGATACATGGTTTCAAGCTATAGAGCGAGCGCTGCAAGCGCAAGTGGTGCCTGAAGGACGGCGTGTCGAATTTGCTACCTATATACTTGTCGGTGAAGCGTCACATTGGTGGCAAGGTATCCGACGTCTTCTGCAGCAGGGTGATGACTATATCACTTGGAATGTCTTCCAAGAGGAGTTCTATAAGAAGTACTTTCCGACTTCTGCTAGGACGGCTAAGGAACTTGAATTGTTACAGCTGAAACAGGGGTACTATGTCCATATCAGAGTATACTGACAAGTTTGAGGAGCTGTTCAGGTTCTCTCGTATGTGCCAAGGTACTCCGGTGGAATATGAGGAATGGAAGTGTGTTAAGTATGAAGGAGGACTCCGGAGTGATATTTTTAGTTCAGTGGGACCAATGGAGATTAGGACTTTCTCCGAGTTGGTAAACAAGTGTAGGGTTGCTGAAGAGTGTGTGAAGAGGGCAACCGCTGAGAAAGGGAGTCAAAAGGGATCATTCCCACAGAATCGAGGGAAGAGCTTTGCACCTAGAGGTCCGTCTTTCAAGAGGGGAAGCTCTTTTAGGAGGCCCAACAACAACAACAACTCCCAAGGGAAGAAGTTTGGGAAGCAGCCTCAGAATGATCAAGCTTGTACTAGATGTGCGAGTCACCATCCGGGAGCACCATGCAAGGCCGGATGGGGTTTATGCTACACTTGTGGAAAGGCGGGGCATAAAGCCGCAAATTGTCCTGAGAGGCAGAAACAAGGTGCTGGGAAAGCACAACAGACTGGTCTGGTGTTCACCACTTCAGCTGTAGGAGCTGAGGGATCTGAGACACTCATTAGAGGTAACTGTGAAATGGCTGGTCAAACTTTAAATGCTTTATTTGATTCGGGAGCATCACATTCATTCATTGCATTTGAGAAAGCCCATGAGTTAGGACTGAAGGTTGTAACTTTAGGTTATGATCTAAGAGTGTATAATGCTACCCATGAAGCCATGGTAACTAGGCTAGGATGCCCAGAAGTTTCCTTTAGATTCAAGCAGCATGATTTTGTTCATAATTTAATCTGCTTACCGATGATTGGTCTTGATCTTATCTTGGGATTGGACTGGTTATCTAAGAACCATGTTCTGCTAGATTGTTCTACAAAGTCGGTGTACTTTATGCCGGGAGATACGGAAGGGCCGGTCGTGGTGAATAATTATTACTTGAATTCGATGATGGTAGACTGTTCTGGAACCGAATGTCAGGGTATCATGTTGTTAACCGCGGGCGTTTCGGGTGATGATCAAAGGTTGGAACAGATTCCGATTGTGTGTGAGTTTCCGGAAGTGTTTCCCGATGATATTGATGAGTTTCCACCTAACCGAGAGGTTGAGTTTTGATGAGCGGATAATTTATACACTTTTTGGCATTGTTTTTATATAGTTTTTAGTAAGTTTGAGCTACTTTTAGGGATGTTTTCACTAGTTTTTATGATAAAATTCACATTTCTGGACTTTACTATGAGTTTGTGTGTTTTTCTGTGATTTCAGGTAAATTCTGACTGAAATTGAGGGATTTGAGCAAAACTCTGAAGAAGGCTGACAAAAGGACTGCTGATGCTGTTGGAATCTGACCTCCCTGCACTCGAAATGGATTTTCTGGAGCTGCAGAACTCCATTTGGCGCGCTCTCAACGGCGTTGGAAAGTAGACATCCAGGGCTTTCCAGCAATATATAATAGTCCATACTTTGCGCGAGGATAGACGACGTAACTTGGTGTTAAACGCCAAGTTCACGCTGCTGTCTGGAGTTAAACGCCAGAAAAACGTCATTATCCGGAGTTGAACGCCCAAAACACGTCATAACTCAGAGTTCAACTCCAAGAGATGCCTCAGCTCGTGAATTAATCAAGCTCAGCCCAAGCATACACCAAGTGGGCCCCGGAAGTGGATTTATGCATCAATTACTTACTCATGTAAACCCTAGTAGCTAGTCTAGTATATATAGGACATTTATCTATTGTATTAGACATCCTGGATTGTATTTTGAATCCTGTGATCACGTTAGAGAGGGCTGGCCATTCGGCCATGCCTGAACTCCTTGCTTATGTATTTTCAACGGTGGAGTTTCTGCACACCATAGATTAAGGGTGTGGAGCTCTGCTGTACCTCAAGTATTAATGAAATTCTATTTTCTTTTATTCAAATCTCTCTTATTCTTATTCCAAGATATTCATTCGTACCCAAGAACATGATGAATGTGATGAGTCAGATTACCCTCATTATCATTCTCACTTATGAATGTACGTGATTGACAACCACTTCCGTTCTACATGCAACAGAGCTTGAATGCGTATCTCTTAGATTCCTCAACAGAATCTTCGTGGTATAAGCTAGATAGATGGCGGCATTTATGAGGATCCGGAAAGTCTCACCTTGTCTGTGGTATTCCGAGTAGGATCCTGGGAATCCGGAAAGTCTAACCTTGTTTGTGGTATTCCGAGTAGGATTCCGGTAATGAATGACTGTGACGTGCTTCAAACTTGCAAGTGCTGGGCGTTAGTGACAGACGCAAAAGAATCAAGGGATTCTATTCCAGTAGGAGCGGGAACCAACCAGTGATTAGCCGTACTGTGACAGAGTGCGTGAGCATTAGTTTTCACTGCGAGGATGGGATGTAGCCATCAACCATGGGTGATGCCTCCAGACGATTAGCCGTGCGAGTGACAGCCGCATAGGATCATTTTCCCGAGAGGATTGAAAGTAGCCACCGCTGATGGTGAACCCCTATACAAAGCTTGCCATGGAAAGGAGTAAGAAGGATTGAGTAGAAGCAGTAGGAGAGCAGGCGTCCTTGAGCCATGCAGCACATCCATTCGCTTATCTGAAATTCCCACCAATGAATCTACATAAGTCCTCTATCCTTTTTATAATCTATTTTCTTATTTTTATTTTCGAAAACCCATAAACCATTTTGATCTGCCTAACTGAGATTTGCAAGGTGACCATAGCTTGCTTCATACCAACAATCTCTGTGGGATCGACCCTTACTCACGTAAGGTTTATTACTTGGACGACCCAGTACACTTGCTGGTTAGTTGAACGGAGTTGTGACAACTCGTGCCAATTTCTAAATTCCATATGAGCACAAGGAGTGTAATTATTCGATTTGTGTGAAAGTATAAATCACAATTTTGTCCACCAAGTTTTTGGCGCCGTTGCCGGGGATTGTTCGAGTATGGACAACTGACGGTTCATCTTGTTGCTCAGATTAGGTAATTTTCTTTTCAAAAATCTTTTTCAAAATTTTTCTTTTATTTTTCGTTTTTTTCCAAAAATATTTTCGAAAAAAAATAATAAAAATACAAAAAAATTAGAAAATCATAAAAATCAAAAATATTTTGTGTTCTTGTTTGAGTCTTGTGTTAATTTTTAAGTTTGGTGTCAATTGCATGCTTTTAAAATTTTTCTTGCATTTTTCGAAAATCTCATGCATTCATAGTGTTCTTCATGATCTTCAAGTTGTTCTTAACAAATCTTCTTGTTTGATCTTGATGATTTCTTGTTTTGTGTTGTTTGTTGTTTTTCATGTGCACTTTTGCATTCATATTTTCCATGCATTAAAGATTTCTAAGTTTGGTGTCTTGCATGTTTTATTTGCATCAAAAATTTTTCAAAATTATGTTCTTGATGTTCATCATGATCTTCAAAGTGTTCTTGGTGTTCATCTTGACATTCATAGCATTCTTGCATGCATCTTGTGTCTTGATCCAAAATTTTCATGTTTTGGGTCATTTTTGTGTTTTTCTTTAAAAAATTTAAAAATCAAAAAATATCTTTTCCTTATTTCCCTCCAAAATTTCGAAATTTTGGGATTGCCTTGGTCAAAAATTTTCAAAAATTAGCTGTTTCTTACAAGTCAAGACAAAATTTCAATTTTAAAAATCTTATCTTTTCAAAATCTTTTTCAAAAAATCATATCTTTTTCATTTTCTTATCATTTTCGAAAATTTCAAAATTATTTTTCAAAATACTTTCAAAAATCTTTTTTTTATCTTTATATCAAATTTTCGAAAATATGCTAACAATTAATGTGATTGGTTCAAAAATTTGAAGTTTGTTACTTTCTTGTTAAGAAAGGTTCAATCTTTAAATTCTAGAATCTTATCTTGTAGTTTCTTGTTGGTTAAGTCTTTTTAAAAATTAAATCTTTTTCAAAATATCTTTTCATTAAAATTTTTATCTTATCTTTTTATCTTTTATCTTATCTTTTTCAAAAATTTTATCTTTTTCAAAAATTTGATTTCAAAATATCTTATCTAACTTCTTATCTTCTTATCTTTTTCAAAATTTGATTTCAAATCTTTTTCAATCAACTAACTAACTTTTTGTTTGTTTCTTATCTTTTTCAAAACTACCTAACTACTTTTCCCTCTCTAATTTTCGAAAATACCTCCCTCTCTTTTTCAAAAATTCTTTTTGTTTTAAATTTTAATTTTAATTATATTTTGTCTTTGATTTTCGAAAATCACTAACCTCTTTTTCAAAAAAATTATTTTCGAAAATTCTCTTCTCTTCTCTTATTCTATTTAATTAATTAATTACTAACACTTCTCTTCACCTCTCTTCATCTAAGAATCCGAACTTCTTATATCCCTTGTATTTGGATTCTTCTACCCCTTTCTTTTTCTACTAACATAAAGGAATCTCTATACTGTGACATAGAGGATTCCTCTTCCTTTTCTTGTTTTCTTCTCTTTCATATGAGCAGGAACAGGGAAAAAGGCACTCTTGTTGAAGTTGATCCAGAACCTGAAAGGACTCTGAAGAGAAAATTAAGAGAAGCTAAATTACAACAATCCAGAAACAACCTTTCAGAAATTTTCGAACAAGAGAAGGACATGGCAGCCGAAAATAATAATAATAATAATGCAAGGAGAATGCTTGGTGACTTCACAAAGCCAATATCCAAGTTTGATGGAAGAAGCATCTCCATTCTTGCCATTGGAGCCAATAACTTTGAGCTTAAGCCTCAATTAGTTGCATTAATGCAACAAAACTGCAAGTTTTATGGACTTCCATCTGAAGATCCTTATCAGTTCTTAACTGAGTTCTTGCAGATCTGTGAGACTGTAAAGACGAATGGAGTTGATCCTGAAGTCTACAGACTCATGCTTTTCCCTTTTGCTGTAAGAGACAGAGCTAGAATATGGTTGGATTCACAACCTAAGGATAGCCTGGACTCATGGGATAAGCTGGTCACTGCCTTCTTGGATAAATTCTTTCCTCCTCAAAAGCTGAGCAAGCTGAGAGTGAATGTTCAAACCTTCAAACAAAAAGATGGTGAATCCCTCTATGAAGCTTGGGAAAGATATAAGCAGTTGACCAAAAGATGTCCATCTGACATGTTTTCAGAATGGACCTTATTAGATATATTCTATTATGGTCTCTCTGAATTTTCAAAAATGTCATTGGACCATTCTGTAGGTGGATCTATTTACCTGAAGAAAACGCCTGAAGAGGCTCAAGAACTCATTGACATGGTTGCAAACAACCAATTCATGTATACCTTTGAGAGGAATTCTGTAAATAATGGAATACCTCAGAAGAAAGGAGTTCTTGAAATTGATGCCCTGAATGCCATATTGGCTCAGAACAAAGTGTTGACTCAACAGGTCAACATGATCTCTCAAAATCTGAATGGATTGCAACATGCATCCAACAGTACTAGAGAGGTAGCTTCTGAAGAAGCTTATGATTCTGAAAACCCTGCCATAGCAGAGGTTAATTACATGGGTGAACCTTATGGAAACACCTATAACCCATCATGGAGAAATCACCCAAATTTCTCCTGGAAAGATCAACAAAAGCCTCAAAAAGGCTTTAACAATGGTGGACGCAATAGGCTGGGCAATAGCAAGCCATATCCATCACCTTCTCAGCAACAGACAGAGAATTCAGAACAAAACACTTCTAATTTAGCCAATATTGTCTCTGATCTGTCAAAAGTCACTTTCAGTTTCATGAATGAAACAAGATCCTCCATTAGAAATTTGGAGGCACAAGTGGGCCAGCTGAGTAAGAAAGTCATTGAAACTCCTCCTAGTATTCTTCCAAGTAATACAGAAGAGAATCCAAAAGGAGAGTGCAAGGCCATTGATTTAGTCAAAGTGGCCGAATGCACTAGGGAGGAGGAGGACGAAAATCCCAGTGAGGAAGACCTCCTGGGATGTCCTTCAAGCAAGAAGGAGTTTCCTATTAAGGATCCAAAGGAATCTGAGGCTCATCTAGAGACCATAGAGATTCCATTAAATCTTCTTCTGCCATTCATGAGCTCTGAAGACTATTCATCCTCTGAAGAGGATGAAGATGTGACTGGAGAGCAAGTTGCTCAATATTTAGGAGCTATCATGAAGCTGAATGCCAAGTTGTTTGGTAATGAGACTTGGGAAAATGAACCTCCCTTGCTTATTAGTGAACTAGATACTTGGATTCAGAAAACTCTACCTCAAAAGAAACAAGATCCTGGCAAGTTCTTAATACCTTGTACCATTGGCACCATGAGCTTTGAAAAAGCTCTATATGATCTAGGGTCAGGGATAGATCTTATGCCACTCTCTGTAATGGAGAAGCTAGGGATCATTGAGGTACAACCTGCCTTGTTCTCATTACAATTAGCAGACAAGTCAATGAGACAAGCTTATGGGACAGTAGAGGACGTGTTAGTAAAGGTTGAAGGCCTTTACATCCCTGCTGATTTCATAATCCTAGACACTAGGAAGGAAGATGACGAATGCATCATCCTAGGAAGACCTTTCCTAGCCACAGCAGGAGCTGTGATAGATGTCAACAGAGGAGAATTAGCCCTTCAATTGAATGGGGACTACCTTGTGTTTAAGGCACATGGCCATCCCTCTGTGACAAAAGAGAGTAAGCATGAAGAGCTTCTCTCAGTTCAGAGTCAAGAAGATCCCACACAGTCAAACTCTAAGTTTGGTGTTGTGAGGCCACAACCAAACTCTAAGTTTGGTGTTAAGATCCCATATCCAAACTCTAAGTTTGGTGTGGACAACTATACAACATTGACCTGATCACCTTGAGGCTCCATGAGAGCCACTGTCAAGCTATTGACATTAAAGAAGCACTTGTTGGGAGGCAACCCAATTTTATTTATCTAATTTTATTTTATTTTGTTTCTTTGTTATTTTTGTGTTTAATTAGGTACATGATCATGAGAAGTCACGAAAAAATCAAAAAAATTAAAAACAGAGTCAAAAATAGAAGAAAAAATTTTCACCCTGGAGGTAGCGCAGACTGGCGTTCAACGCCAGTAAGATGCATCTGGCTGGCGTTCAACGCCAGAACAGAGCACCATTCTGGCGCTGAACGCCAGAAACAAGCAACATCCTGGCGTTTAACGCCAGGAATGTGCACACAGAGGACAAACTGGCGCTGAACGCCAGAAACAAGCATGAAACTGGCGTTCAACGCCAGAAACATGCATTACATGGGTGTTGAACGCCCAGAACATGCACCAATGGGCGTTTGAACGCCAGAATGATGCATGGAGGCAATTTACATGCCTGTATGGTGAAGGAATGGTATTTCTTTTCACCTCAGGATCTGTGGACCCCACAGGATCCCCACCTACCTCGCCCTCTCTCTTTCCATTCATGGTCATTCCTTCTATTTTTCATTCACCACCTACATCTATCCACTCTTCCCCATACACCCCACCTACCTTTACAATTCAACTTCTCTTTCCCACCCAATCCCACCCATATAGCCGAATCCATCTCCCCTCACTCACCTCCATCTTCTTCTTCTTCTCTTCTTTCTTCTCTTGCTCGAGGGCGAGCAATATTTTAAGTTTGGTGTGGTAAAAGCATAGCTTTTTTGCTTTTCCATTACCATTAATGGCACCTAAGGCCAGAGAAACCTCAAAGGGAAGACAAAAGCTTCCACCTCTGAGTCTTGGGAGATGGAAAGACTATAAGCCATCATAGCTCAGTGGTAGAACATGTGGCTGCAAATCAAGAGATCCCTAAGATACCTCAGGGAATAAGTTATCCTCCACACAAATATTGGAAGCAACTAAGGGTAGAAACACCAAAATTACTAGGAATCATTCAACAGAAGCAAGGAAGAGACATAGAGGAGCTCAAAAAGCACCATTGAACCTTCAAGAAGGCGCCACCCTCACTCAGGTGGATTCATTCCTTGTTCTTTATTTCTTTCTGTTTTCGATTTTTAATGTTGTGTTTATCTATGTTTTGTGTCTCTACTTCATGATCATTAGTATGTAACCATGCCTTAAAGCTATGAATAAAATCCATTAATCCTTCACCTCTCTTAAATGAAAAATGTTTTAATTCAAAAGAACAAGAAGTACATGAATTTCAAATTTATCCTTGAATTTAATTTAATTATATTGATGTGGTGGCAATACTTTTTGTTTTCTGAATGAATGCTTGAACAGTGCATATTTTTGATCTTGTTGTTTGTGAGTGTTAAAATTGTTGGCTCTTGAAAGAATGATGAACAAAGAGAAATGTTATTGATGATCTGAAAAATCATGAAATTGATTCTTGAAGCAAGAAAAAGCAGTGAAAAAGGAAGCTTGCGAAAAAAAAAAGGGTGGCGAAAAAAAAAAATAGAAAGAAAAAGAAGGAGCAGTAGAAAAAGCCAATAGCCCTTAAAACTAAAAGGCAAGGGTAAAAAGGATCCAAGGCTTTGAGCATCAATGGATAGGAGGGCCCAAGGAAATAAAATCCAGGCCTAAGCGGCTAAATCAAGCTGTCCCTAACCATGTGCTTGTGTCATGAAGGTCCAAGTGAAAAGCTTGAGACTAAGTGGTTAAAGTCGTGATCCAAGGCAAAAGAGTGTGCTTAAGAGCTCTGGACACCACTAACTGGGGACTCTAGCAAAGCTGAGTCACAATCTGAAAAGGTTCACCCAGTCATGTGTCTGTGGCATTTATGTATCCGGTGGTAATACTGGAAAACAAAGTGCTTAGGGCCACGGCCAAGACTCATAAGTAGCTGTGTTCAAGAATCAACATGCTTAACTAGGAAAGTCAATAACACTATCCGAAATTCGGAGTTCCCAGAGACGCCAATCACTCTGAACTTCAAAGGAAAAAGTGAGATGCCAAAACTATTCAGAAGCAAAAAGCTACAAGTCCCGCTCATCTAATTAAATTAATATTCATTGATATTCTGGAATTTATAGTATATTCTCTTCTTTTATCCTATTTGATTTTCAGTTGCTTAGGGACAAGCAACAATTTAAGTTTGGTGTTGTGATGAGCGGATAATTTATACGCTTTTTGGCATTGTTTTTATATAGTTTTTAGTAAGTTTAAGCTACTTTTAGGGATGTTTTCACTAGTTTTTATGTTAAATTCACATTTCTGGACTTTACTATGAGATTGTGTGTTTTTCTGTGATTTCAGGTAAATTCTGGCTGAAATTGAGGGATTTGAGCAAAACTCTGAAGAAGGCTGACAAAAGGACTGCTGATGCTGTTGGAATCTGACCTCCCTACACTCGAAATGGATTTTCTGGAGCTACAGAACTCCAATTGGCGCACTCTTAACGGCGTTGGAAAGTAGACATCCAGGGCTTTCCAACAATATATAATAGTCCATACTTTATTCGAAGAATGACGACGTAACTTGGCGTTGAACTCCAAGTACATGCTGCTGTCTGGAGTTAAACGCCAGAAAAACGTCATGATCTGGAGTTAAACGCCCAAAACACGTCATAACTCGAAGTTCAACTCCAAGAGAAGCCTTAGCTCGTGGATTGATCAAGCTCAGCCCAAACATACACCAAGTGGGCCCCGGAAGTGGATTTATGCATCAAATACTTACTCATGTAAACCCTAGTAGCTAGTCTAGTATATATAGGACATTTATCTATTGTATTAGAGATCTTTGGTCTCAGTTTTGTTTTATTCTTCATCTTAGGAGATCATTGACCACGTTAGGGGGGCTGGCCATTCGGCCATGCCTGAACCTTGCACTTATGTACTTTCAACGGTGGAGTTTCTGCACACTATAGATTAAGGGTGTGGAGCTCTGCTGTACCTCAAGTATTAATGCAATTCTATTTTCTTTTATTCAAATCTCTCTTATTCTTATTCCAAGATATTCATTCGTACCCAAGAACATGATGAATGTGATGATAAGTAACCCTCATTATCATTCTCACTTATGAACGCGCGTGATTGACAACCACTTCCGTTCTACATGCAACCGAACTTGAATGTGTATCTCTTAGATTCCCCAACAGAATCTTCGTGGTATAAGCTAGATAGATGGTGGCATTTATGAGGATTCGGAAAGTCTCACCTTGTCTGTGGTATTTCGAGTAGGATCCTGGGAATCCGGAAAGTCTAACCTTGTCTGTGGTATTCCGAGTAGGATTCCGGTAATGAATGACTGTGACGTGCTTCAAACTTGCAAGTGCTGGGCGTTAGTGACAGACGCAAAAGAATCAAGGGATTCTATTCTAGTAGGAGCGGGAACCAACCAGTGATTAGCCGTACTGTGACAGAGTGCGTGAGCATTAGTTTTCACTGCGAGGATGGGATGTAGCCATCAACCATGGGTGATGCCTCCAGACGATTAGCCGTGCGAGTGACAGCCGCATAGGATCATTTTCCCGAGAGGATTGAAAGTAGCCACCGCTGATGGTGAACCCCTATACAAAGCTTGCCATGGAAAGGAGTAAGAAGGATTGAGTAGAAGCAGTAGGAGAGCAGGCGTCCTTGAGCCATGCAGCACATCCATTCGCTTATCTGAAATTCCCACCAATGAATCTACATAAGTCCTCTATCCTTTTTATAATCTATTTTCTTATTTTTATTTTCGAAAACCCATAAACCATTTTGATCTGCCTAACTGAGATTTGCAAGGTGACCATAGCTTGCTTCATACCAACAATCTCTGTGGGATCGACCCTTACTCACGTAAGGTTTATTACTTGGACGACCCAGTACACTTGCTGGTTAGTTGAACGGAGTTGTGACCACTCGTGCCAATTTCTAAATTCCATATGAGCACAAGGAGTGTAATTATTCGATTTGTGTGAAAGTATAAATCACAATTTCGTCCACCAGTAAGCCACGTGTTGCTGTTCGAAATTCCAGCCCTTATTTTCGAGTTTCATGGGTGAAATGTTGAGATTTTGGGTTCTTTGATGTTATAGGACCCAACTCTCTTGAAGGAGAAGGTTAATCTTGTCTCCTTGGACCTTGGGTGCGGTAAGATTCTCAACCCTAGTGTAATTTGTTGTTCTATGATGTTTGGGTATTGAGATGTTGTGTATGGGTATGATGATTGTGGCTTAGGTTGTGTATATATGAATATTGGAGCTTGATTGGTAATTTTGAAAAGCTTGGAAAGGGTTTGGTGGTGAAAAATCTGTTCTTGGAGGTTTTGAGGCCTTGAGAGCTTGTGGATAAGTGATTTGGAAGTGCTCCAGTTGAGCTTGGGAAATCGGCTAAGGTATGGTTTCGGTTTCCCGTATCTAATATGTAATGTGGTAGGAAATACTTAGGCTAGAGGCCCTAAGATAGGCATTGAATGGTTGATGTTGTTGAATGATTGAGATATATGATGTGGTCATATATATGATGATGATTAATGATGCCTTGATGGTATGATGTATGAGAAATATGCATGTTGTGATATATGCTTGATGATTGGTTATGGTTGAATTGTGGGTTGAACCATGTTGATGGTGAGTGTGATATTGATTGTGTACAATGATGATTTATTGGAATTGGTGTTGTTGAGAATTGGCATGAGTAAGAGTATATGATATGTCAATATATTTGAGTTTGAGCCACTTGGGTGAAGTGGGTTAGAATGATGAGATAGTGATTTTGTATATTATGGTAAAATCTCAATGTGTGAGTTGAGGAGGCTTGATGTTAAAATTGATATATTTTGATTGATTTCAAAGAAAAGGGATGAAAATGGCATGTTTTGATTGGTTTTGAAAAGAGTTGAAAATGACATGTTTGAAAATGGCACTTTGTGGTTTTTATGAAAAACATGGTTTTTGGGCATACTTTGACGGGACATAACTTGGACTACGGATCTCTGTTTTGTGCCAAATCTGTTTAGAAATGAAATTGGATCCGGGATATCCATGCCGTTCGAAGAACGGGTGAAAAATGATTTAAAATGAGGAAGTTATGTCCGTTGGAAGATTGGGGTTTAAATTGGTGAATTCTGCAGCTTTAAACTTAGAAAATTTTTAGCAGAATGACCCCTTGCGCGTGGGCGCACTTGGCGCGTGCGCGCCGTTCTTCCCGAAAATGCCATCCACGCGTGCACGTGATGTGCGCGGGCACGCCGATGGTTGACGATTGGATTTTTGACGGTTTAGAATTTCACTAATGAAATCTCGTTGCAAGTATAGTCTCTAAACCAACAATAATTCTTTCATATAAAAAGTTGTTTGTCACTAGTACAAACCCCTAAAATTTATAAACCGAAGTATTCAAACCTCGGGTCGTTCTCCCTAGGAATTACAATAAAGTGTCTTGTTATTGGTTGTGAGTTATTTTGGGGTTTTGATATGAAACATGAAAGATAAATGGCAAAAAGTAAACTAATGGCTAAAAAGATCTTGGCAAGGGTTGGTGGTCAAGGATCTCTATCCTAATCACTAACCACAATATGAGAATTGGCAAGGATTAATCTCACTAAATCATCCTCTAACTAGTAGTAAAGGAAAGTCAAATGAGCTATATCAATCCTAGTCCATAAGTCCTAACTCTCCACTAATTCAATTAGTGAGAACTAGAGTCAATGGCTCCCAATCATCAATCTCTTGGACATTAGTAACTCAAGAGGTCCTAAGTTACCTTTCCAAGCCAAGAGTATAAAATTCTACTCTAAAATCCAACCAAGCATTTCATCAAACACTTGGAAGGCATAAAAGGAAAACATAGTAAATCAACAACAAGAACAAAATCTAACAACAATTATTGAAAGAAATTAACACACAAATCAAAAGGAACAAAATTATTATGATTTACCTTGAATTGAATTAAAAGAGAAAGGAAGGAACAAAAGTAGAACTACACCAAAACACAAGAACAACATAAAGGAAATTACAACAAAAGAATAGAGGAAGATGAATGTAACAACAAGGAATTGAAAAGATAGAAGTAGAAGAAGATGAATTAAAATCTAGATCTAAGAACTAAACCTAATCCTAATCCTAATTCTAGAGAGAAGTGAGAGCTTCTCTCTCTAGAAACTACTTCTAACTAATCCTAATGAGTGTGTAATGATTGGATCCCCTTTGCTCTTCAATCCTTGGCTTTAAATAGCATCTTTGGCGCCAAAGTTGGTTGCAATTGGGCCCCTCAACCCTTCAGAATTCGTTGGCCACGTTTTCATTAAAAAATCATAAAACGGCACCGACGCGTACGCGCACAGCACGCGTACGCGTCCATGGGGTGATTCGCAGGTGCGCGCACGCGTCCATGGGCAAGTTCAACTTCTTTGACTTTTCATGATTTCTCCACTTTGCATGCTTTCCTCTTCACTCCTTTGATCCATTCCTAGCCTTTTCAATCTGAAATCACTAACAAACATATCAAGGCATCTAGTGGAATCAAAGGTGAATTGAATTTAGCTAATTTAAGGTCTAGAAAGCATGTTTTCACATCTAAGCACAAATTAGGAGACAATCACAAAACTATGCTATTTCATTAAATAAATGTGGGTAAAAGGTCATAAAATCCCCTAAAATCAATACAAGATAAACCGTACAAATGGGGTTTGTCAACCTCCCCACACTTAAACCTTAGCATGTCCTCTTGCTTAAACCAAGAATGAAGTAAAGGGCATGTCATTTATTCAATGGAAACTAGCTAAATGCAATCTACCTATATGCAACTATCTACATGAATGCAATTGCTTGGTCAAAATAAATCAATTCCCAAGAAGCATATATGCACAAGGGCTAAGGACTAGCAAGTCTAATCCGCAATTGAATTGAGTTATTAAATATTTTTACAAACTTGCATGAAAATTATGATCATAGATGAAAACATGTAATTGAGCATCAAACCCTCACCGGTAGTGTTTGCACTCTATTCACTCAAGTGTTTAGGGTTGATTCTCTCAATTCTCCCCTAATCATGCTTTCCAAGATTTGTCATCTTCTACCAATCAACATATATTTCATGCATGCATACAAGTATCATGAGGTCTTTTCTTTGGTTGTAATGGGGCTAGGGTCAAGGTATGATGCATATATGGTTAAGTGAGCTTGAAATTTGAATCTTTGATAAGGTTAAACTTCCCACCTAACCTATGACATCCTATACAATTAAGTTCTAACCTAACTACCCATTTCTCACTTTTTCACATACTCATGCATTTCCTTTTCATTTCACAACACTTATGCATTGATCTTTATTGGACCTTGCTTTGGGGCATTTTGTCCCCTTTTTATTACTTTCTTTTTCTTCTTTTTTCTTTCTTTTTCTATTTTTTTCTTTTTTCTTTTTCATATTATTTTTCTTTTTTTTTCTTATTTTTTTTTATTTTTTTCTTTCTATATACAAGAGCATCAATGCATAAGGTCTATACATTTGATCAATACATGAGCATGTACCCAATTCCCAATATTTTTCAATAATAATACAAAACTACCCTTTTATTCACCCAATGTCCCAAGGTTCCCACACTTGAATGATACTCACACACACTAGCCTAAGCTAATCAAAGGTCCAAATTAAGGACTTTTATTGTTGTTTGCTTTAAGGCTTGTAATGTGCTAAATTAAGAACAAAGTGGGTTAATCGTAGGCTCAAATTGGCTAACAAAGGACTATAAAAGGTAAGGCTATTTTGGGTAAGTGAGTTAAATAAAATGATGGCCTCAATCATATAAATGCATGAATACATAAAATAATGGAAATAAAGAATCAAACAAATCAAAGATTACAATCATAGGGGGAGAATAATGCACACAAGAAGGAAAATAAGTGGTTATAAGATGTAACCACACCATTAGGCTCAAAACTCACTTGCTTGTGTTCTTAGCTCAAAAACCATGTTCCAAAATACATTCTTTCAAGCAAGTTCAACAAAAATTTTCAAATTGGTAGGTTGCCCTAAAACGGTTTCTTGGGAAAGAAATCATCACCCTAACCAAGTAGTCCTAATAAGAAAGAAGTAAAATATGCACAAATTCTATCTAACATGCAACCTATCATGCAAATGCAATAACTAACTAACATTGGTGTTGAAAAAGAAAATTGTTACCCATGGAGATCGGTCGAACGACCTCCCCACACTTGAAGATTGCACCGTCCTCGGTGCATGCAAAGAAGAGCAAGGTAGACGGTTTACTACAATTGATGAGCTCCTTCAAAAGGTTGTGCGGATGACTTGTTTGTTGCCCCGTTTAGAAATTTTTCCTTTCTCCCTTCCTGGTGGCCAACCTAAAAGGGAAGAAAAGGAAAGAAAATTAAGCCTATAACAAAGATATCATGGCAATTAGAGCATAGGCGGGGGCTAATGCCAATAAAGGTATGGTTCTCTACTACGTGGTAGCTACACATGTAAGTGAAAAAACAACATAAGCTAATGGCATATTATTAAGCTCGATGCAAGAGTAAAGTTAAAGCATGAAGAGTGTATTGAGCATCAAGTTCAAATGAGAAGAAGTAGGTCATGAAAGACAATATGAGGTCATATCAATGCATAAAGACACAAGAGTCATACAAGATGAAGCATTGATTTAAAAGTTTCATCACCCAACAATATCAAACACGTCAAGAAGCACCAAAATAATGTATGAAAGTCTCAACAATTGAGTAGGAAAGTTCAACACCATTATTAAAATGACTTAAAAAAAATGAAAACATGCTACAAAAACTAAATGAAAATGGGAAGAGTAGAAGTATGCGAGTGTGATAAGCAAAAGAAAATGGAAGGGGAAAAAAAAAACTCTTTTTTTTTACTCTTTTTTTTTTTACCGACGCGTGCGCGTCATGCGCGTTTACGCGTCGATGGGTATATTGGTCGAAGGACGCGTACGCGCCAGGTGCGCGCACGCGTGCATCGAGTTAGGCCGGAGGCATAATGTCAGCCCAAGTCTGGCACAACTCTCGGGTAAAAGTACCGGGGGTGCAGATTGTGCAATCGACGCGCGCGCGCACAGTGTGCGTGCGCGTGCATGCCAATTTAAGATCATGTGCGCGTACGCGCCAGGTGCGCTCACGCGTGCATAGACTTGTGCCTTAGGCCCAATGTTCGCACAGTGCAGGCCTAACTCTCGGGTTTTTGGCTGGAGTCAAATTTTTTTTGCATCCACGCGTACGCGTACAGTGCGCGTCCGCGTGGATGGTCGAAAATGCTCAGGTGCGCGTACGCGCCATGTGCGCGAACGCGTGGATGGTGTTCTGTTTTTCAAAAATTTTTGCTATGTTTTTGCACCAATCCTAGCCTTTCAATCCTCCAAACAGCTACCAAAACACCCTAGAACCTTATTCAACATACTATACTACTAACTAAACTTGATAAAACAATAAAAACAAGAAATTAAACTAATTCTACCAATATTTACAAAAGATAAAAATGAAAATGAGAATCTACCTATAATGGCAACTCAATTCACTTATTAACAAACTAAAAGAGTATGGAAAGAGTTTACCATGGTGGGGTGTCTCCCACCAAGCACTTTTATTTATTGTCCTTAAGTTGGACTTATGGGGAGCTTCTTATCAAGGTGGCTTGTGCTTGTATTCATCTTGGAACTCCCACCAATGCTTGGTTCTCCATTGTGCCCCAAGATTTCTCATGGATTGAGCCAAGTGTTGATGGAGTTCTTCACAAGCTTGGGGCTCCCAAAGTTGATCCTCTTCTTGTGATCCGGGGTCCCACACTTTATTTTCACACCCGTCTTGAAGTTGATCATCCTTATTAGTCCATCCGGGTGGTGAACAAGGTGAATTCTCTATAAAGTGCCCAACAATCCTTCTAGACCCATCTATTTGAGCACCACTCCATCCTTTATATCTCATGTTTGATGCATCAACCATAATGAGCCTTGATTTGCAACGCCAACCACAAAACCTTTTCCGCTTACGCTTCATCCCACAGAGCATCCTAAGTTGACCATCCGTTTCAAGAAAACCATATTCAAGTGGGATAATAAAGCTAAGAGAAATGAACTTCACCCACTCAAATGAAGGTGTAGATGGCAACCTAGGGAAAGATGCTTCCAAAGGTCTTGACAAAGCATAACCAACCCTCGTTCTTCCATTTCTAGGGACTTCCACCTCTTCACAAGATCTCTTAATCTCAATCCTTTGTTTAACAATTTTATCTAAACCGTTTCCCTTACTCAAATCATAATAGGGAGGATGAGAAAAATTTACCTCCTTAACGCTTTCAAATCCAACCGGAGAAGGTTCTTCATGCTCAAAGGATTCTTCACCACTAAGACTTGATGCTTGATCTTCATCACCAAGGGAACTCAATTCTTTCTCTATCCCATCCAAGTCTTCATATGGAATATGCCTTGGAAGGTGTGCACTTTCCTCCATAGCATCAATTTCAATCATCTTGGAGGGGTTCTCTTCAACTCTATGTTCCCATGGAGGCTCCGCATCTCCTAAGTCTTCTACCACTTCTTCCTTGTCTTCAACAATTAAAGCTTCCTCCAATTGTTCCAATACAAAGCAACTTCCTTCATTTCCCATCGGAATTTCCAATCTCTCCTTCATGCTATGTTCTTCATTTAATTCTCCACATGTAGCCATGGGAGTTTCTTGAGTGTTCAAGCATTGGGATGCTAATTGATTTGTTACCGCATCCAAGGCGGCCATGAAATTTTGCACATCCCTTTTCATCTCTTCTTGCCCTTGAACAAGAACACCAAGGGTCTCATCCATTAGAGGTTGGGGTGGGTGGAAGGGTTCATCATTTTGGGGAAAGGGTTTATAATAGGAAGGTGGTTCTTCTTGGTAGAGTTGTGGTGGTTCAATGTTTTCCATTCTTTCCACTTGTTGCACAACACATTCCATGGTGGCTTGAAATTGATCTAATGCTTCCTTGAGACGATCCCTTAACTCTTGTTCCTCTTGGATAATATGATTAGGATCATGTGGCTCTTGGTTCAATGGATATGAGTATTCTTCCATGGGAGGTTGTGGTGGAAAGTAGAATTCATCTTGTGGTTGAAAATTTTCATATATTGGAGGTTGTTCATCTTGGTAATAATGTGGGGGAGGTAGCTCTTGAAAATGTTGATGTTGTGGTGGTTGCTCTATGTGTGGTTCATATTGCTCATATGGTTCAAAAGTTGGTTGGTGTGATGGATATGGATTAGGGTCATATCGAAGGTGGTTGGTAAGAAGGGACTTGTGAGTATGGTTGAGAGTTATGTTGAGGGTATGGATCATAGGCATATGGTGGTGGTTCTTGAAAGTCACAAGGAGATTCACCATAGCCATTTGATTGGTATGCATCATAGAATGGCTCTTCTTCATAGTGCATTGGTGGGGGTTGTTGCCATGAGGATTGATCATAAGCATATGGCTCCTCCCACCTTTGGTTATCCCATCCTTGATACACAACTTCATTATAGTCCTCATTTCCTACAACATGTTTATAACCAAACTCATAGCCAAGGTGAGAATTCATGATAGCAAGAGCAAATAAGAAACAAAAACTAATAAGAAATAATGAAACAAAATACGAAGACTAGAAAAAAACTAACAAGCAATCCAAAATATCAAGCTATTCACAATATTCACATATATACAATAACCAATAACATAACACCGTTGCAATTCCCCGGCAACGGCGCCATTTTGACGATTGGATTTTTGACGGTTTAGAATTTCACTAATGAAATCTCGTTGCAAGTATAGTCTCTAAACCAACAATAATCCTTTCATACAAAAAGTTGTTTGTCACTAGTACAAACCCCTAAAATTTATAAACTGAAGTATTCAAACCTCGGGTCGTTCTCCCTAGGAATTACAATAAAGTGTCTTGTTATTGGTTGTGAGTTATTTTGGGGTTTTGATATGAAACATGAAAGATAAATGGCAAAAAGTAAACTAATGGCTAAAAAGATCTTGGCAAGGGTTGGTGGTCAAGGATCTCTATCCTAATCACTAACCACAATATGAGAATTGGCAAGGATTAATCTCACTAAATCATCCTCTAACTAGTAGTAAAGGAAAGTCAAATGAGCTATATCAATCCTAGTCCATAAGTCCTAACTCTCCACTAATTCAATTAGTGAGAACTAGAGTCAATGGCTCCCAATCATCAATCTCTTGGACATTAGTAACTCAAGAGGTCCTAAGTTACCTTTCCAAGCCAAGAGTATAAAATTCTACTCTAAAATCCAACCAAGCATTTCCTCAAACACTTGGAAGGCATAAAAGGAAAACATAGTAAATCAACAACAAGAACAAAATCTAACAACAATTATTGAAAGAAATTAACACACAAATCAAAAGGAACAAAATTATTATGATTTACCTTGAATTGAATTAAAAGAGAAAGGGTAGAACTACACCAAAACACAAGAACAACATAAAGGAAATTACAACAAAAGAATAGAGGAAGATGAATGTAACAACAAGGAATTGAAAAGATAGAAGTAGAAGAAGATGAATTAAAATCTAGATCTAAGAACTAAACCTAATCCTAATCCTAATTCTAGAGAGAAGTGAGAGCTTCTCTCTCTAGAAACTACTTCTAACTAATCCTAATGAGTGTGTAATGATTGGATCCCCTTTGCTCTTCAATCCTTGGCTTTAAATAGCATCTTTGGCGCCAAAGTTGGTTGCAATTGGGCCCCACAACCCTTCAGAATTCGTTGACCACGTTTTCATTAAAAAATCATAAAACGGCACCGACGCGTACGCGCACAGCACGCGTACGCGTCCATGGGGTGATTCGCAGGTGCGCGCGAGCGCCAGGTGCGCGCGCGCGTCCATGGGCAAGTTCAACTTCTTTGACTTTTCATGATTTCTCCACTTTGCATGCTTTCCTCTTCACTCCTTTGATCCATTCCTAGCCTTTTCAATCTGAAATCACTAACAGACATATCAAGGCATCTAGTGGAATCAAAGGTGAATTGAATTTAGCTAATTTAAGGTCTAGAAAGCATGTTTTCACATCTAAGCACAAATTAGGAGACAATCACAAAACTATGCTATTTCATTAAATAAATGTGGGTAAAAGGTCATAAAATCCCCTAAAATCAATACAAGATAAACCGTAGAAATGGGGTTTGTCAATGGTGCTGCACCCAATGCCCAGCCATTTTCCAGAGAGTTATGCCAGAACTGTGCCAGTGTTGTGCTTGGGGCACGAGAACACCCACGCGTACGCGCGGTTGACGCGTACGCGTTGATGGGCAAATTTTTAATCCATGCGTTAGCGTGCATGACGCTTGCGCGTCGATGAAGTTTTAAGGCCATCCACGCGTGCGCGTGGAGTGCGCGTACGCGTGGACCTGTTTTCATCCCAAAGTTGATTTTTGAGTTTTAAAAGCCAAATTTCATACTTCTAAGCCTCCGATCTCACCATTTATGTCTTAAACCATTGTGACATGCCTAGCTATTAAAAAGGGGCTAGTGAATGAGGTAACTTGCGAGTGAAGCATGGGAAAATGAATAATCAATGAGGATCATTGATGATTATGTGAGATGTGGAGGATGGTGGTGGAAGTGCTTGTTATGCCATTGGCCGAAGGGCCGTAATTGTTTATGAATTGGCTGGTTATGGATTTAACCGTGAGCCGGAATGGCTATGTATGATATGAATATTGGCTGGTTCTGGACTGAACCGTGAGCCGGAATGGCTGATATGGATGTTGATCCATGGATGAGAATTCATGCATGTTTATGCTGAATTATTGATAATTGTGATTTGCACTTCCACTATCGGAGATACGAGTTTCCCTGGGTAGTAACAGTGGCTAGCCACCACGTGCTCCTGGTTGAGACTTGATACTCTTTTGACCCTATGTCATAAGTGTGGCCGGGCACTGTGAAAGACCCGGATGAGCTCGCCCCCGTAAATATTCACCAGTGAAGGTGATGGATATAGATCATGATTATGATCAAGTTTATGACGAGTATAACTCGAGTTGGGGATGCGTGACAGAGGGACAGTACAATGGTTAGCTACCAGGACTTGTCGGGTTGGCTCTATAACCGACAGATGATATCATCAGCCACTAGGGACAGGCATTCATCATATGCATACTATATGAATTGTTTGAGATTGCCTATTTGACTGCATATTACTTGCTAATTGTCTAAATACCTTACTTGTTCCTAATTGTATATTTCTTGCTTGATATAACTGTGTTTGCTACATTATACTCCTGCTGGTGGTTGGGAGGTTTGAAGGAATTGGAAAGGGAAGTATTAGTTAGACTGAAGTATCCTTAGTCAGATGCCCTTTATGGTTTAGCTTGTTTATAAGCTTTGATATTATCTGGAGGAAGTTCTAGGATTGCCTTTGGCTTTCCTCCATTATTATGTATTATATATGTGGAAGCTGTTACCACGCTGGGGACCTTTGGTTCTCACCCATGCGGATTTTGTGGTTTTCAGATGCAGGACGTGAGGTTTCCCGCTAAGACATGCTGGAGACTTCTATAATTGCGAAGATCCTTTATTCTCGGGGCTATGTTTTGGTTTATATGTTTTGCTTAGATACTTTTATCTCCATTAAATAATATAAACTGTGATGACTCCTCTTATGGGAGATTTTGGAGAATAGGTTTTATGTATTTGTGTCCCTTTGTGTTTCCTTTGGGGTTTTCCTTATTTTATCACATGTATATATTGCTATGCTCGGACCGGTTATCTTTGCAGCCGGATTTTGAGTCTTGATATTCCTGTTTTTGACACTCCTTTGTATATATATAATCACGCGTTGGTTATCCTTGTTCGTTACGCTATTGATCGGAGTGTTGCGCTTTTGAGTTGCGATTTTTTTTGTTTACCTCTTTTTCTACAAAGGCTCCTAGTTATAATCAATCATTCATACTACTATACGTACTAAATTTTTATTTTAGAGGTCGTAATACCTTGCCATCTCTGAATTATGACTTAAGCATAAGACTCTGTATGGTAGGGTGTTACAAAAGTCACCAGGATTCCCTTGATAGATCTTGGAGAAATGGTTATCAAAGTTACGGGCATACTCAGTAATAGTCGTATCCTCTTGCCTCATCTGCATAACCTCCATCCCCTTAGCATCACGTGCTGCTGTCGGAAAGTATTTCTTATAGAATTCATCCTTAAAAATGTCCCAAGGAATGTCACCTTTATTCTATTGTAGCAGTTGCTGTATTCCTTGCCACCAGTACTCAACCTCTCCTTTAAGCATGTAAGTAGCAAACTCCACATGTTGACCTTCTAAAACATGTTACGCTCGCAGTGATTGCTCGATACCTCGAAACCAGTTGTCAGCATCAGTCTTAATGAGTGAACCTTTGAACATAGGCAGATTCACCTTCAGAAAGGTTGCAAGGGTCATAGGTTTCTTAAGATGCCCCAAGTCATTCTCATCATTCCCGTTATCCTCTCCGTTTCTGTTTCTATTTTTGTTTCTCACTCTGAGATGCTCAACATCCCTAGTTGCAGCTACCGCAGCTTCACGCACTGCTTCAGCTATAGCGTTCATTATAACCATAAACGTTTTCTGTTCTCTCTCTTGGTTATCACTAGGGGTTACCTCCCTCGCGCTCCATCTTTGTAAACTCATCGTGGTCCTATTCACAACGAACAATTATTATTAAGGTGATCAGTCTTAACACTTCAAGTTAAGTGTGAACATTCCCAGAATGAAAACACAATAACGATCATGCAACATATATCACATAGATATCCTATAAGCATGAGACCCACAATAGAGTATGCAATGAAGCATAGTCAGTCCACTCACCAGGTTCTACTGGGAACGAACTGCTCCGGTACCAGATTATAACGACCCAATTTTCGGTATGTCATGATCATACTAGAAGCTAAGCGCTACCAATTTGCTTTCCTTAATTTTAGTTTGTATTTATTATATGAGCCTGCTTCATTGTTAAAATATTGTTATTTTACGAGGTAAATTTTTTTTTTGTAAATGTTTGATCTAACGTTCGATTTGATATGCAAAATTGGTGGACGAAATTGTGATCACATCAATGTAGTATTCTTTGTTGTTGTATGTAATCATTATTATGGCACTTATGTGTGGACACAACTCCGTTCAACTAACCAGCAAGTGTACTGGGTCGTCCAAGTAATACCTTACGTGAGTAAGGGTCGATCCCACAGAGATTGTTGGTATGAAGCAAGCTATGGTCACCTTGTAAATCTCAGTTAAGTGGATTCATAGGGTCAAATGTAATTGGATTAGATAATTTAAAAGATAAATAAAATAAAAAGGGATAGAAATACTTATGTAAATCAATAGTGGGAATTTCAGATAGGCGTTTGGAGATGCTAGAATCATTTCGAATCTCTACTTTCTTATTGCTCTCATCCAATCCTTCTTACTCCTTTCCATGGCAAGCTGTATGTAGGGCATCACCATCATCAATGGCTACTTTTAATCCTCTCGGGAAAATGGTCCTATGCGCTATCACTGCACGGCTAATCGTCTGGAGGCATCACCCTTGTTGATAGCTACATCCCATCCTCTCAGTGAAAATGGTCCAAATGCTCTGTCACAGCACGGCTAATCATCTGTCGGTTCTCAATTAGGTTGGAGTAGAATCCATTGATTCTTTTGCATTTGTCATCACGCCCAGCCTTCAGGAGTTTGAAGCTCGTCACAGTCATTCAATACCGGAATCCTACTCGGAATACCACAGACAAGGTTAGACTTTCCGGATTCCCAGGATCCTACTTGGAATACCACAGACAAGGTTAGACTTTCCGGACCCCCATGAATGCCGCCATCTATCTAGCTTATACCACAAAGATTCTGTTGGAGAATCTAAGAGATATGCGCCGGCATAGAGTAGAACGGAAGTGGTTGTCAATCACGCGCGTTCATAGGTGAGAATGATGATGAGTGTCACGGATCATCACATTCATCAAAGTGTTGTGCAACGTATATCTTGGAATAAGAATAAAAGAGAATTGAATAGAAAGTAATAGTAATTGTATTGAAACTTGAGGTACAGCATATCTCCACACCCTTAATCTATGGTGTGCAGAAAATCCACCGTTGAAAATACATAAGTGAAAGGTTCAAGCATGGCCGAATGGCCAGCCCCCATGAAGGTGATCAAAAGACCGAATGGTCGAAAGATGACTAATACACTAGTAAAAAGTCTTATTTATACTAAACTAGCTACTAGGGTTTATATGAGTAAGTAATTGATGCATAAATCCACTTCCGGGGCCCACTTGGTGTATGTTTGGGCTGAGCTTGATCTATCCACGAGCTGGGGCTTTTCTTGGAGTTGAACGCCAAGTTATAACGTGTTTTGGGCGTTCAACTCCGGATCATGACGTGTTTCTGGCGTTTAACTCCAGACAGCAGCATGTACTTGGCGTTCAACACCATGTTACGTCGTCAATTTCCGAATAAAGTATAGACTATTATATATTGCCGGAAAGCTCTGGATGTCTACTTTCCAACTCCGTTGAGAGCGCGCCATTTGGAGTTCTGTAGCTCCATAAAATCCATTTCGAGTGCAGGGAGGTCAGATTCCAACAGCATCAGCAGTCCTTTTGTCAGCCTTTTTCAGAGTTTTGCTCAAGTCCCTCAATTTCAGCCAGAAATTACCTAAAATCACAGAAAAACACACAAACTCATAGTAAAGTCCAGAAATATGAATTTAACATAAAAACTAATGAAAACATCCCTAAAAGCAGCTTGAACTTACTAAAAACTACCTAAAAACAATGCCAAAAAGCGTATAAATTATCCGGTCATCACAACACCAAACTTAAATTGTTGCTTGTCCCCAAGCAACTGAAAATCAAATAGGATAAAAAGAAGAGAATATACTGTAAATTCTAAAATATCAATGAAATATTAATTCTAATTAGATGAGCTGGACTTGTAGCTTTTTGCTTCTGAACAGTTTTGGCATCTCACTTTTACCTTTGAAGTTTAGAATGATTGGCTTCTCTAGGAACTTAGAATTTTGGATAGTGTTATTGACTTTCCTAGTTAAGCATGTTGATTCTTGAACACAACTACTTATGAGTCTTGGCTGTGGCCCTAAGCACTTTGTTTTCCAATATTACCACCGGATACATAAATGCCACAGACACATGACTGGGTGAACCTTTTCAGATTGTGACTCAGCTTTGCTAGAGTCCCCAGTTAGTGGTGTTCAGAGCTCTTAAGCACACTCTTTTTCTTTGGATCACGACTTTAACCATTCAGTCTCAAGCTTTTCACTTGGACCTTCATGACACAAGCACATGGTTAGGGACAGCTTGATTTAGCCGCTTAGGCCTGGATTTTATTTCCTTGGGCCCTCCTATCCATTGATGCTCAAAGCCTTGGATCCTTTTTACCCTTGCCTTTTGGTTTTAAGGGCTATTGGCTTTTTCTGCTTGCTTTTTCTTTTTCTATTATTTTTTTCGCCAATTATTTTTTTTTTCACAAGCTTTTGCTTTTTCACTGCTTTTTCTTGCTTCAAGAATCAATTTCATGATTTTTCAGATCATCAATAACATTTCCCTTTGTTCATCATTCTTTCAAGAGCCAACAGTTTTAACATTCATAAACAACAAGATCAAAAATATGCACTATTCAAGCATTCATTCAGAAAACAAAAAGTATTGTCATCACATCAATATAATTAAATTAAATTCAAGGACAATTTTCAAAATTTATGTACTTCTTGTTCTTTTGAATTAAAACATTTTTCATTTAAGAGAGGTGAAGGATTAATGGATTTTATTCATAGCCTTAAGACATGGTTACTACATACTAATGATCATGAAGTAGAGACACAAAATATAGATAAACATAACATAGAAACCGAAAAACAGAAAGAAATAAGAACAAGGAATGAATCCACCTTAGTGGCGTCTTCTTCTTGAAGGACCAACAATGTCCTTAAGCTCTTCTATGTCTCTTCCTTGCCTTTGTTGCTCCTCCCTCATTGCTCTTTGATCTTCTCTTATTTCATGGAGAATGATGGAGTGCTCATGATGTTCCACCTTTAATTGTTCCACATTGTGGCTCAAATCTTCTAAGGAAGTGTTGAGTTGTTCCCAATAGTTGTTGGGAGGAAAGTGCATCCCTTGAGGCATCTCAGGGATTTCTTGATGATGAGCTTCCTCATGCATCTCTTGAGATCCGTGGAGGGTCTCTCTTGCTTGCTCCATCCTCTTCTTGGTGATGGGCTTATCCTCTTCAATGGGGATGTCTCCTTCTATGATAACTCCAGCTGAGTAACATAGATGGCAAATAAGGTGAGGAAAAGCTAGCCTAGCCATGGTGGAGGGCTTGTCGGCTATTTTGTAGATTTTATTGGAGATGACCTCATGGACTTCTACTTCCTCTCCAATCATGATGCTATGAATCATGATGGCCCGATCCACAATAACTTCAGATCGGTTGCTAGTGGGAATGATGGAGCGTTGAATGAACTCCAACCATCCTCTAGCCACAGGCTTGAGGTCCAGTCTTCTTAGTTGAACTGGCTTGCCTTTGGAGTCTCTCTTCCATTGAGCTCCTTCCACACAGATGTCCGTAAGGACTTGGTCCAACCTTTGATTAAAGTTGACCCTTCTAGTGTAGGGGCATTCATCTCCTTACATCATGGGCAAGTGGAATGCCAACCTCACATTTTCCGGACTAAAATCTAAGTATTTCCCCCGAACCATTGTGAGATAATTCTTTGGACTCGGGTTCATACTTTGATCATGGTTCCTAGTGATCCATGCATTGGCATAGAACTCTTGAACCATTAAGATTCCGACTTGTTGCATTGGGTTGGTTAGGACTTCCCAACCTCTTCTTCGGATCTCATGTCGGATCTCCGGATACTCATTTTTCTTGAGCTTGAAATGGACCTTAGGGATCACTTTCTTCTTTGCCACAACATCATAGAAGTGGTCTTGATGGCTCTTGGAGATGAATCTTTCCATCTCCCATGACTCGGAGGTGGAAGCTTTTGTCTTCCCTTTTCCTTTTCTAGAGGATTCTCCGGCCTTAGGTGCCATTGATGGTAGTGGAAAACAAAAAAGATTGTACTTTGACCACACCAAACTTAAAATATTGCTCGTCCTCGAGCAAGAGAAGAAAGAAGAGAAGAAGAAGAAAATATGGAGGAGAAGGGGAAGTGTAGGTTCGGCCAAGGTATAGAAGAGGGGGTTGTGTTGTGTGAAAATGAAGGAGAAAGGAAGGGTATATATAGGGAAAGGGGAGAGTAAAGTTTCGGCCATTTAGGGTGGGAATGGGTGGGAAAATGTTTTTGAATTTTTGAAAGTAGGTGGGGTTTATGGGGAAGAGTGGATGGATGTGAGTGGTGAATAGGTGAATGGGAAGAGGGATTGAGGTGATTGGTGAAGGGTTTTTGGGAAGTGTGACATGGGGAAGAGTAAAATAGGATTAGGAGGTAAGGTGGGAATATGTTAGGTGGGGATCCTGTGGGGTCCACAAATCCTGAGGTGATCCTGTGGGGTCCACAGATCCAGAGGTGTCAAGGAATTCCATCCATGCACCAAATAGGCATGTAAAATGCCTTTGCACACCATTCTGGCGTTTAAACGCTGAGTGGTGCACGTTCTGGGCGTTCAACGCCCATGTAAAGCTTGTTTCTGGCGTTGAACGCCAGTTTCATGCTTGTTACTGGCGTTCAGCGCCAGCTTTTCCTCTAGGCACATTCCTGGCATTCAGCGCCAGAATGTTGCTTGTTTCTGGCGTTCAGCACCAGATTCATGCTCTGTTCTGGCATTGAACGCCAACCAGATGCATCTTACTGGCGTTGAACGCCAGCCTGTGCTTCCTCTAGGGTGTGATTTTTCTTCTGCTGTTTTTGATTCTGTTTTTAATTTTTATATTTTTTTCGTGACTCCACATGATCATGTACCTAATAAAACACAAAATAACAATAGAATAAAATAAAATAAAAATTAGATAAATAAAATTGGATTGCCTCCCAACAAGCGCTTCTTTAATGTCAATAGCTTGACAGTGGGCTCTCATGGAGCCACAAGGGTGATCAAGTCAATGTTGTATAGTCCCAACACCAAACTTAGAGTTTGGATATGGGGTCTTAACACCAAACTTAGAGTTTGATTGTGGCCTCTCAACACCAAACTTAGAGTTTGACTGTGGGGGCTCTTCTTGACTCTGAACTGAGAGAAGCTCTTCATGCTTACTCTCTTTTGTCACAGAGGGATGGCCATGTGCCTTAAACACAAGGTAGTCCCCGTTCAATTGAAGGACTAATTCACCTCTGTTGACATCTATCACAGCTCCTGCTGTGGCTAGGAAAGGTCTTCCAAGGATGATGCATTCATCCTCTTCCTTCCTAGTGTCTAAGATTATGAAATCAGCAGGGATGTAAAGGCCTTCAACCTTCACTAACACGTCCTCCACTATTCCATAAGCTTGTCTCAATGACTTGTCTACCAATTGTAATGAGAACAAGGCAGGTTGTACCTCAATGATCCCCAGCTTCTCCATTACAGAGAGTGGCATAAGATTTATCCCTGACCCTAGATCACATAGAGCCTTTTCAAAGGTCATGGTGCCTATGGTATAAGGTATTAAGAACTTGCCAGGATCTTGTCTCTTTTGAGGTAAAATTTGCTGAATCCAGGTATCTAGTTCATTAATTAGCAAGGGAGGTTCACTTTCCCAAGTCTACCAAACAACTTGGCATTCAGCTTCATGATAGCTCCTAAATATTGAGCAACTTGCTCTCCAGTCACATCTTCATCCTCTTCAGAGGAAGAATAGTCTTCAGAGCTCATGAATGGCAGAAGGAGATTTAATGGAATCTCTATGGTCTCTATATGAGCCTCAGATTCCTTTGGATCCTTAATAGGAAATTCCTTCTTGCTTGAGGGACGTCCCAGGAGGTCTTCCTCACTAGGATTTTCGTCCTCCTCCTCCCTTGTGCATTCGGCCATATTGATCACATCAATGGCCTTGCACTCTCCTTTTGGATTCTCTTCTGTATTGCTTGGGAGAATACTGGGAGGAGTTTCAATGACTTTCTTACTCAGCTGGCCCACTTGTGCCTCCAGATTTCTGATGGAGGATCTTGTTTCACTCATGAAACTGAATGTGGCTTTTGACAGATCAGAGACTAGATTGGCTAAATTAGAAGTGTTTTGTTCAGAATTTTCTGTCTGTTGCTGAGAAGATGATGGAAAAGGCTTGCTATTGCTCAGCCTGTTGCATCCACCATTGTTAAAGCCTTGTTGAGGCTTTTGTTGATCCTTCCATGAGAAATTTGGATGATTTCTCCATGATGAGTTATAGGTGTTTCCATAAGGTTCACTCATGTAATTAACCTCTGCCATGGCAGGGTTCTCAGGATCATAAGCTTATTCAGAAGCTGCCTCTTTAGTACTGTTGGATGCATGTTGCCATCCATTCAGATTTTGAGAGATCATGTTGACCTGTTGAGTCAACACTTTGTTCTGAGCCAATATGGCATTCAGAGAATCAATTTCAAGAACTCCCTTCCTCTGAGGCGTCCCATTATTCACAGAATTTCTCTCAGAAGTGTACATGAATTGGTTATTTGCAACCACGTCAATGAGTTCTTGAGCCTCTTCAGGTGTTTTCTTTAGGTGAATAGATCCACCTGCAGAATGGTCCAATGACATTTTCGAAAATTCAGACAGGCCATAATAGAATATATCTAATATGGTCCATTCTGAAAACATGTCAGATGGACATCTTTTGGTCAGCTGCTTGTATCTTTCCCAAGCTTCATAGAGGGATTCACCATCTTTTTGTTTGAAGGTTTGAACATCCTCTCTCAGCTTGATCAGCTTTTGAGGAGGAAAGAATTTATCCAAGAAGGCAGTGACCAGCTTATCCCAGGAGTCCAGGCTATCCTTGGGTTGTGAATCCAACCATATTCTAGCTCTGTCTCTAACAGCAAAAGGGAAAAGCATGAGTCTGTAGACTTCAGGATCAACTCCATTCATCTTTACAGTCTCACAGATCTGCAAGAACTCAGTTAAAAACTGGTAAGGATCTTCAGATGGAAGTCCATAAAACTTGCAGTTTTGTTGCATTAAGGCAACTAGCTGAGGTTTCAGCTCAAAGTTGTTGGCTCCAATGGCAGGAATGGAGATGCTTCTTCCATCAAATTTGGATGTTGGCTTTGTGAAGTCACCAAGCATTCTCCTTGCATTATTATTATTTTCGGCTGCCATCTCCTTCTCTTGTTCTAATGTTTCTGAAAGGTTACCTTTAGATTGTTGTAACTTAGCTTCTCTTAATTTTCTCTTCAGAGTCCTTTTAGGTTCTGGATCAATTTCAACAAGAGTGCCTTTTTCCCTGTTCCTGCTCATATGAAAGAGAAGAAAACAAGAAAAGAAGAGGAATCCTTTATGTCACAGTATAGAGATTCCTTTATGTTAGTAGAAGAAGAAAGGGGATAAGAGTGAAGAAGAATGGGTTCAAATTTTTAGATGAAGAGAGGTGAAGAGAAGTGTTAGTAAATAAATAATTAAATAGAATAAGAAAAGAGATGGAGAATTTCGAAAATAATTTTGAAAAAGTGGTTAGTGATTTTCGAAAATCAGAGATAAGATATAATTAAAATTAAAATTTAAAACAATTAAAAAGAATTTTTGAAAAAGAGATGAGATATTTTCGAAATTAGGGAGGGAGAAGTAGTTAGTTGATTTTGAAAAAGATAAGAAACAAGCAACAAGTTAGTTGGTTGATTGAAAAAGATTTGAAGTTTTTAATTTTAAAAAGATAAGAAGATAGGAGGTTAGATAAGATATTTTGAAATCAAATTTTGAAAAAGATAAAATTTTTGAAAAAGATAAGATAAAAGATAAAAAGATTTAATTCAAAAATTTTAAAATTACTTACTTCACTAAGAAGAAACTACAAGATAAGATTCTAGAACTTAAAGATTGAACCTTTCTTAACAAGAAAGTAACAAACTTCAAATTTTTGAATCAATCACATTAATTGTTAGTGAGTTTTTGAAAATTTGATATAAAAGATAAGAAAAAGATTTTGAAAATAATTTGAAAAAGATTTTTGAAATTTTCGAAAAAAAAGGAAAAAATGGAAAAGATATGATTTTTGAAAAAGATTTTGAAAAGATAAGATTTTTAAAATTGAAAATTTGACTTGACTTGTAAGAAACAACTAATTTTTTAAAAAATTTTTGACCAAGTCAACCCAAAATTTCGAAAAATTGGAGGGAAATAAGGAAAAGATATTTTTTTGATTTTTTTGAATTTTTTTAATGATGAGAGAGAAAAACAACAAAAATGACTCACAACATAAAAATTATGAATCAAAACTCATGATGCATGCAAGAACACTATGAATATCAAGATGAACACCAAGAACACTTTGAAGATCATGATGAACATCAAGAACATAATTTTGAAAAAATTTTTGATGCAAAGAAAACATGCAAGACACCAAACTTAGAAATCTTTAATGCATGGACTCTAACAAACGAAAAATGGACATGAAAAACAACAAACAACACAAAACAAGAAATCATCAAGATCAAACAAGAAGACTTGTCAAGAACAACTTGAAGATCATGAAGAACACTATGAATGCATGAGATTTTCGAAAAATGCAAGAAAAAATTTTTAAAGCATGCAATTGACACCAAACTTAAAAATTGACTCAAGACTCAAACAAGAAATACAAAATATTTTTGGTTTTTATGATTTTATGAATTTTTTTTGTATTTGCTTTAATTTTTTTCGAAAAACATTATTAGAAAAAACGAAAAAGAAAAGAAAAATTTTGAAAAAGATTTTTTTGAAAAGAAAATTACCTAATCTGAGCAACAAGATGAACCGTCAGTTGTCCATACTCGAACAATCCCCAGCAACGGCGCCAAAAACTTGGTGGACGAAATTGTGATCACATCAATGTAGTATTCTTTGTTGTTGTATGGAATCATTATTATGGCACTTATGTGTGGACACAACTCCGTTCAACTAACCAACAAGTGTACTGGGTCGTCCAAGTAATACCTTACGTGAGTAAGGGTCGATCCCACAGAGATTGTTGGTATGAAGCAAGCTATGGTCACCTTGTAAATCTCAGTTAAGTGGATTCATAGGGTCAAATGTAATTGGATTAGATAATTTAAAAGATAAATAAAATAAAAAGGGATAGAAATACTTATGTAAATCAATAGTCGGAATTTCAGATAGGCGTTTGGAGATGCTAGAATCCTTTCGAATCTCTACTTTCTTATTGCTCTCATCCAATCCTTCTTACTCCTTTCCATGGCAAGCTGTATGTAGGGCATCACCATCATCAATGGCTACTTTTAATCCTCTCGGGAAAATGGTCCTATGCGCTGTCACTGCACGGCTAATCGTCTGGAGGCATCACCCTTGTTGGTAGCTACATCCCATCCTCTCAGTGAAAATGGTCCAAATGCTCTGTCACAGCACGGCTAATCATCTGTCGATTCTCAATCAGGTTGGAGTAGAATCCATTGATTCTTTTGCGTTTGTCATCACGCCCAGCCTTCAGGAGTTTGAAGCTCGTCACAGTCATTCAATACCGGAATCCTACTCGGAATACCACAGACAAGGTTAGACTTTCCGGATTCCCAGGATCCTACTCGGAATACCACAGACAAGGTTAGACTTTCCGGATCCCCATGAATGCCGCCATCTATCTAGCTTATACCACGAAGATTCTGTTGGGGAATCTAAGAGATATGCGCCCGGCCTAGAGTAGAACGGAAGTGGTTGTCAATCACGCGCGTTCATAGGTGAGAATGATGATGAGTGTCACGGATCATCACATTCATCAAAGTGTTGTGCAACGTATATCTTGGAATAAGAATAAAAGAGAATTGAATAGAAAGTAATAGTAATTGTATTGAAACTTGAGGTACAACAGAGCTCCACACCCTTAATCTATGGTGTGCAGAAAATCCACCGTTGAAAATACATAAGTGAAAGGTTCAAGCATGGCCAAATGGCCAGCCCCCATGAAGGTGATCAAAAGACCGAATGGTCGAAAGATGACTAATACACTAGTAAAAAGTCTTATTTATACTAAACTAGCTACTAGGGTTTATATGAGTAAGTAATTGATGCATAAATCCACTTCCGGGGCCCACTTGGTGTATGTTTCGGCTGAGCTTGATCTATCCACAAGCTGAGACTTTTCTTGGAGTTGAACGCCAAGTTATAACGTGTTTTGGGCGTTCAACTCCGGATCATGACGTGTTTCTGGCGTTTAACTCCAGACAGCAGCATGTACTTGGCGTTTAACACCAAGTTATGTCGTCAATTTCCGAATAAAGTATGAACTATTATATATTGCTGGAAAGCTCTGGATGTCTACTTTCCAACGCCATTGAGAGTGCGTCATTTGGAGTTCTGTAGCTCCAGAAAATCCATTTCGAGTGCAGGGAGGTCAGATTCCAACAGCATCAGCAGTCCTTTTGTTAGCCTTTTTCAGAGTTTCGCTCAAGTCCCTCAATTTCAGCCAGAAATTACCTGAAATCACAGAAAAACACACAAACTCATAGTAAAGTCCAAAAATGTGAATTTAACATAAAAACTAATGAAAACATCCCTAAAAGTAGCTTGAACTTACTAAAAACTACCTAAAAACAATGCCAAAAAGCGTATAAATTATCCGCTCATAAAAAATCATTCATAATTAGTTTACAAATAAAAATAAGTAAAATAATTACACACACACACACACACACATACACACACACAACGTTCGAGTTGATATGCAGAATCATTCATAATTAGTTTACAAATAAAAACAAGTAAAATAATTACACACACACACACACACACACACACACACACACACACACACACACACACACACACACACACATATCTCAAATAGTTAACAACATATAGTTTTCCAGTTTTTATCAGAGTATAGATCTCAGTTAAAACACCCCTAGAAAAAGCTAGATAATAACTATATTCATATATATACATACAACATCCTAGGCCTTGACTTGTTCAAGAAGTTCCTAAGCTGGCCCCCAGGCTAGCCTAGACTCTATGTCCACCTAATCGCTCTGGACTACAAAAGCCAAGGATAACACATTCTAGGTCTTCAAACCTCGGGTCAGGTTAAACGTCATCAAAAGTGGAATGTCATCTACTACTCCTCTGCATGATTATACATTATCATGGGGAGTTCACTGGTGCTTCGTCAAGTAGCTACATATCAAGAACCTCGTATAGGGAATCTAAGTTAAAGTTAGTAGATAGATGATGAGCGGATAATTTGTACGCTTTTTGGCATTGTTTTTAGTATGTTTTTAGTATGATCTAGTTAGTTTTTAGTATATTTTTATTAGTTTTTAGTTAAAATTCACTTTTCTGGACTTTACTATGAGTTTGTGTGTTTTTCTGTGATTTCAGGTATTTTCTGGCTGAAATTGAGGGACCTGAGCAAAAATCTGATTCAGAGACTGAAAAGGACTACAGATGCTGTTGGATTCTGACCTCCCTGCACTCGAAGTGGATTTTCTGGAGCTACAGAAGCCCAATTGGCGCGCTCTCAAAGGCGTTGGAAAGTAGACATCCTGGGCTTTCCAGCAATATATGATAGTCCATACTTTGCCCAAGATTTGATGGCCCAAACCGGCGTTCAAAGTCACCCTCAGGAATTCCAGCGTTAAACACTGGAACTGGCACCAAAATGGGAGTTAAACGCCCAAACTGGCATAAAAGCTGGCGTTTAACTCCAAGAGAAGTCTCTGCATGAAAATGCTTCATTGCTCAGCCCAAGCACACACCAAGTGGGCCCGGAAGTGGATTTTTATGTCATTTACTCATTTCTGTAAACCTTAGGCTACTAGTTTTCTATAAGTAAGACCTTTTACTATTGTATTTGTATCTTTTGATCACTTTAGATCTCTAGATCATCTTTGGACGTCTAGTTCTTAGATCATTGGGAGGCTGGCCTCACGGCCATGCCTAGACCTTGTTCTTATGTATTTTCAACGGTGGAGTTTCTACACACCATAGATTAAGGTGTGGAGCTCTGCTGTACCTCGAGTATCAATGCAATTACTATTGTTCTTCCATTCAATTCCGCTTGTTCTTGTTCTAAGATATCACTTGTTCTTCAACTTGATGAATGTGATGATCCGTGACACTCATCATCATTCTCACCTATGAACGTGTGACTGACAACCACCTCCGTTCTACCTTCGATTGGGTGAATATCTCTTGGATTCCTGATTGCACGATGCATGGTTGATCACCTGACAATCGAGTGCTCGCCTGACAACCGAGCCAACCATTCCGTGAGATCAGAGTCTTCATGGTATAGGCTAGAACTGATGGCGGCATTCAAGAGAATCCGGAAGGTCTAACCTTGTCTGTGGTATTCTGAGTAGGATTCAATGATTGAATGACTGTGACGTGCTTCAAACTCCTAGCAGGCGGGGCGTTAGTGACAGACGCAAAAGAATCACTGGATTCTATTCCGGCCTGAACGAGAACTGACAGATGATTAGCCATGCTGTGACAGAGCATAGGAACATTTTCACTGAGAGGATGGGAGGTAGCCACTGACAACGGTGAAACCCTTGCATAAGCTTGCCATGGAAAGGAGTAAGAAGGATTGGATGAAGACAGTAGGAAAGCAGAGAGACGGAAGGGAAGGCATCTTCATGCGCTTATCTGAAGTTCCTACCAATGAATTACATAAGTATCTCTATCTGTATCTTTATATTTTCGCATCACCATACCCATTTGAGTTTGCCTGACTAAGATTTACAAGGTGACCATAGCTTGCTTCATACCAACAATCTCTGTGGGATCGACCCTTACTCGCGTAAGGTTTATTACTTGGACGACCCAGTACACTTGCTGGTTAGTTGTGCGAAGTTGTGTTTATGCCATGGTAGTGAGCACCAAGTCTTTGGCGCCATTACTAGGGATTATTAGAGTTGTGAAAAGTATTGATCACAATTTCGTGCACCAAGTTTTTGGCGCTGTTGCCGGGGATTGTTGAGTTTGGACAACTGACGGTTCATCTTGTTGCTTAGATTAGGTATTTTTTTTTCTTCAGAGTCTTAAGAATGAATTCTAGTGTTTCAAGGTGATGTTCTTATCATCACCAAAGCTGATTGATATTCATCAATTTAGCTCTTGAATGTAATGTTCTGCTGAAGCTTGGCTGACCATGTCTAATTCCTTTAGACTGAAGCTTTAGACTAACATTGCACGATTCCTGGAATTCTCATTAAGAACTTTGATACCTTTTTCCACTTAATTTTCGAAAAACACAAAAAAAAAATTGCAAAATCATAAAATCCAAAAAAAAAAAATTTCTTGTTTGAGTCTAGTGTCTCATTTTAAGTTTGGTGTCAATTGCATGCATTCATTCATGTGTCTTAAGGATCTTCAAGTAATTCTTGATGATTTTCGTGCTCTGATCTTTAAATTCAATTGACTTGAGTGTTTTATGTGTCTCATATGCATTCTCATTTTGTTAGTGTCAGTGGTATACAAACTGCTAAGTTTGGTGTCTTGCATGCATTGTTATTTGATTCTTGTTGCATTTTGATTTTTCCTTATTATTAAAAATCCAAAAATATTTTTTTATTTGTGTCTTCTCAAGTCAATACTACAGAGAAATTAAAGATTCAGAACATACAGCAGAGGAATTGCACAGAAAAGCTGGGCGTTCAAAACGCCCAGTGAAGAAGGACAGACTGGCGTTTAAACGCCAGCCAGGGTACCTGGTTGGGCGTTTAACGCCCAAAAGGGTATAGTTTTGGGCGTTAAACGCCAAAATGTGCACCATTCTGGGCGTTTAACGCCAGGATGGCTAAAGGGGGAAGATTTTGTTTTCAAATCAAATTTTTTTCAAGTTTTCAAAGTTTTTCAAAATCAAATCTTTTTCAAATCATATCTTTTCAATCATATGCTTTCAAAATTGATTTCTTTCTATTTTCAAAGATACTTGCTATCAATTAATGATTTGATTCAACATTTCAAGTATGTTGCCTTTTCTGTTGAGAAAGGTTTAATGTTTGAATCATATCTTTTCTTTTTAGCCAAGTTTTTAAAATCAAATCTTTTTTTTTAAAATGTTTTTCAAATCATATCTTCTCAATCACATCTTTTTAAAAAAAAAAACCAATCATCTCTTCTTAACCACATCTTTTTCAAAATAGTTTTCAATCAAATCTTTTTAATTTCTAATTTCAAAATCTTTTTCAAAAATCATTTGATTTCTTTTCCACTTTCATTTTCGAAAATCAAGTAGTATTTTCAAAAATGTTTTCAAAATCTTTTACTTAATTTTCGAAAATCACTTCTCTTCTTTTCACATCCTTCTATTTTATGGACTAACACTATTCCTTAATGCAAAATTTGAACTCCATCTTCTTTGATAAGTTCGAATTTTCTACCTCTGCCTTCTACTTTTCGTTTCCTCTGACACCTCAAGGAATCTCTATACTGTGACATAGAGGATTCCACATTTTCTTGTTCTCTTCTCTTTCTTATGAGCAGGAGCAAAGACAAAGGCATTCTTGTTGAGGCTGATCCTGAACCTGAAAGGACCTTGAAGAGAAAGCTAAGAGAAGCCAAAGCACAACTCTCTTTAGAGGACCAGACCGAATTCTTCAAAGAAGAAGAACACATGGCAGCCGAAAACAACAATGCCAACAATGCAAGGAAGGTGCTGGGTAACTTTACTGCACCTACTCCCGATTTCTATGGGAGAAGCATCTCTATCCCTGCCATTGGAGCAAACAACTTTGAGCTTAAGCCTCAATTAGTTTCTCTAATGCAACAGAATTGCAAGTTCCATGGACTTCCACTGGAAGATCCTCATCAGTTTTTAGCTGAGTTCTTGCAAATCTGTGACACTGTCAAGACTAATGGGGTTGACCCTGAGGTCTACAGACTTATGCTATTCCCTTTTGCTGTAAGAGACAGAGCTAGGACATGGTTGGACTCTCAACCTAAAGAAAGCCTGGACTCTTGGGAAAAGCTAGTCAATGCCTTCTTGGCAAAGTTCTTTCCACCTCAAAAATTGAGTAAGCTTAGAGTGGAAGTCCAAACCTTCAGACAGAAGGAAGGAGAATCCCTCTATGAAGCTTGGGAAAGATACAAACAATTAATCAGAAAGTGTCCCTCTGATATGCTTTCTGAATGGAGCATCATAGGTATTTTCTATGATGGTCTCTCTGAACTATCCAAGATGTCTTTGGATAGCTCTGCAGGAGGATCTCTTCATCTGAAGAAGACACCTACTGAAGCTCAAGAACTGATTGAAATGGTTGCAAATAACCAATTCATGTACACTTCTGAAAGAAATCCTGTGAACAATGGGACTAGTCAGAAGAAAGGAGTTCTTGAGATTGACACTCTGAATGCCATATTGGCTCAGAACAAAATATTGACTCAACAAGTCAATATGATTTCTCAAAGTCTGTCTGGAATGCAAAATGCACCAAGCAGTACTAAGGAGGCTTCATCTGAGGAAGAAGCCTATGATCCTGAGAACCCTTCAATGGAAGAGGTGAATTACATGGGAGAACCCTATGGAAACACCTATAATCCTTCATGGAGAAATCATCCAAATTTTTCATGGAAGGATCAACAGAGACCTCAACAAGGTTTCAACAATAATAATGGTGGAAGAAACAGGTTTAGCAATAGCAAGCCTTTTCCATCATCTTCTCAGCAACAGACAGAGAATTCTAAGTAGAATACCTCTGACTTAGCAACCATGGTCTCTGATCTGATCAAAACCACTCAAAGTTTCATGACTGAAACAAGGTCCTCCATTAGAAACTTGGAGGCACAAGTGGGTCAGCTGAGCAAGAAAATTACTGAACTCCCTCCTAGTACTCTCCCAAGCAATACAGAAGAAAATCCAAAAGGAGAGTGCAAGGCCATCAACATGGCCGAATTTTGGGAGGAAGAAGAGGTAGTGAACGCCACTGAGGAAGGCCTCACTGGACGTCCACTGGCCTCCAATGAGTTCCCCAATGAGGAACCATGGGAATCTGAGGCTCAAACTGAGACCATAGAGATTCCATTGGACTTACTTCTGCCATTCATGAGCTCTGATGAGTATTCTTCCTCTGAAGAGGATGAATATGTCACTGAAGAGCAAGTTGCTAAATACCTTGGAGCAATCATGAAGCTAAATGACAAGTTATTTGGAAATGAGACTTGGGAGGATGAACCTCCTTTGCTCACCAAAGAACTGGATGACTTGTCTAGGCAGAAACTGCCTCAAAAGAGACAGGATCCTGGGAAGTTTTCAATACCTTGTACCATAGGCACCATGACCTTCAAGAAGGCCTTGTGTGACTTAGGGTCCAGTGTAAACCTCATGCCTCTCTCTGTAATGGAGAAGTTAGGGATCTCTGAGGTGCAAGCTGCAAAAATCTCACTAGAGATGGCAGACAATTCAAGAAAACAAGCCCATGGACTTGTAGAGGATGTTCTGGTTAAAGTTGAAGAACATTACATCCCTACTGATTTCATAGTCCTAGAGACTAGGAAGTGCATGGATGAATCCATCATCCTTGGCAGACCCTTCCTAGCCACAGCAAGGGCTGTGATTGATGTTGATAGAGGAGAGTTGATCATTCAAGTGAATGAAGAATCCTTGGTGTTTAAGGCTCAAGGATATCCCTCTATCATCATGGAGAGGAAGCATGAAGAGCTTCTCTAAAAAACAGAGGCCCCACAGTCAAACTCCAAGTTTGGTGTTGGGAGGCCACAACCAAACTCTAAGTTTGGTGTTGAACCCCCACATTCAAACTCTAAGTTTGGTGTTGGGAGGTCCCAACATCGCTCTGAGCAATTCTGAGGCTCCATGAGAGTCCTCTGTCAAGCTAATGACATTAAAGAAGCGCTTGTTGGGAGGCAACCCAATGTTTTATAATTAACTATTTTCCTTTGTCATTTAATTTTTTTGTAGGTTGTTGATCATGAGAAGTCACAAAATCAATGAAAAAATCAAAAAACAGAATGAAAAACAGGAAGAAAAACAGCACACCCTGGAGGACGCACCTACTGGCGTTTAAACGCCAGTGAGGTTAGCAGATGGGCGTTTAACGCCCAGCCTGGCACCATTCTGGGCGTTTAACGCCAGAAAGGGGCACCAGACTGGCGTTAAACGCCAGAAAAGGGCAAGAAGCTGGCGTTAAACGCCAGAAATGGGCACCAGCCCGGCGTTTAACGCCAGAATTGGCACAAAACGAGATTTTGCTTGCCATTTGGTGCAGGGATGACTTTTCCTTGACACCTCAGGATCTGTGGACCCCACAGGATCCCCACCTACCCCACCACTCTCTCTCTTCTTCTTCACCCATTCACCAATCACCTCAACACCTCTTCCCCAAAAACCCTTCACCTATCAAATCCCATCTTTCTCTTCACCACTCACATCCATCCTTCATAAAACCCCACCTACCTCACCATTCAAATTCAAACCACTTTCCCACCCAAACCCACCCATACATGACCGAACCCTCCCTTCCCCCTCTCCTATATATACCCTCCTTCACTCCTTCATTTTCACACAACATACACACCACTTCTCCCCTTCTTGGCCGAAAATAAAAGCCATTCCTTTTCTCCTCATTTCTTCTTCTTCTCCTCTCTTCTTCCTTCTTTTGCTCGAGGACGAGCAAACATTTTAAGTTTGGTGTGGTAAAAGCATTGCTTTTTGTTTTTCCATAACCATTTATGGCATCCAAGGCCGGAGAAACCTCTAGAAAGAGGAAAGGGAAGGCAAAAGCTTCTACCTCCGAGTCATGGGAGATGGAGAGATTCATCTCAAGGGTGCATCAAGACCACTTCTATGAAGTTGTGGCCTTGAAGAAGGTGATCCCCGAGGTCCCTTTTTCACTCAAAAAGAGTGTATATCTGGAGATCCGACATGAGATCCGAAGAAGAGGTTGGGAAGTTCTTACCAACCCCATTCAACAAGTCGGAATCTTGATGGTTCAAGAGTTCTATGCCAATGCATGGATCACCAAGAACCATGATCAAAGTGTGAACCCGGATCCAAAGAATTATCTTACTATGGTTCGGGGGAAATACTTGGATTTTAGTCCGGAAAGTGTAAGGTTGGCATTCAATTTGCCCATGATGCAAGGAGATGAGCACCCTTACACTAGAAGGGTCAACTTTGATCAAAGGTTGGACCAAGTCCTCACAATCATATGTGAAGAGGGCGCCCAATGGAAGAGAGATTCAAGAGGGAAGCCGGTTCAATTGAGAAGGCATGACCTCCAACCCGTGGCTAGAGGATGGTTGGAGTTTATCCAACGCTCAATCATTCCCACTAGCAACCGGTCCGAAGTTACTCTAAACCGGGCTATCATGATTCATAGCATCATGATTGGAGAAGAAATAGAAGTTCATGAGGTTATAGCTCAAGAGCTTTATAAGGTGGCGGACAAGTCCTCTACCTTGGCAAGGTTAGCCTTTCCTCATCTCATTTGTCACCTCTGTTATTCAGTTGGAGTTGACATAGAGGGAGACATCCCCATTGATGAGGACAAGCCCATCACTAAGAAGAGGATGGAGCACACAAGAGACCCCACTCATCATGAGATCCCTGAGATTCCTCAAGGGATGCACTTTCCTCCACAAAACTATTGGGAGCAACTAAACACCTCCCTAGGAGAATTGAGTTCCAACATGGGACAACTAAGGATGGAGCATCAAGAACACTCCATCATCCTCCATGAAATTAGAGAAGATCAAAGAATCATGAGGGAGGAGCAACAAAGACAAGGAAGAGACATTGAGGAGCTCAAGCACTCCATAGGATCTTCAAGAGGAAGAAAGAGCCGCCATCACTAAGGTGGACCCGTTCTTTGATTTCCTTGTTCTTTATTCTTCTGTTTTTCGAATTTTATGCTTATGTTTATCTATGTTTGTGTCTTGTGATCATTAGTGTCTTAGTGTCTATGCCTTAAAGTTATGAATGACCTATGAATCCATCACCTCTCTTAAAAAAAAAAGTGCTTAATTGAAAAAGGAAAGAATTGCATGAATTTTGAATTTTATAACAGTTTAATTATTTTGATGTGGTGGCAATATTTTTGTTTTCTGAATGTATGCTTAAACAGTGCATATGTATCTTGAATTTGTGGTTCATGAATGTTGGCTCTTGAAAGAATGATGAAAAAGGAGACATGTTACTGAGGATCTGAAAAATCATTAAAATGATTCTTGAAGCAAGAAAAAGCAATGAAAAAAAAAACGAAAAAAAATAGAAAAGGGGAGAAAAAGAAAGAAAAAGAAATAAAGTTGTGATCCAAGGCAAAAAGAGTGTGCTTAAGAACCTTGGACACCTCTAATTGGGGACTCTAGCAAAGCTGAGTCACAATCTGAAAAGGTTCACCCAATTATGTGTCTGTGGCATGTATGTATCCGGTGGTAATACTGGAAGACAGAGTGCTTTGGGCCACAGCCAAGACTCAATAAGTAGCTTTGTTCAAGAATCATCATACTCTACTAGGAGAATCAATAACACTATCTAGATTCTAAGTTCCTAAAGAAGCCAATCATTCTGAATTTCAAAGGATAGAGTGAGATGCCAAAACTGTTCAGAGACAAAAAGCTAAAAGCCCCGCTCATCTAATTAATACTGATCTTCATAGATGTTTTTGGAATTCATTGCATATTCTCTTCTTTTTATCTTATTTGATTTTCAGTTGCTTGAGGACAAGCAACAATTTAAGTTTGGTGTTGTGATGAGCGGATAATTTGTACGCTTTTTGGCATTGTTTTTAGTATGTTTTTAGTATGATCTAGTTAGTTTTTAGTATATTTTTATTAGTTTTTAGTTAAAATTCACTTTTCTGGACTTTACTGTGAGTTTGTGTGTTTTTCTGTGATTTCAGGTATTTTCTGGCTGAAATTGAGGGACCTGAGCAAAAATCTGATTCAGAGACTGAAAAGGACTGCAGATGCTGTTGGATTCTGACCTTCCTGCACTAGAAGTGGATTTTCTGGAGCTACAGAAGCCCAATTGGCGCGCTCTCAACGGCGTTGGAAAGTAGACATCCTGGGCTTTCCAGCAATATATGATAGTCCATACTTTGTCCAAGATTTGATGGCCCAAACCGGCGTTCAAAGTCACCCTCAGGAATTCCAACGTTAAACGCTGGAACTGGCACCAAAATGGGAGTTAAACGCCCAAACTGGCATAAAAGCTGGCGTTTAACTCCAAGAGAAGTCTCTGCACGAAAATGCTTCATTGCTCAGCCCAAGCACACACCAAGTGGGCCCGGAAGTGGATTTTTATGTCATTTACTCATTTCTGTAAACCTTAGGCTACTAGTTTTCTATAAGTATGACCTTTTACTATTGTATTTGTATCTTTTGATCACTTTAGATCTCTAGATCATCTTTGGACGTCTAGTTCTTAGATCATTGGAAGGCTGGCCTCACGGCCATGCCTAGACCTTGTTCTTATGTATTTTCAACGGTGGAGTTTCTACACACCATAGATTAAGGTGTGGAGCTCTGCTGTACCTCGAGTATCAATGCAATTACTATTGTTCTTCCATTCAATTCCGCTTGTTCTTGTTCTAAGATATCACTTGTTCTTCAACTTGATGAATGTGATGATCCGTGACACTCATCATCATTCTCACCTATGAACATGTGACTGACAACCACCTCCGTTCTACCTTCGATTGGGTGAATATCTCTTGGATTCCTGATTGCACGATGCATGGTTGATCGCCTGACAACCGAGTGCTCGCCTGACAACCGAGCCAACCATTTCGTGAGATCAGAGTCTTCGTGGTATAGGCTAGAACTGATGGCGGCATTCAAGAGAATCCGGAAGGTCTAACCTTGTCTGTGGTATTCTGAGTAGGATTCAATGATTGAATGACTGTGACGTGCTTCAAACTCCTAGCAGGCGGGGCGTTAGTGACAGACGCAAAAGAATCACTGGATTCTATTCTGGCCTGAACGAGAACCGATAGATGATTAGCCATGCTGTGACAGAGCATAGGAACATTTTCACTGAGAGGATGGGAGGTAGCCACTGACAACGGTGAAACCCTTGCATAAGCTTGCCATGGAAAGGAGTAAGAAGGATTGGATGAAGACAGTAGGAAAGCAGAGAGACGGAAGGGAAGGCATCTTCATGCGCTTATCTGAAGTTCCTACCAATGAATTACATAAGTATCTCTATCTTTATCTTTATATTTTCGCATATCACCATACCCATTTGAGTTTGCCTGACTAAGATTTACAAGGTGACCATAGCTTGCTTCATACCAACAATCTCTGTGGGATCGACCCTTACTCGCGTAAGGTTTATTACTTGGACGACCCAGTACACTTGCTGGTTAGTTGTGCGAAGTTGTGTTTATGCCATGGTAGTGAGCACCAAGTCTTTGGCGCCATTACTAGGGATTATTAGAGTTGTGAAAAGTATTGATCACAATTTCGTGCACCAATAGACAGGGTGTAGACGCTGTCTGATCTTACGGTATTTACATATAAACAGAGAACGAAGTTTTCCCTAGACTTAGAAGACTACGCAGAGCGAAACTTTTTTGCGAAATGTTCACTGGCAGCTCACGAAAAAGTACTCCTGCCTCTAGCTGAAGGGGAAAAGAAGGGGTAAGAATTGGAGAGTTCTTAGTAGGGTCGGGGTTATTAGTTAAGTTCATTAATTCTGTGTTGTTTAACAGACAAATAATAGAATACAAAAAAGTAGTAAATAGACAAAGAATACAGAAAAACATTACACAGAAAGAGAATACATATAACACACATACACACAGAATACACAACAGAATAATATACACAAACAAGGATGATGCATGTCTAGTCATATGCAGGCCACGAGCTCATGTGTCAATTGACTACCCGCAACCGGACATTATCTAGGAACAAGTCCTAGATATAGCTTTCCATTGCATCAGTTGTATATTAGTCTAATGGTTGAAGCCACATCAGTTGACTTAAATATAGGTACCCCTAGAAAATAGTTCCCGCTACATCAGTTGCATACTGGTCGTATGGCCGAAATCACATCAGTTGACTTTAATATGCATACCCTTGGGAAATAATTCTCAGTTGTGGACATCCCCAGTAACATTTTCCTTTTCCTTTTTGTAAACCTTTTTTAGTTTTCTTCTTCTGTTTCACTTCTTTAGCCACTCCTTTCAGTTACCAGTTCTCAGTCTCTATTTCTGGTTATTAGGTGGCTTTGTCCTTTCTCTGATCTCTTTTAATTTCTTAACTAAATCATGTTCATTCACTTTCTATTTCTCTTCTTTACTTTCTTAACCGATTTTCAACTTCTCTACTTCTTTATTCTTTCTTTGTTTGTCTCTTTGACTTTTACTTTGCGAACTATTTCAGTTTTGGTGTGAATAATTAACATGTTCCAAGCATAGGTTCATTAAGTCTATGTTGAACCAGTTTAGATTTTCATATAATACCTAACCCTAAACGCAAATCAAATACTAACTATATTGCTCCTAGATCGCTTCTCTAATTGACATTTATGTTTACCGTTAAAGCTTTACCAACAGTTTCTTTGGTTTTTATCTTTTCTTCAACATTTTATCTTTCTTTTATCTGCTTTTCACTAACATGTTCTTACCACTCCCTAAGTGTCTTATGAAGGTAATTATGAGATTTTGAGCTTAAAGTTGCCTTCCTAATACTTTTAGAAAAAAATTGTCTTTTCACCATTATTTTATTATTAAATCATTTTTAAAAATATTTATTATGAATTTTTGAAAATTATATTTTTATCCCAAAATTTTATTAAATTATATTTTGACCCCTTAACTTTTGATATTTATACTTTAACCCACTAAACTTTAGCATTTATACTTTCCTCCCCAAAACATAAAAATATTTGCACTTTGACCCCTAACAAGATCAAAGAGCTGTTCTTAAGTATATTCAAAGTGTTTTTCGTATTCTTCGTAAGTTCTTTAAATTCTTTCTTCAAATATGACCCGTTTTTCAATCTTTTCGATAACCGATTTTTACCATAGATCAAACTAAATTAGCAGCCACTAAAACCCATAATTTCCAATTGATTTCAACATTAATTCATCACCAATTTAAGGCCTATATTTTGTTTTTCCAGCTGCATTCAAGAACATTTTTATAACTTAAATATCATCAAATTTCATCAAACTTTCAACAAACTTTCACCAAGAATAACTCATAAAAGCAATCAATTTCAAGCATAACCAAATCATACAACAATCATACAACTCAAACACAATTAATCAAGATTAATTTCACAGACTCTACCTTGATTTGCTGCTTTAATTTGGCTATCCTTCAAAGTTTTACTAGAGCACTTTTTTATACTAAATCACATCAAGAACAACATTAATTCCTTAGAACCTCAACTGATCGAATCTTAATCAACATGTTAGGATAGAATTTTTTGCCTTAAAATTTCTAGAAATGAAAGATTCTTACCTCACAAGTCATGCTAAGCAAGAGATCTATAGAGAAACATCAAGAAAACACAAGTTTAACAAGGTTTTCTTGTAACTGAACCAAGGAGGAGGAATGAGCAGCCACCTAACCTGGTTTTGATCCATGAAAAGTGACATAGATTTAAAGAATAAAAAGAGAGGATCACTTAATCAGTTTGAAATTTTGATTTGAGTTTTGGTTTGGAAGAAATCAAGATTTGAAGTCTTATGTGTTCAAAGTTTTCTCTCTTTTCTTTCTCTCTCTTATTTTCGGTCGTTCAAGGTGAAAATCAACAGCTTGGAATGTCTTGGGGTGAGAAAAAAACTTACTTGATTAAAATGGTTAAAAAAATATCTCAAGTATATATAATTACTAAAACTATATGTATTAGAGAGCACAGTTAACAACATATTTAGAGATTAAAATCTGAGCTACTAGTATAGATGATACCAGTAACATGATTCATATGAGAATAAAAGATATATCATGAGGCATCAGCATTGCTAAAGTCATCAGAGAATGCTGGTGTTAACCTGCACTAGTAGATTGTGAGCTCGGTTAAACTTATCTCCCGTTTTTAAGTAAAACAGATTAAATAATATTATAATATTCCTCAAAGATGTCTAATATTAATATAATAATAATATTATATTATTATTTTTCTTCTCTCATGAATTGAGTCTGGCTCGTCTAATCGAAGTGGCTCAAAAACTAGATTCTTCGCCACTATGTCATCGAGCTTATCTCAGTAAAGGTGCTAGCTTAGTGATGACATAATGATGATATAGATTGAGGTGCTTGATGATATAGCAGAGGTGCTTCTTTTACTGAACTGCCAAAAAATTCTGTTTCTTTAAAAAAGTCTCGTGTATCTAAAAACTAGGTTAATACATTGTCCTTATTCCATCCCCTTTTTTTTGTTTTAGACAAAAAACCCTAAACCTCCTTTCTGAAGCAGCTTTGCCATTAGGTCATAGTGCCACCACCTCAACCACCACGCTGTTCGAGTTACTACCATGTCGAAAAAATCTTTTGCGCTCCCACTATCTCCAGCTAAGTGAGTAATGAGTTTAGAGCAAGGTTCTGAAAATCGGTTCGAATCGACAGGTAGAACCGGTCAAACCGGGAACCGATGGAAATGCCAGTTCGGATCAATGCCAAAACCGCAAGATTAGAAAGCCATCGTTGGACTGCCAAACCGGCTGAGAACCGGTCGATCAAACCGAACCGTAAACGGGCCGGTTTTTGAGAATTTAGCAAAAGTGCAGAACACAACCGTTTGAATGCACTAAACCCCCCATTTTCCCATTGTGCATTACGCGATTACCCTGCCCTCCCAACCCAGGAACCCTAGCAACTGATAAACCCCATTTTTAGGGTTTATCTTGTATTGAATTTAGAGGGTTTTGTCAACTTGTCTCCCATTTATTCACTAAAATAACATGACTTTGTAAATTCTCCTTTAATTGTGCTTAAGAATGAAAACATGCTTTTTGGGTCTTAAAATAGCTAAATTTAATTCACCTTGATTCCATTAGATGCCTTGATATGTCTGTTAAGTAATTTCAGGTTTAGGAGGCAAAGATTGGATTTAAGGGAACGAAGGAAAAGCATGTAGAAATGGAGAACTCATGAAGAAATGAAGGAATCGCAAAGCTGTCAATCCTGACCTCTTTGCACTTAATCGATCATAACTTGAGCTACAGAGGTCTAAATGAGACGCTTCTAGTTGCGTTGGAAAGTTAACATCTGGGGCTTCAAAATAATATAAAATTTGTTATAGTTTCCTGGCGTTTAGAGATGTGTACGCGTGATGTACATGTACATATGAGAGCTGCACGTGACTCACTAAAGGCAACTCGTGGCTAGCGATTTCTGAAGCATTTTGGGCCCAATCCAACTCATTTCTGATGCTATTTAACCCAAGGATTGAAGAGGGATGAACCATCTAGTTAGTTAATTAGTTTTAGTTTAGTTTTCATGAGGCTTTAGTTAGTTTCTAGAGAGAGAAGCTCTTTTTTCTCTCTAGAATTAGGGTTCTTAGGTTTAGATCTAGATCTACTTCTTCTACCTCTTCTCTTTTGCTTTAATTTTCCTTTTTCATCTTTAATTGTTCTCTTGTAGTTGTAGCATTCTACTTCTCTTGTAGTTCTTTGTATTGTTAATTATAGTCTATGAATTCTTTTATAGATCTACATTTCTTCTCAATGTAATTGGTAAGTTCTTTGTTGTTTCATGATTGTTTTGCCTTTCTATTATTAATCTCTTGCTTTTGTAGTTGTAGATTCCTTTAATTCTTGCAATTAATAATGTTTGCCTTTATTGCCTTCTATGTGTTTGTTGAAATGTTTCTTCTAGTTATGAGTTAGATTTTTGTTCCCCTTGGCCTAGGTAGAGTAATTAGTGACACTTGAGTTATCAAACTCTCTTGTTGATTGATAATTAGAGATTGCTAATTGACTTGAATGCCACTAAACCTAGTCTTTCCTTAGTAGTTAGCTAGGCCTTGTGGCATCAAGTTAATTCATCCACTTGAATCTCCTCCTTGGTTAGAGGTTAACCAAGTGGGAGCAATGAACAATTCTCATCACAATTGATAAGGATAACTAAGATAAGCTTTCTAGTTCTCACACCTTGCCAAGAGCTCTCTTACTTGCTAGCTTATTTCCTTTGCCATTTATATTTCTTGTCTATTACCTCAAAACCCCAAACATACTTCATAACCAATAACAAGACACTTTATTGCAATTCCTAGGGAGAACGACCCGAGGTTTGACTACTTCGGTTTATATTTTTAGGGGTTTGTTACTTGTGACAACCAAATTTTTGTATGAAAGGATTTTAGTTGGTTTAGAAACTATACTTGCAATGAGGATTTATTTGTGAAATCTTTACCAACCAAAAATTCATTCATCAAAATGGCGCCGTTGCCAGGGAGTTGCAATTGTGTGCCTTGTTATTGGTTATTGTATATATGTGAATATTGTGAATATGTTTGCCTTTTGTTTCCTTGTTAGTTCTTGCTAGTTCTAGGATTTGGTTTTCTTTGTTTCTTATTAGATTTTGTTTTCATTTTCTCTTGCTATCATGAATTCTCACTTTGGCTATGAGTTTAGTTCTAACTATGTTGTAGGCAATGGGAGCTTCAATGAAGATGTATATCAAGGATAGAACAATCAAGATTAGAAGGAGCCACAAGCTTATAGACAACCTTCTTAGCAACAACCTCCTCCGGTCTCATATAGGTATAACTCCAATCCTATTGCATATTAATCTAATGGATGTGGTAGCCCTTGTTGTACATGTCACCAACCACCACCACATGCCTATGGACCACCTCCTCAACATAGCCTTCAACCATACTCACAAGCCCCTTTTTACCAAACACCTCCATTTGACCCTAATCCTTATCCACTATACCAACCACATTTTAAACCATATGAGTCACACATAGAACCACCACCATTCCAATATCAATACTCCTAAGAACCACCTCAATATACACCACCACCTTACCAAGAGGAACCACTTTCCTATCATGAATCCTTCCTCCAAAATGATGAACCCTCCTATCCACCCCAAGCCTCAATGGATGAAGTGATTTTATTCTTTCAAAGGCAAGAAGAGATGAAAAGGGGGGGTACAAGAATCCATGGCCACCTTGGCCGATGTAGTAAATCGGTTAGCCTCCCAATGCTTGAGCACTTAGGGCACTCCCATAGCCACATGTGGAGAATCAATTGAAGAGCATAGCATGAAGGAAAGATTGGAAATTCCGGTGGAAAAGGAGGAATGTTGCTTTGTGTTAGAACAATTGGAGGAACCTATAATTATTGAAGAAAAGGAAAAAGTGGTTGAAGACTTAGAAGATGCGAAACCTCCATGGGAATCTAGAGTCATAGAAAACCCCTCCAAGAAAGTTGAATTTGATATTGAGGAAGAGAGTGCACAACCTCCAAAACAATTATTAAATGAAGACTTGGAAGGACTAAAGCGAGAATTGAGTTCCCTTGGTGATGAAGATCATGCCTCAAACCTTCTTGGTGAAGAATCCTTTGAACTTGAAGAAACTTCTCTCGATGAGATAGAGAGCAATGTGGAGGTAGATTTCTATAATCCTTCCATTTAAGACTTGAGTGATGGAGAAGAGCTAGATGGAATTGACGAACAAAGGATTGAAATTAAAAAAGTTTGTAAAGAGGTGGAGGTAATTAGGGAAGAACATAAGGGAGTAGAACTTGCAAGGACATTGGAAATACCTCTCCCAAGCCATCACCATCCATTTTTTCATTCAAGTGGGTAAATTCCTTATACTTAAGCTTTAAGATTCCCCTTGAATACGGTTTGCTTGAGACAGATGGTCAACTTAGACATATTTGTGGCTTTAAGAGCAAAAGGGAGATGGTTAGTGGTTGGCATTGTAAATCAAGGTTTATTATGGTTAGATGCTCAAAGCTTAATTACAAGGGTTGGTGTAGGACTAGATTGCTTAGGTCTAGGATGATGTTTGGTCACTTCATTGAGAATTCATCTTGCTTGTCACCCAGATGGACTAATAATGATCAACTTCAATACGGGTATGAAAAAAAAGTGTGGGATCTCGGATTACAAGAAGAGGATCGCCTTTGGGAGCCCCAAGCTTGTGAAGAACTCCATCAAGGCTTGGTGCAACTCATAAGAAATCTTGGGACACAATGGAGAACCAAGCATTGGTGGGAGTTCCAAGAAGAATTCAAGCACAAGCCACCTTGATAAAGAGCTCCCCATAAGTCCAACTTAAGGACAATAAATAAAAGTGCTAGGTGGGAGACACCCCACCATGGTAAAATCCTTTCATTTTCTCTTTTGTAAATATTGGTAAAATTAGTTTAATTTCATGTTTTGTTTAGTTTGTTGAGTTTATTTGGTAGTTTAGTAGGTTAAATAAGGTTTTATGGTGTTTTGGTAGCTGTTTAGAGGTTTGGAATGCTTGGTTTGGTGCAAAAACATGAAAAATTTTGAAAAACAGAGCACCAACTCACGCGTACGCGCCATGCACGTGTACGCGCCATGCACGTGTACGCGTACCCCGAGCATTTTTGACCATCCACGCGCACGCATGCTACACGCGTACGCGTAGATCGAGAAGTTTCACCCCTCCATATATTGACCCGAGAGTTGTGCCTGCACTGCGCGAACATTGTGCCCCTAGCACAAACCAACCTGCGCGTACACGTACTCTACGCGTACGCGTCACTTCCATTTCACCACCACCCATGCGCACGCGTGACATACGCGTACGCGTGGCTTGCCTTCCTTTATCATCTTCTTTTTTCTCTTCTTCTCATTTCTTTCCTTCTCTTTTCTTCTTCCCTTCTCCAACACCCCCCACCCAACACTTCCAAACACCATTTCTAACCACTTCTTTTAGTTAGTTAGTTAATTAGTTGTTTAGTTAGTTTAATTTTCATTTCATTTTCTTTTTTTCATACTAAGTGTTGGATTATTAATCTTGTTTACTATTCATTGCTGCTAATCATTGATAAGATGTTATCTTAATATCATTGTTGTTAATATTCATTGTTGGATTTTATTGTTGAGGTTATAATTTGCTACTTGGTCTTGAACTTTTTATGACTAACTTTTGTGAACACCAAGTGAGTGACATTGCCTTAAAGCTTTCTAGATCTTTTGAATTGCATGATTTGGCCACCATGTGATTTGAATCTTTTTCTTTGATTAGGAAATTTCTTGATATTGGATGTTGTACATTTACCTTAATGCATTGTACTTCTTGATCATATGCATCCATATGTTTTTAGCTTGAATGCTTTCATGCTTCTTTATTGCTTGTTTGGTTGTTTTAACCCACAAGTTTAGAGCATCTTAAGCACACTAGAATGAGTGAAGTGCATGCTCCCTTTTGTATAATTTGTGACACAGCTTTGTATGCTAGTGTGTGTTCTAGACTGCATACATCTTAGAACTCACGCACCTATTTCTCACAAATGTCACACTAGTTCACTCACTCAATTCTAGTTCTTTTCCTCATTCCAACAATTTATGCTTCCCTGCTTTTGTGTCTACTTGCCTTCTTATCCTGTTTTCTATTTTTAAGATGAATCATTTTAAGCAAAAACGGAAGTGAAAAAGAACATGCAGCAACCGGTTGACCTACCAGCTGAAGGTAGCAACTCGGAGAGTCACCGTACCCCCTTGCTCATCTTTGAGTGCACCGAGGACGGTGCAAACTTTTAAGTGTGGTGAGGTCGTCCGACCGGTCGGCGATTTTGGGTGACAAGTTTCTAATCCCAACACTTTTGCATTTCATTTTTTAGGTCTTTTAGGATTTTTACTTGCATTTTCTTATTTTGCATATCCATGTATAATAAGCTTAGTCAAAATCATGATATTTTTCAGAAAAACATTCCTAATAGGGCATTGACACCTCAATTGATTTGAGTGAAGAAAAAAAAACTTTTCATAGGACTTGCTTGAAATATATATTGTGGATCATGTTTTTTGAGCTAAGAACACAAGCATGTGAGACTTGAGCCTAATGGTGTGGTTACATCTTATAACCACTTATCTTCCTTCTTGTGTGCAGTGTTCTCTTCCTATGATTGTGATCTTTGATTTGTTTGATTCTTTAATTCCATTATTTTGTGTATTCATGCATTTACATGATTGAGGCCATCATTTCATTAGCTCACTTACCCAAATAGCCTTACCTTTTTATCAACCTTTGTTAGCCAACTTTGAGCCTATGATTAACACACTTGTTCTTTATTTTAGCACATTACAAGCCCAAAGCAAAAAATAATAAATGTCCTTTATTTGGATCTTTGATTAGCTTAGGCTAGTGTGTGTGTCATTCAAATGTGGGAAAACTTGGGACATTGGTTAGGATAAAAGGAGTATTTTTGTTTTTTGTTGTAAATATTGGGATTGGGTACATACTCATGTATTAATCAAATGTTAGACCTTATGCATTGATGTTCTTGTATATTGCTTGAAAGAAAAAAATAATAAATAAATATGAGAAAAACAAAAAGAAAAAGTGGAAAAGAAAAGAAAAGAAAAAAAAAACAGAAAGAAAAAGAAAAAAAATGAAAGAATAAAAAGGGGACAAAATACCCCAAAGTAAAGTTCAATAAAGTCAATGCATATGAGTTAGTGATAAAAAAGAGAATGCATGAGTATGTGAAAAAGTAAAGAATGGGTAGTTAGGTTAGCACTTAATTGTATAGGTTGTCATAGGTTAGGTGGGAAGTCTAAGCTTATCAAAGACTCAAATTTCAAGTCCACTTAACCAAATATACATCCTACCTTGACCCTAGCCCCATTACAACCTATGAAAAGACCTCATGATGAATGTATGCATGCATGAAATAATTGTTGATTGTTAGATGAGAAATAAATCTTGAAAAGCATTATTAGGGAAGAATTGAGTGAATCAACCCTAAACACTTGAGCGAATAGAGTGTAAACACGACCGGTGAGGGTTCGATTGCTCAATTACATGGTTTCACCTAGAATCATCACTTTTCTTGCAAGTTTGTAAAAATATTTAATAACTCACTTCAATTGTGGATTTGATTTGATTGCTATCGCTTTAGCCCTTATGCTTATATATGTTCTCTTGGGAATTGATTTATTTTGACCAAGCAATTGCATTCATTTAGATAGTTGCATGTAGATAGGTTGCATTTAGTTAGTTTGCATTAAGTAAAGGTTGATACCCTTTGTTTTCTTCTTGATTTTAGCATGAGGACATGCTATTATTTAAGTGTAGGGAGGTTGATAAATCCCATTTTCAGGATTTATCTTGTGTTAAATTTAGAGAGCTTTGTCAACTTGTCTCCAATTTATTCACTAAAATAGCATGATTTTGTAAATTCTCCTTTAATTGTGCTTAAGAGTGAAAACATGCTTTTTGGGTCTTAAAATAGCTAAATTTAATTCACCTTGATTCCATTAGATGCCTTGATATGTTTGTTAAGTGATTTCAGGTTTAGGAGGCAAAGATTGGAATTAAGGGAACGAAGGAAAAGAAATCGCAAAGCTGTCAATCCTGACCTCTTTGCACTTAATCGATTATAACTTGAGTTACAGAGGTCCAAATGAGGTGGTTATAGTTGTGTTGGAAAGCTAACATCCGGGGCTTCAAAATGATATAAAATTTGCCATAGTTTTCTGGCGTTTAATGACGCGTACACGTGATGTATGCGTACACGTGAGAGTTGCACGTGACTCACTAAAGGCAACTCATGGCCAGCGATTTCTGAAGCATTTTGGGCCCAATCCAACTCATTTTTTATGCTATTTAACCCAAGGATTGAAGAGGGATGAATCATCTAGTTTGTTAATTAGTTTTAGTTTAGTTTTCATGAGGCTTTAGTTAGTTTCTAGAGAGAGAAGCCCTCTCTTCTCTCTAGAATTAGGGTTCTTAGGTTTAGATCTAGATATACTTCTTCTACCTCTTCTCTTTTGCTTTAATTTTCCTTTTTCATCTTTAATTGTTCTCTTGTAGTTGTAGCATTCTACTTCTCTTGTAGTTCTTTGTATTTTTAATTGTAGTTTATGAATTCTTTTGTAGAACTACATTTCTTCTCAATGCAATTGGTAAGTTCTTTGTTGTTTCATGATTGTTTTGCCTTTCTATTGTTAATCTCTTGCTTTTGTAGTTGTAGATTCCTCTAATTCTTGTAATTAATAATGTTTGCCTTTATTGCCTTCTATGTGTTTGTTGAAATGTTTCTTCTAGTTATGAGTTAGATTTTTGTTCCCCATGGCCTGGGTAGAGTAATTAGTGACACTTGAGTTATCAAACTCTCTTGTTAATTGATAATTAGAGATTGCTAATTGACTTGAATGCCACTAAACCTAGTCTTTCTTTAGGAGTTAGCTAGGTGGTAGGCAAAATTGTGATTTTTGATAATGGCATTTATGTTCGTTCTCTCCCTGGTAATGGCGCCAAAAACTTGGTGCATGATACCATGGTCCAAACATAACTTCACAACTTCGCACAACTAACCAGCAAGTGCACTGGGTCGTCCAAGTAAAAAATCTTACGTGAGTAAGGGTCGATCCCACGGAGATTGTTGGTATGAAGCAAGCTATGGTCATCTTGTAAATCTCAGTTAGGCAGATAATAAATGGTTATGGGGTTTTCGAATAATAATAATAAATAAACAGAAAATAAAGATAGAAATACTTATGTAAATCATTGGTAAGAATTTCAGATAAGTGTATGGAGATGCTGTGTTCCTTTAGGATCTCTGCAACATACTTCTTTCATACTTTCAATCCATCTTACTACTTTCCATGGCAAGCTGTATGTAGGGCATCACCGTTATCAATGGCTACATCCCATCCTCTCAGTGAAAAAGGTCCAAATGCTCTGTCACGGCACGGTTAATCATCTGTCAGTTCTCGATCATGTCGGAATAGAATCCATTGATTCTTTTGCATTTGTCATCACGCCCAACAATCGCGAGTTTGAAGCTCGTCACAATCATTCAATCCCTGAACCCTACTCGGAATACCACAGACAAGGTTTAGACTATCCAGATTCTCATGAATGCCGCCATCAATTCTAGCTTATACCACGAAGATTCTGATTGAGGAATCCAAGAGATATGCGCCTGGTCTAAGGTAAAACAGAAGTGGTTGTCCGTCACGCGTTCATGGGTGAGAATGATGATGAGTGTCACGGATCATCACATTCGTCATGGTGAAGTGCAACGAATATCTTAGAACAGGAATAAACTGAATTGAATAGAAAATAGTAGTAATTGCATTAAAACTTGAGGTATAGCAGAGCTCCACACCCTTAATCTATGGTGTGTAGAAACTCCACAGTTGAAAATACATAAGTGATGAAGGTCCAGGCATGGCCAAATGGCCAGCCCCCATGAACGTCATCAATAGTATCCTAAAATGAATAATGGAATAAAATTGAGACCAAAGATGTGGTCAAAAGACCGAATGGTCAAAGACACCTAGTACAATAGTAAAATGTTCTATTTATACTAGACTAGCTACTAGGGTTTACAGAAGTAAGTAATTGATGCAGAAATCTACTTCCGGGGCCCACTTGGTATGTGCTTGGGCTGAGCTTGAGCTTTACACGTGCAGAGGCTTCTTTTGGAGTTGAACGCCAAGTTGTAACATGTTTTTGGCATTCAACTCTGGTTCGTGACGTTTTTCTGGCGTTTGACTCCAGAATACAGCAGAAACTGGCGTTGAGCGCCAGTTTACATCGTCTAATATCGAATAAAGTATGGACTATTATATATTGCTGGAAAGCTCTGGATGTCTACTTTCCAACACCATTGAGAGCGCGCATTTGGAGTTCTGTAGCTCCAGAAAATATATTTCGAGTGCAGGGAGGTCAGAATCCAACAGCATCAGTAGTCCTTTGTTAGCCTTCTTATCGAGTTTTGCTCAGGTCCTCTGCCAGAAAATACCTGAAATCACAGAAAAACACACAAACTCATAGTAAAGTCTAGAAATGTGAATTTAGCATAAAAACTAATGAAAACATCCCTAAAAGTAGCTAGATCCTACTAAAAACTTCCTAAAAATAATGCCAAAAAGCGTATAAATTATCCGCTCATCACAACACCAAACTTAAATTGTTGCTTGTCCCCAAGCAACTAAAAATCAAATAGGATAAAAAGAAGAGAATATACTATAAATCTCAAAATATCAGTGCATATTTGTTTTAATTAGATGAGCGGGACTTGTAGCTTTTTGCTTCTGAACAGTTTTGGCATCTCACTTTTTCCTTTGAAGTTTAAAATGATTGGCATCTATAGGAACTTAGAATTTCAGATAGTGTTATTGATTCTCCTAGTTAAGTATGTTGATTCTTGAACATAGCTACTTTTATGAGTCTTGGCCGTGGCCCTAAGCACTTTGTTTTCCAGTATTACCACCAGATACATAAATGCCACAGACACATAACTGGGTGAACCTTTTTAGATTGTGACTTAGCTTTGCTAAAGTCCCCAATTAGAGGTGTCCAGAGCTCTTAAGCACACTCTTTTTGCTTTAGATCATGACTTTAACCACTCAGTCTCAAGCTTTTCACTTAGACATGCATGTTACAAGCACATGGTTAGGGACAGCTTGATTTAGCCGCTTAGACCTGGATTTATTTCCTTGGGCCCTCCTATCCATTGATGCTCAAAGCCTTGGATCCTTTTTACCCTTGCCTTTTAGTTTTAAGGGCTATTGGTTTTTTCTGCTTGCTTTTTTTCTTTTTCTTTCTATTTTTTTCGCCACTTTTTTTTTCTCACAAGCTTTTGCTTTTTCACTGCTTTTTCTTGCTTCAAGAATCAAATTTATAATTTTTCAGATTATCAGTAACATTTCTCTTTGTTCATCATTCTTTCAAGAGCCAACCATTTTAACATTCATAAACAAGATAAAAAATATGCACTGTTCAAACATTTATTCAGAAAACAAAAAGTATTGTCACCACATCAATATAATTAAACTAAATTCAAGGACAAATTCGAAACTTATGTACTTCTTGCTCTTTTAAATTAGAAACATTTTTCATTTAAGAGAGGTGAAGAATTCATGGAATTATTTATAGCCTTAAGACATAGTTACTACATACTAATGATCATGAAGTAGAGACACAAAACATAAACAAACATATAGCATAAAAACCGAAAAATAGAGAAATAATAACAAGGAATGAGTCCACCTTAGTGATGGTGGCACTTTCTTCTTGAAGAACCAATGATGTCCTTGAGCTCTTCTATATCTCTTCCTTGCCTTTGTTGCTCCTCCCTCATTGCTCTTTGATTTTCTCTAATTTCATGGAGAATGATGGAGTGCTCTTGATGTTCCACCCTTAATTGATCCACATTGTAACTCAAGTCTTCTAGAGAAGTGTTGAGTTGTTCCCAATAATTATTGGGAGGAAAGTGCATCCCTTGAGGCATCTCTGGGATTTCTTGGTGATGAGCTTCCTCATGCGTCTCTTGGGATCCATGAGTGGGCTCTCTTATTTGCTCTATCCTCTTCTTAGTGATGGGCTTATCCTCCTCAATGGGGATGTCTCCTTCTATGATAACTCCATCTGAGTAACATAGATGGCAAATAAGATGAGGAAAAGCTAGCCTTGCCATGGTGGAGGACTTTTCGGCAATTTTGTATAATTCAAGGGAGATGACTTTATGAACTTCTACTTCCTCTCCATTCATGATGCTATGAATCATGATGGCCCGATCCACAGTAACTTTGGATCGGTTGCTAGTGGGGATGATGGAGCGTTGGATAAACTCCAACCATCCTCTAGCCACAGGCTTGAGGTCCAGTCTTCTTAATTGAACTGGCTTGCCTTTGGAGTCTCTTTTCCATTGAGCTCCTTCCACACATATGTCCATAAGGACTTGGTCCAACCTTTGATCAAAGTTGACCCTTCTAGTGTAGGGGCGTGCATCTCCTTACACCATGGGCAAGTTGAACGCCAACCTCACATTTTTCAGACTAAAATCTAAGTATTTCCCCCGGACCATTGAAAGATAATTATTTGGATTCGGGTTCACACTTTGATCATGGTTCCTAGTGATCCATGCATTGGCATAGAACTATTGAACCATTAAGGTTCCGACTTGTTGAATGGGGTTGGTCAGAACTTCCCAACCTCTTCTTTGGATCTCATGTCGGATCTCCGGATACTCATTTTTCTTGAGCTTGAAAGGGACCTCAGGGATCACCTTCTTCTTGGCCACAACTTCATAGAAGTGGTCTTGATGGGCTTTGGAGATGATCTCTCCATGTTCTATGACTCGGAGGTGGAAGCTTTTGTTTTCCCTTTCCCTTTTCTAGAGGTTTCTCCGGCCTTAGGTGCCATCAGTGGTTATGGAAAAACAAAAAAAGCTATGCTTTGACCACACCAAACTTAGAATATTGCTCGTCCTCGAGCAAGAGAAGAAAGAAGAAGAAGAAGAAGAAGAAGAAAAATATGGAGGAAAGGGAGAAGTGTGTGGTTTCGGCCAAGGTGAAGAAGAGAGGGTTGTGGTTTATGAAAATGAAGAAGGATAAAGGGGCTTATATAGTGAGGGGAGAGGGAGTAGGCTTGGCTATTTAGGGTGGGTTTGGGTGGGAAAGAGATTTTGAATTTTGAAGGTAGGTGGGGTTTTTGGGGAAGAGTGGATGGATGTGAGTGGTGAAGAGGTGATGAGGAAGAGAGATTGAGGTGATTGGTGAAGGGTTTTGTGAAGAGTGTTTATTGGGTTGTGTGAAAAAGAGAGAGAGAGAGAGAGAGGGTGAGTTGAGGTAGGTGGGGATCCTGTGGGGTCCACAGATCTTGAGGTGTCAAGGATTTATATCCCTGCACCAATGAGGCATGTAAAACACCCTTTGCATGCAATCCTGGCATTCAACGCCAGATTGATGCTTGTTTCTGGCGTTGAACGCCAGCTTCATGCTTGTTTTGGGCGTTCAACGCCCATTTGCAGCATGTTTCTAGCGTTGCACGCCAGTTCCATGCTTGTTTTTGGCGTTCAGCGCCAGCTCTCCTCAGGGTGTATTCCTGGCGTTTAAACGCCAGGATATTGCTTGTTTCTGGCATTCAACGCCAGATCCATACTCTGTTCTGGTGTTGAATGCCAGCCAGATGCTCCTTACTGGCATTTAAACGCCAGTAAGCTCTTCCTCCAGGGTGTGCTTTTTCTTCTGCTGTTTTTGATTCTGTTTTTAATTTTAGTATTTATTTTGTGACTCCACATGATCATGAACCTAATAAAACATAAAGAAAAAATAAAATAAAAATAAAATTAGATAAATAAAAATTGGGTTGCCTCTCAATAAGCGCTCTTTTAATGTCACTAGCTTGACAGTGGGCTCTCATGGAGCCACACAGGTGATCAGGTCAATGTTGTAGACTCCCAACACCAAACTTAGAGTTTCGATGTGGGGATTCAACACCAAACTTAGAGTTTGGCTGTGGCCTCTCAACACCAACCTTAGAGTTTGATTGTAGGGGCTTTGTTTGACTCTGTACTAAGAGAAGCTTTTCATGCTTCCTCTCCGTGGTTGCATAGGAACACCCTTGGGTTTTAAACACAAGGTAGTCCCCATTCAATTGAAGGACTAATTCTCTTCTGTCAACATCAATCACAGCTCCTGCTGTGGCTAGGAAAGGTCTTCCAAGGATGATGCATTCATCCTCCTCCTTCCTAGTGTCTAAGATTATGAAATTAGTAGGGATGTAAAGGCCTTCAACCTTTACCAACACGTCCTCTACCAAACCATAAGCTTGTCTTACTGACTTGTCTGCCATTTGTAATGAGAATATGGCAGGCTGTACCTCAATGATCCCCAGCTTCTCCATTACAGAGAGTGGCATAAGATTTATGCCTGACCCTAGGTCACACAGAGCCTTCTCAAAGGTCATGGTGCCTATGGTACAGGGTATTAGGAATTTGCCAGGATCTTGTCTCTTTTGAGGTAATGTTTGCTGAATCCATGTATCTAGTTCATTAATGAGCAAGGGAGGTTCATCTTCCCAAGTCTCATTACCAAACAATTTGGCATTCAGCTTCATGATGGCTCCTAGATATTGAGCAACTTGCTCTCCAGTTACATTTTCATCCTCTTCAGAGGAAGAATAGTCTTCAGAGCTCATGAATGGTAGAAAGAGATTTAATGGGATCTCTATGGTCTCTATATGAGCCTCAGATTCCTTCAGGTCCTCAATAAGGAACTCCTTCTTGCCTGGGAGACGTCCCATGAGATTTTTCTCATTGAGATTCACGTCCTCCCCTTCCTCTCTAGGTTCGGCCATTTTGATTATATCAATGGCCTTGCACTCTCTTTTTGGATTCTCTTCAGTATTGCTTGGGAGAGTACTAAGAGGAGTTTCAGTGACTTTCTTACTCAACTGGCCCACTTGTGCCTCCAAATTTCTAATGGAGGACCTTGTTTCACTCATGAAACTTAAAGTGGCCTTAGACAGATCAGAGACTAAGTTTGCTAAATTAGAAGTGCTCTGCTTAGAATCTTCTGTCTGTTGCTGAGAAGATGATGGATAAGGCTTGCTGTTGCTGAGTCCATTTCTTCCACCATTATTAAAGCCTTGTTGAGGCTTTTGTTGATCCTTCCATGAGAAATTTGGATGATTTCTCCATGATGAATTATAGGTGTTTCTATAAGGTTCACCCATATAATTTACCCCTGCTATTATAGGGTTTTCAGGATCATAAGCTTCTTCTTCAGGAGAGGCCTCTTTAGTACTGTTGGATGTATTTTGCCATCCATTCAGACTTTGAGAAATCATGTTGACTTGCTGAGTCAACATTTTGTTCTGAGCCAATATGGCATTCAGAGCATCAATTTCAAGAACTTCCTTCCTTTGAGGCGTCCCAGTACCCACGGAATTCCTTTCAGAAGTATACATTAATTGGTTATTTGCAACCATGTCAATGAGTTCTTGAGCTTCTGTAGGCATTTTCTTTAGGTGAATGGATCCACCTGCAGAATGGTCCAGTGACATCTTAGAGAGCTCAGATAAACCATAATAGAATATATCCAGAATGGTTCACTCTGAAAGCATGTCAGAAGGACACCTTTTGGTCATCTGCTTGTATCTTTCCCAAGCTTCATAGAGGGATTCACCATCTTTTTGTTTGAAAGTCTGAACATCCACTCTAAGCTTGCTCAACTTTTGAGGAGGAAAGAACTTAGCCATGAAGGCCGCGACCAGCTTATCCCATGAGTCCAGGCTATCTTTAGGTTGTGAATCCAACCATATTCTAGCTCTGTCTCTTATAGCAAAGGGGAAAAGCATGAGCCTGTAGACTTCAGGATCTACTCTATTAGTCTTAACAATCTCACAGATCTGTAAAAACTCAGTTAAAAACTGGTAGAGATCTTCTGATGGAAGTCCATGGAATTTCCAGTTCTGTTGTAGTAGAGCAACTAGTTAAGGTTTCAGCTCAAAATTGTTTGCTCCAATGGCAGGGATTGAGATGCTTCTTCCATCAAATTTGGAAGTAAATGTAGTATAGTCACCAAGCATCCTCCTTGCATTATTATTTTCGGCTGCCATCTCCTCTTCCTTTTCGAAAATTTCTGTAAGGTTGTCTCTGGACTGTTATAAGTTAGCTTCTCCTAGTTTCTTCTTCAGAGTCTTTTCAGGTTCAGGATCTGCTTCAACAAGAATATTCTTGTCCTTGCTCCTGCTCATATGAAAAAGAAGGAAACAGAAAATAATAATAAGGATCCTCTTTACCACAGTAGAGAGATTCCCTTATGTTAGTAGAAGAAGAAGGGAATAGAAGAAGGAAAAGAATGAAGAATCCAAATACAAGGGTGAAGATAGGTTCAAATTCTTGAGATGAAGAGAAGTGTTAGTAAATAAATAAATAAATAGAATAAGATGAGGGAGAGAGAATTTCGAAAATAAATTTTGAAAAGCAAAAGTTAGTGATTTTTGAAAATTAAGAGAGGAAAAATAATTAAAATTAAAATTTAAAATAATTAATTAATTTAAAAAAGAATTTTAAAAAGGAGGAAGAAATTTTCGAAAATTAGAGAGGGAAAAGTAGTTAGGTGATTTTGAAAAAGATAAGAAACAAACAAAAAGTCAGTTAGTTAGTTGAAAAAGATTTGAAAATCAAATTTGAAAAAGATAAGAAGATATTTTGAAATCAAATTTTTGAAAAAGAATTGATTTTAAAAAATTAAAATTTAATTACTTGACTAACAAGAAACTAAAAGATATGATTCTAGAATTTAAAGATTGAACCTTTCTTAACAAGAAAGTAACAAACTTCAAATTTTTGAATCAATCACATTAATTGTTAGTAAAGTTTTCAAAATTTTGAAATAAAGATAAGAAAAAGATTTTGAAAATAAATTTTGAAAATTTCGAAATTAATAAAAAATGAAAAAGATTTTATTTTTGAAAAAGATTTTGAAAAGATAAGATTTTTAAATTTGAAAATTTGACTTGACTTACAAGAAATAACTAATTTTAAAATTTTTTGACTAAGTCAACTCAAATTTTCAAAATTTTGAGAGAAAAAAGGAAAAGATATTTTTATTTTTAAAATTTTTTTATGATGAAAGAAAAACATAATTATGACCCAAAACATGAAAATTTTGGATCAAAACACATGATGCATGCAAGAACACTATGAATGTCAAGATGAACACCAAGAACACGTTGAAGATCATGATGAACATCAAGAACATATTTTTGAAAAAATTTTTATGCAAAGAAAACATGCAAGACACCAAACTTAGAAATCTTTAATGCTTAGACATTATGAATGCAAAAATGCACATGAAAAATATCATACAACACAAAACAAGAAAATTTAAAGATCAAACAAGAAGACTTACCAAGAACAAATTGAAGATCATGAAGAACACTATGAATGCATGAATTTTCAAAAAATGCAAGAACAAGATGAATATGCAATTGACACCAAACTTAAAACATGACACAAGACTCAAACAAGAATTACAAAATATTTTTTGTTTTATGATTTTATTATTTTTTTTGTATTTTCTTTTATTTTTTTCGAAAAACATATAGGAAAAAGAAAATAAGAAATTCAAAATTTTTAATAAGAATTCCAGGAATCTTTCAATGTTAGCCTAAAGCTCCAATCCAAGGGTTGGACATGGCTTAATAGCCAGCTAGCTTTAGGATATAAATCAGACATACAACAGCTAATATTTCAATTAACTTGCCTCTATGCTGATGATTGGAAGCCTCAGTCCAAAAGAATTTAGACATGGCTTTACAGCCAGTCAGGCTTCAACATGTTACCATGAAACTCTAGAATTCATTCTTAAAAATTTGAATAATTTTCAAAAACAAAAGGGAAATAATTTTTTTTTTGAAAATAGAATAAAAAGAAAATTACCTAATCTGAGCAACAAGATGAACCGTCAGTTGTCCAAACTCGAACAATCCCCGGCAACGGCGCCAAAAACTTGGTAGGAAAAATTGTGATTTCTGATAATGGCATTCATGTTCGTTCTCTCCCTGGTAATGGCGCCAAAAACTTGGTGCATGATACCATGGTCCAAACATAACTTCACAACTTCGCACAACTAACCAGCAAGTGCACTGGGTCGTCCAAGTAATAAACCTTACGTGAGTAAGAGTCGATCCTATGGAGATTGTTGGTATGAAGCAAGCTATGGTCATCTTGTAAATCTCAGTTAGGCGGATAATAAATGGTTATGAGGTTTTCGAATAATAATAATAAATAAACAGAAAATAAAGATAGAAATACTTATGTAAATCATTGGTAAGAATTTCAGATAAGTGTATGGAGATGCTGTGTTCCTTTTGGATCTCTGCAATATACTGCTTTCATACTTTCAATCCATCTTACTCCTTTCCATGGCAAGCTTATACCACGAAGATTCTGATTGAGGAATCCAAGAGATATGCACCCGGTCTAAGGTAGAACGGAAGTAGTTGTCAGTCACGCGTTCATAGGTGAGAATGATGATGAGTGTCACGGATCATCACATTTGTCATGGTAAAGTGCAACGAATATCTTAGAACAGGAATAAACTGAATTGAATAGAAAATAGTAGTAATTGCATTAAAACTTGAGGTACAGCAGAGCTCCACACCCTTAGTCTATGGTGTGTAGAAACTCCACCGTTGAAAATACATAAGTGATGAAGGTCCAGGCATGGCCGAATGGCCAGCCCCCATAAATGTGATCAATAGTATCCTAAGATGAATAATGGAATAAAACCAAGACCAAAGATGTGGTCAAAAGACCGAATGGTCAAAGACACCTAGTACAATAATAAAATGTTCTATTTATACTAGACTAGCTACTAGGGTTTACAGAAGTAAGTAATTGATGCAGAAATCCACTTCCGGGGCCCATTTGGTGTGTGCTTGGGCTGGCCTGAGCTTTACACGTGCAGAGGCTTCTTTTGGAGTTGAACGCCAAGTTGTAACGTGTTTTTGGCGTTCAACTCTAGTTTGTGACATGTTTCTGGCGTTTGACTCCAGAATGCAGTATGAAACTGGCGTTGAGCACCAATTTATGTCGTCTAATCTCGAATAAAGTATAAACTATTATATATTGCTGGAAAGATTTGAATGTCTACTTTTGAACGCTGTTAAGAGCGTGCCATTTGGAGTTCTGTAGCTCCAGAAAATCCATTTTGAGTGCAGAGAGGTCAGAATCCAACAGCATCAGCAGTCCTTTGTCAGCCTTCTTATCAGAGTTTTGCTCAGGTCCCTCAATTTCAGCCAGAAAATACCTGAAAGTACAGAAAAACACACAAACTCATAGTAAAGTCTAGAAATGTGAATTTAGCATAAAAACTAATGAAAACATCCCTAAAAGTAGCTAGATCCTACTAAAAACTTCCTAAAAACAATGCCAAAAAGCGTATAAATTATCCGCTCATCACTAGGCCTTGTGGCATCAAGTTAATTCATCCACTTGAATCTTCTCCTTGGTTAGAGGTTAACCAAGTGGGAGCAATGAACAATTCTCATCACAATTGATAAGGATAACTAGGATAGGCTTTCTAGTTCTCACACCTTGCCAAGAGCTCTCTTACTTGCTAGTTTATTTCCTTTGCCGTTTATATTTCTTGTCTATTACCTCAAAACCCCAGACATACTTCATAACCAATAACAAGAATACTTTATTTCAATTCCTAGGGAGAACGACCCGAGGTTTGAATACTTCGGTTTATATTTGCAGGGGTTTGTTACTTGTGACAACTAAATTTTTGTATGAAAGGATTTTAGTTGGTTTAGAAACTATACTTGCAACGAGGATTTATTTGTGAAATCTTTACCAACCGAAAATTCATTCATCAGCAACCCATACAATGGTGCAACTATCTCCCTCCCTTCACCCTCCCGGTTGTCCTTCCTGTCAACGCCGGCGAACTGTCTCCGTCACTTCCATCCAGCCGCTTAACCACTCCTGTCTCCGTCGTAAGTTGGAGCTTTGAAGATTACAGTTGCAGTTGTTGCATCTCTCCATCATCATTGTCGTTTCAGCTTTGGAAGCAGCATCTGTTCCACCGTCGCAGTTTCTCCCTCCGTTGCGCACTTTTGTTCCACCATCACCCGTGTCAGCTTGGTTCCACATGTCTAGTTCCCCCTCTGTTTTGTGCTTCTAGCTTCTAGGTTTTATTTTTTAAAACAATAATTGGTTAATAATAATTATTGAATAATCTATGAACTTGTTATAGGTTGAATAATTGTTAATTAATCTGAGAATTTTGCTGTTATTATTGGTTGAATGATTGTTAATTAATTTGTGAACTTTGCCTTGGGTTGCTATGATATTGTAATTAGATTGGATTATAGTTATTGCTATGGGTTGAATTTTGCTGTAGGTTGCTGTGAACCTTGCTGTGGGTTATTAATTAAATTAGAGAAGGTTTTCTTCAAGGAAATGTGGCTTAATCTTGAAATGTAGCATTCACATCAGTGGACAGTTGAGTTTAGCCTCTCAACTTTAGCTGTAATTGCATATTTTCTTGTTTTTGCCATGACTTCTAAGCTGTTTGGTATGTCTTCAATATTTTTCCTTTTTCTCTTTCCTTTTGGTTCCATCGGAAAACATGTCTCCATATTTTTAATGTATGTTATATTACAACAGATTCATATGTTAGAAATAGAAATAATCATTAATATGGGAAGAAAAAAATGTGGTGTAAGAAGGGTCAACTCTAAGCAGGAAAAGGAGTTTCCCTTTTAAAATATAGATTATTATGAGCAAGATCTTGCATTGTTAATTCAATTAATTGGATTAATATCAAGATAATCTAATGGTATAGATTTTATTATTGCTTTAGACCATCCTTGTTACTAAATCTACAATATTAAATATCTAGTTAGCGAGCAAATCGTTATTATATGTTTTTAGTTAATTTGTGAACCTTGTTGTGGGTTGAATTTTGTTGTTATTATTGGTTTCTCTCAAGATTGTTGGTAATTTTGCTGTGAACTTTGGATGTTGGCATTTTACGTTTGGTTGGTTATTTTTGTTAATTTACTTTTGAGTTTGTATTTGAATGAGATCATAACATTGTAGTTTATGTAGTATTTTTAATTTAGATGATATTTTAAAGTTTATATTAGACTATAATTATATTTTAGTGTGTTTATTTGTATTTTATTTATTATTTTATTATAAAATAGTTTTTTCAGTTGAATTATGGTTGAACTGGTTGAACCAATAAACCAGTAAACTAGTAGTTAGAACGATTCGATGACCGGTTCGATTTTCAGAACCTTAGTTTAGAGTAATTACATTTATACTATTTTATCTAATTTTAATAGTTATAATTTACACTAATTACATTTTTATTGTAATTTTTTATTATAAAATTGTGACATGGGTTAAATTTAGAGTAATTAGTTTAGATTAATTAGATAATTTTTATTTCTAATTAAGACATAGAATTTTAATTCTCGTTTATGAATCATATGTTGTGAAATTGTGATATATGGTTAATTTGCTTTGTTTAGAGTAATTAGGATTTAAATTAGATTTGGTCAAGTTGTTTAATAAAGTAAGTTTAGATAAATTAGGATAATTCGTTAGATAAATTAGTTTATGATTTAGTTTAGAATTGAAGTTAGACTAATTTAAACTTGAATTTAGGAAAATTAAGTTAACTTAGTTTTAATTAGCGTTTTACATTAATTTAGTTTAACTTAGTTTAGTTTATATTAATTAATTTTACAAATGTTATTAATTTATTATTATTAATTTTTATATTTTACTAACTTTATTTAAATTTTAGGATATTTTGTTGTCGTATAGTTTTAATCGTGGGTTGTTTGTGTTGATATATACATAGGTTGTTTGTGTAGTATCGAGGTTGATTTTTTATCTCTAAATCTGCTAAGTTGTTTAAATTTTATTCCGGACTTACTTTTCCTAGGATAGAGTTTTAGAAAAAAAAGTGGAAGAAGGTTGCCTAGTGGCGACTTCTCGAGTACCTTGTTTGCTAGAAAATTACGGAGTAATAAGGGGATGCGCATTAGAACGACATAGATTTGATGTTTGCTTGAATGTGTGTTTGTTTTAATTTATGGTTGCAACTGTTTCCTTAGTGAAAATTGATAAAAATTTTTGTGGAGATCTTTAAAGTAAGACAAAACTCTGACAAATTATTATTAAAATTATTCAAATACATGGTTGGTTTGTGAAAACTTTTACATTTGGTAGAGGTTTCTAATTATAGATAAAACTCTGCTGAAATTTTTAAAAAAATTAATAAGTTGTGTTGTTGGTTAAATTCTAGGTTGTTTGTTGCAAAATGATTTCAAGTCATCGTTTGTGGATGTATGATAAGGATAACGGTCAATTGGAGGGGTTAAAACTTGAGTTTTTTGAGGGGTTGATCAGTTTGTTTGCGTGTGTCTTCAACATGAAATTGTTTGAGTCTTAAGGGGTGTATAGGTGTCCATGTTATTAATGTCGAACGATTGAGTGGTTAGGACCTTCAGATATAATTCTTCACCTTTACTGTAAGGGGTTCAATAATGGGTATTGGGTGTGGGCTAAACATGGAGAAGTTGATGAGCAAGAAATCAATCGGTCTGCATCGAATTTTAATAGGTCTAAGGGTCGATCAAGAAGGGTTAATTTGGTTAAAAAAGTGAATATGGAAGAGCAGAATTGGGAGGGTAAACAGGGGAGATATAATAAGATGGTATTTGATGCATGATGAATGAGCATCTTATATCCATTTTTCGCTTATTTTAAGTTAGAATTTAACGAGTTTAATTACATTTTAGTGTTAAAATCTTTCTTTGATGCTACTTTGAGTTGTTTTTGTGTTTTGATTATTTCAAGTAAAATTCAGATCAATTTGGCAAAGTTTTGTGCAAAAAAAGAGAAGTTTTGAAACTGCCCACCAGAGCGCTAAACGCCAAGCTGGTGTTTGGCGTTTAGCGCCAGCAACTCAGCAAGACCAGAAGCGTTCTGCCTCTTTTGGGCGCTAAACACCAAACCTGACGTTTAGCACCAGGCAATCCGAATCTCACCTCACTCTTGGAGCATCTTTAGTTGGACCTAGATTTTAATTGTTATCTTTTGTCTTATTTTAATTATTTTTATTT